>NW_022103898.1:75972670-75985896 GCF_000313985.2 Echinops telfairi | reverse complement strand
GTCCTGGATTCCCTGTGTTTCCAGTTCCTATCTGTACCAGTGTACATCCTCTGGTCTAGCCAGATTTGTAAGGTAGAATTGGGATCATAATAATGGGGGGAGGAAGCATTTAGGAACTAGAGGAAAGTAGTATGTTTCATCATTGCTACCATGCACCCTGACTTGTCTCCTCCCCACGACCCTTCAATAAGAGATGTCCAGTTGCCTACAGATGGGCTTTAGGTCTCTAGTCTGCACGCACTCCCATTTACAAGGATATGATTTTTTGTTCTTTGATGCCTGATACCTGATCCCTTCGACACCTTATGGTCACACAGGCTGCTGTGCTTCTTCCATGTGGGCTTTGTTGCTTCTGAGCTAGATGGCTGCTTGTTTACCTGCAAGCCTTCAATGCTCCTTATTAATGAAATTAAAATCCTACATTAGAACATGTTCACGCTATAAGAAAGAAAGCAGTCAAGGAGGACTAGAGAAACAATGACATGAGACAAAAAACAAGAAGTAAAATGGCAGCCATCAATTCAAGTTTATAAATAACATTAACTGTAAATTTATTTAACCAAATAAAAAAGAGTATCAGAATGGATTAAAAGACACAATCCAACTATGTGTTGTCTACAGGAAATATACCTTAGAGTAAGACATTTTCCATGACAAATATAAGCAGGGCCATAAAACAAACCTAAATAAATTTAACAGAACAGACAAATTATAGAGCATGTTCTAGTCTAAATGGAATGAAATTAAATTCACTAACAAAAAGTTTAAAAAACTCGCAAATAGTGGAAATTAAGCAACACACTTTTAAACGACTAGTTGGCCAAAGGAAAAAAATCAAATGGAAAATCAAAAAATAATTTTAAATGAATGAAATGAAACACATCAAACTGAATCTACAGGAAGGAATTATAGCAGTGCTAAGAGGGAAATGTATAGCTTTAAATGCCTGTCTTGGGAAGGAAAATAGATCTACAAGTGGTAACTTTACCTTTCACCTTTCACTGTATTCACACTGAAAAAGAACTAAGCCCAAAGCAGACAAAAGAATGGAAATTAATAAAGAAAAATCCATAAAACCAAAAACATTCTTGAAAAGCATTTTTTAAAAACATAATCTTCCCCCAATAAATTGATTTAAAAAAAAAAAAAAGAAAATGATGAGGGCAATGAATGTACAAATGTGCTTTACACAATTGATGTATATATGGATTGTGATAAGAATTGTATGAGCCCCCAATAAAATGATTTTTAAAAAAACAAACATAATCTTCAAAAAAAACCCATAATCTTCAACTCGCTTGAACAAGGAAGATACAAGACTAATTACTAGAATTAGAAATGAGGGAGAAGACATTACAAATCAAACCTATAGAAATAAAAAGAATAGTGCAGAAATATTTATAGAAACAACCATAAGCTAGCAAATCAGGTGACGGATAAAATACACTAATTCCTAGAAAGAAAAAAATTACTGAAACTGAATGAGGAATTGTTGTTGTTGATAGTGTCATTGACATGGCTCCAACTCACAGCGACCCACGGAAAACAGAACAGAAGAAAACACTGCCTGGTCCTACACCAGCCTCACAATTGGTCTGAGGCCATTGTTGCAGCCACTGTGTCAATCCATCTCCTTGAGGGTGTTCTTTTTTTTGTGGCCCCTCCACTTTACCAAGCATAATATCCTTTTTCAGAAACTGGTCCCTCCTGAAAACACGTCCAGAGTACAACGAAGTCTTGCCTTTCTTGCTTGTAAGAAGCACTCTGAAAAGAAAAAAAAAAGAAGAAGCACTCTGGCTGTACTTCTTCCAAGACAAGATTTGTTTGTTCTTCTGTTAGGCCATGGTATTTTTAATATTCTTCGCCAGCACTATAATTCAAATGCATTGATTCTTCTTTAGTCTTTTTTATCCAATGTTCAATTTTCATATACATATGATTGAAAAGATCATGGCTTGGCTCAGTAGCAATTTAGTCCTCAAAATAATATCCTTCAAGTCTTCCTCACTTTCAAAAGCAAAGTTGTGTCATCTGCATATCAAAGGTTGTAATAAGCCTTCCTTCAATCCTGACAGCACATTAGTCTTCATATAATCCAGCTTTTCTGATGCTTTTACTCAGCAGACAGACTGAGTTAAGTGTGGTGAAAGGATACAACCCTGATGTACACTGTTCTTCGTTGATTTTAAACCACGCAGTACATCATTCCTTGTTGTGTTTGTACTTGATCCATGTACAAGCTCCACATGAGCACAAGGAAGTGTGCTGGAATGCCATCATCTCAAGGTACCCAAAGTATCTACAGTCCACACAGTCGTTAGGGTGCACCCAGTCCAATGCCTTTGCAAAGTCAATAAACTACAAGTAAACACCTTTCTGGTACTCTCTGTTTTTGGACAAAATCCAGCTGGCATCAGCCATGATATCCCTTATTCTATGTCCTCTTCTGAATCTGGCCTGAATTTCTAGCAGCTCCCTGTCAATATACTGCTGGAACTGTTGTTGGGTGATCTTTAGCAAATTTTTACTTGCGTGTGCTAAAAATGATATTGTTCCAAGATTTGAGCATCCTGTCAGGTCACCTTTCTTGGGAATGGGTACAAATACAGATCTGTTCCAGTCAGTTGGCAAGTTGCCGTCTTCCAAATTTCTTGGCATAGAAGAGTGATTGCTACCAGTGCTTCCTCAGCTTGTTGAAACATTTCAATGAGTATTCCATTAACCCTTGGAATAGCGGTTCTCAACCTGTGGGTAGCGACCCCGTTGGGGGTCAAATGACCCCTTTCACAGGGGTCGCTCGATTCATAACAGTAGCAAAATTACAGTTATGAAGTAGCAACGAAAATAATTTTATGTTTTGGGGGGGGTCCCCACAACATGAGGAACTGTATTAAAGGGTCATGGCATTAGGAAGGTTGAGAACCACTGATTTAAATAGATTTGAACCCCCAAACCTTTCCATGTGGAGCAAGGACATTAAATGTTTGTTCCAAATCAGGTAGTAAGCTTGTTACATTCACATTATATATAAAATCAAACTCTAGTTTAACTTATATTTAACTTAACCATTTCATTTATTCTTCTCTATTTCTTTATTTTTAATCATTTTATTGGGGGCTCGTACAGCTCTTATCACAATCCATTCATATATCCATTGTGTCAAGCACATTTGTACATTTTTTGCCATTATTTTCAAAACATTTTCTTGCTACTTGAGCCCGTAATATTGGCTCATTTTATCCCTCCCTCATGAACCCTTGGTAATTCATAAATTATTATTTGTTCATGTCTTACACTGACTAGTGTCTCTCTTCACCCACTTTTCTGTTGTCTGTCCCCCTGGGAGGGGGTTATATGTAGATCATTGTGATCGGTTCCCACTTTCTCCTCCCACCTTCCCTTTACCTTCCTGGTATCACTATTGTCATTATTGGTCCTAAGGTGTTTATCTGTCTTGGAGTCCCTGTGTTTCCAGCTCTTATCTGTACCCAGGTACATGCTCTGGTCTAGCCGGATTTGCAAAGTAGAATTGTGGTCAAGATAGTCAGGGGGAGGAAGCATTAAAGAACTAGAGGAAAATTGTATGCTTCATCAGTGCTATATTGCACCCTGACTGGCTCACCTCTGTCTTGTGACCCTTCTGTAAGGGGATGTCCAATTGTCTACAGATGGGCTTTGGATCTCCACTCCGCACTCCCCTTCATTCACATTGATATGATTTTTTGTTCTGGATACTTCCCTATTTCTTGCACTCAGATAGATCCTACCCAACTACATCAACAGATCTTCACATACCATGTATAGCTAAATATACACGAATAACTAACTCTTCAAAATAACACACGACTTTTTAAAAAATCATATGCTGATATAGCATGTGTCTGAGTTGACACACATTCAAAACAATTCCAGAGTCATAAAATTCATGCACATACATCCAGCTCACCTGATCTCTAGTTCAGATGCATTGCCATATCCATCTAGGTACAGTATAAGAACTGTATTTATCAAGTATAATTTGAGGAGAAACAATAAAGAAAAGGGCAGTGGACAGACTCTAGCAACTCATCAGGGCAGGGGGAAAAATTACCCCTTGCACCACCCTGAGCCCAGTTTCTAACAATGTTTCCATGACAATCAAATAAAATTCTCAGAACAACTCTGACTTTTCACTGGACTCTGTGTCATTTGGGTGACAGTGCAAAAATTAATTTGAAGCTACCTTTCTTCTTCATTATTCTGAAAAGCTGAATATTGTCTGCCTTGAATATTAAGATCTCCAGAGATTTCAATTCTGCAGGAGTTCTACATGGGTCTATATTTAGCCAAGTAATAGAAATAGTTAGAAGGCATGCAATTCATTTTAATATCTGTACTTTTATGTTGCCAGGCAGCTAATTTCTTCAGTAATCTTAGAGCAGTCATCCAGATAAAATAAAAGATTAAGTATATAATCCATATAATCAACTGATGGGTTAGTAATGATGTTAATTAAAACACTATCTAGACTTCTAGAAATAACCAACTTCTACCCTCCAAAAAAATTCTACATTTCCACAGGGAAAATAACTAACATTTTCAATATTTCAATAACACATGTTATTAGTATATTATCACCTTAGAATTTATGTTTCCAGGTTAAAGGAATATACTGATAGCTTAAATGAGTTTCATCTTCAGTGTCCAATGTTTTTGGGGGAAGAGACTTATATGCCTCTTCTCATGCAGAGTCCTAGAGCAATCCAGTCTCAAGCTGTGGAGCATTACTGATTCGGGAATACCAGATCTCATTCTGAAGCTAATCCATCTTGGATTTCCTAAAGAAAATCACCAGACCTCTCAGGACACCAGTAAACTTTACTCCAAAAGAAATGCACATGACAATAAACACTCTAACTTCATGTCAGTTTCCTAGATTGTATTCACAGGCTAATGACAAAAATACATAAACAGATGAATACAGGAAGAAACACATACCGATCTTTAATTCAGACAGCAGAAATAGAATATACAGAACAAGGGAGTGACTATCGTATATATTCTTTTACTGCAGTTTACATATAGCTGTGCCTTTTTTACAAATTGAAAATCTGTTACAACTCCACACTCGGCAAGTCTATTTTTTCCCAATAACATGTGCTTACTTCGTGTCTCTATGTCACATGTTGGTCATTCTCTATAATATCTCAAACTGTTCATAACGCTATTGTACCCTTAATAGACTGGTATAGGGTAAACCTATATATCTAACTTCGATATGCAATGGGAAACTGAGAAAAATCCATATGACTTCGCTTTATCATAATAGTCATTTTGCAACAGTGTTCTGGAACCAAACCGGCAATGTCTCCTAGTTATGCCTGCACACCCAGGAGAGAAAGCCTGCACTGCTTGAGAGTAAGACTTCCACTTGTCACCCCCAAATTAAAAACAAATGTACAATGCTGATCTGCACAATCCCCTGTCTCCTCGGGGAAGTCATCTCATCTGCCTATGAACCCTTTCATTCCTGAAATAATCCAATGTAGACACTTTAGTACTCAAACAAATCTGGGAAGATACAGGGAAATCTTAAACTTGCTCTGTTTTGTTTTTGCAAGAAATAACTGATCCCATAAAGATGAATAGGGAACTAACGAGAAGCAAGTCCTCTTTAAAGGAACCACTCCCCACAAAAGAAAGCACATAGTGAACCTAGACTGCCTTATTGTGCCAGACTGTAAGACGGCGCTCAAAAACCAAGGAGGACAGGACCAAGGGCACAAAAGCTGCCCTGGAGGGGCTCTCACTAACCAAATGGGGACAACTTTACAATGAGCTGCAGTATATTGAATTTTTAAAAAATACTGAATGTATAGTGATCCTTAAAATAAAAAATTAAGATGGGGATAAAAGCTTTCCTCTATAGAAGAATGCTACCTAGCAAATGTAGAATGAATTAAGAGAATCCGAAAGTCAATGTTTTGCTACCACCAATGTAACTAATTGAAGCAATGATCATCAATGAATGCTAAAACCATTTGGATAAAAGGTTGCAACATAGACAAATCACATGATCCTAAGAGTATGAACTCACAGACTTTCTAAAGGTACTAATATAATGAGGAAATCTAATAGATATCAAATGATCACACTTGCTATCACTAATTATAGGGCAAAGTGAGATTATCCACTCAAAAAACCCTTATGATGTGGTAAGTTATGTACTGGGTCGCAGATGGAGCAACTGGTGATTTCAAACGGCTGACCTGGAGATTAGCAGCCCAACTCCTAACCACTACACCACCAGGGCTTCTTACTTAACATTTCTGACTATAGAGAGTCAAAGATGTTTCTATAATGGGAATTCCTTCATATATATTCTTATGTTCCACCTTATCACTAGAAAAACAACTTGTGGTCATGCAAGATTCCATACCAAATTGTGTTGAGAAGCAATGGAAATAATTACCAATTTACCCTAAAAACAGAGCTTGTAGTCTGACCTCCAGAGCTGCTGTTTCCGGAAAATAACTACTTGTGGATAACTCTACAAAAGAGCACAATGCCCAAGGCTAAACTATTGTCTGACTTAAAGATGGTTTTAAGAAAGCAGTTTCTCAAGGCTCAAAGCTGAAATAGCTTAAGTGGGTGACTTGAACCTCATTTAAAAACTCCTTTCTTCCGAGGAGGAGGAGCTCTGGGGGTGCTGATGGGTAACAAGGGTGGTGCTTCAGAGACAACTCGCAGGAGAGAGAGGAGACTGTCTACTCCTGGAAGGAGTTACAGGCTCACCAGAAGTCAGAACTGACTCAATGGCAGTGAGTTAGTCAGAAATTTAATTAAAATAAAACTTCGCAAATGTCAAGTAAAAAGAAATGTGAATTATATGGCAATATAACTGGTTAGTTAAAAAATAAGAGTTTCCTTTCAAAAAATAAATATTTAAATAAAAAAAAAGATGAGGCAAGACTATCAATTTCAGTGATTGAAGAAACAGTAACTGAAATCCAGAGACTGGTAAAAGAAAACCATAGAACTACCACTGATGGGGCAAGTACTGAAGTTGGGATTTCACATGGTTCAACATTTTCAATTTTAAGCAAATCTCCTGGTCTCAGCAAGCTTTCAGCTCAATGGGAACCAAAAGTGTTACGCTTACAGCTCAGAGAGTTGATCTATCTACCAGCCTTTTAAGCCAGATGGAAGCTAATGAAGACTATTATTTATGGAACAGATTATAACTGGAGATGAAGTTTTGAATTTATCAATAGGATCCAGAGATCAAGGTCCAATCCTAACAGTGGCTTCCTAGGGGATATGTAGAGAGGTCGGCTCCGAAGTTTGTAACGGTTGATTTTTGACATCCCCGGGGGATAATCTTTTCTTTTTCCCCCCGATTTTAAAGCGGTTACTGTTTTATTAATTAAACAGATTCCAAAAATAATCATGGCAGATACCTTAATTCATCCTTCTAATAAGCCTATTGATCTGGTCTTCCCTGTTGCCCCCATCTCCACCTTCTATGAAGGGTGATCTTTTTCTTCATCCCACCTCATAGAGAAGATAATTAGAAGGACCACAGGAAGTGTTTGCCTCTTTGAAGCGTGCCCCAGTAGTATAGATAGATCTCATGAATCAGATCTTCCATGCAGATAACGCCATATTTACCAAGAGATCATACAATACGCTGTTAGGGCAATATGCTTCTTAGTGATTTTGCCATCGTGAGGTTTATAGATCAGTTCATTCACTGACTTCAGGTTTGGGTAGCCCCCATGCAATGAATGGTCCCACAATCCTCAGCATGTTAACTGAAAGCTTTATTAAGCTTAACAAAGGTACCATTGAGGATCTGGTAAAGACGAAGCTGCAACACTTTTCAAACCTGTGGGCTCACACCATTGATACCTCTGATCCTGATAACAAACGCCAACTTGGGTTCTCCAGGTTCACAGAAGGTGCCAGCTTTTCTTGACTTGCTGTTTGGATTTCTGTTCTGTACATTTGCCAGTATTCCTTGTGATAGTGCTTAGCATTCTCACACTAAGCTTCCTTCCTGCCTTGTGAAGGATCTTTTGGGCAAACTTCTTAAGGGCTTGATCTTTAGTTCTACATATTCCTTTGATTTTTCTTATGGGTATCAGGAACAGCAGGAACTTTCTTTTTCTTCATCATGATGTCCTCCCAAGGGATAATTTTGATAGATTTTCTCAAAAGACACAGGATGGATCATAGGGTCTTACCAGGAACACATTTTAAGAAAACGAAAAACTGTATTAGTAAGAAACGGTCAGGAAAGTTTCACCCAGGAATTTGTTCCATTACTACAATGCCCCTGTTGTCTCCACGAGCGTAGCAGGGCTGTCCTAAGAGGCTTTCATTGGGAAAACCTACAGCCTTGATCTGGGCCCTACAGACTTCTTTTTATCGTCCAAATTCAAAAAACATTGAAAAATAACACAATTTGAATTCCTTGTAAATGCTCTAAGTGCCATTTTGAAATGAGGCAAATTGAACAGAATTTTTTGAGGAGGGGATAAAGAGATGGAAAAACCACCATCAAAAGTACACAGATGATTTAAAAAAATTTTTTTAATTAAAAAGGAAAAAAAAGTACACAGATGAAGATGGAGGAAAAGTCATGAAGCAATAGCTTCACATTTTCATATTTTTGTTTAAGAAAGGTTTGTGATTTTGTAGCAATTCTTTTTGACTTGCCTTCCTACAATGTCAATGTTATATAACTAGCACTTAGCCTTTGAGAGATTGCTTTGACCATATGGTTGCCTTTTCCCCCCCTTAAATAGTTTTCATTCAGTTAGTTGAATGTGAGGGTTCCACATCTGCAGGTTGCCTGTTTATTCACATTCAAACTAGTTAAAATTCAAACTATCTAAACTCAAACTCACACCACACTGCATGACACGGAGTCCATGGCAACTCCTAGAGACTACGGGGCAGCAGAGAAGTTTCCAAAACTGAAACTTTTCCCTGTAAGTTTCCAAAACTGACACTTTTTTTTTTTAAGACTGAGACTGTTTACAGGAGTAGAAAGCCCAATCTTCTCCCCAGGAGTGGCTGGTGGTTTCAAATTATGGACCTTGCGGTTAGCAACCCAATGTGTAACCACTATGCCACCTGGAATACTATACTAAGGACCAATAAAAGTAGGCTTTCTATGAGCATACATAACAGAGCTAACATACTCTGATGTGTAAAGTCAAATGGTGAAGTACAGTCAAACCTAGTTTCTCCAAGGTTACGTATGCTCCTTTTAAAAAAAAACATCACCATCCAGTAACTTGTCAGGAACAGACTACTACCTTGATCCAAAACTGTCAACCTTTATATTGAGATAGCAGATCATAAAGCCAACCCACCCCACCTGCTACTGCGGCGATTCTGACTCATAGAGACCCGGTAGGACAGGGCAGAACTGCCTCTGTGGATGTCCAGGACTGTAACTCTTTTTGGGAGTAGAAAGCCTTATCTTTCTCCCTGGGAGAGCTGTTTAACTTTCTCCTTTCCAAGTGCTGACCTTGCAGTTAGCAGCACAGCATGTAACCATTACATCACCAGGGCTCCTATTTAACAGTACTTGAGAATTTGTTTAAAGACAAATGATTTGATCATGTTTCATAAAGACTAGCCCTGGTGGCACTGTGAGGGTTGGGAGTTTAGCTACTAACCAGAACCTTGATGGTTCAAAGCCACCAGCTTCTGCCATAAGCATTTAGTCTCAGGAACCCAATTATATAGGGTCCCTATGAGTTGGAATCAACTTGATGGCAGCAGGTTTAGGACAGGACCCTGAGTCAGAATAGACCTGATTGCAATGGGTTTGGTTTTATGACATAAAGTAGGTTATCCTTGCAGACTAGGCCTACAAAACAAGTGTAAGCACATCCCAGTTACATGGAAAGTATGCTCACTAATAGCTTTATAATGTTTTTCCTTCTTCTGTATTATCTACTAAAAATGGTAGAGTAAAATATTGAAGCTAGTCCAAGACTCCATTAAGTGCAGCTTCAATCTCAAGGATTTACACTTTAAGTTGATAGTTGTACTTAACCCTAAGGTACACTTTATAATCTCCAAATATTAGTTTTCCTCTACGCTAAAGGAAAACAGTCAACTCCATTTTACAGTGAAGATATTGATTCAGTTGGGTTAATGAGGGCAAGTAATTCAAATGGAGTTAAAATTTTTAAAGTTTTAAGCATTGGGCTTTAATTTTACTCCCTCACAAAGCCCCTCCAGAAACCAAACAGGTTTGTATTATTTTAGCAGTCCTGTCTCATTGGTCAGGTCTGCTGATTTTTCATCCATCAATTAATATTTCATCCATCCATTAATTCTGTTAAGAAAAAGGTTTTCTGCATTAGCACATGGGGAAAAAGCTCATTTTTCCATTTCCTCATAGTCAAAAATGCTGCTAAGAATCAGATAGAAAGTAAAATACAAACAGTAAAGTTTAAATGAAAAAACTCAGAAGAGAAATTAAGGACAATAAGAAAGATGAGGCTAAAGATACCACAAGAGTGGAAAAGTTAAGCACACGGATAGCCAGGCCAGAAGGGACAAAAACTTAATTCAAGGTTTCAGCTCAATTCAAAGCTTCAGTGTAACTATGGACCAAATCAAGAATCAAGAGTAGTGATCTCTCTTGATTGTTATGTACGGACTGATCTAGCATTTGTCAGGGGGCAAAAAAACTGGCAGTCAGTTTAAAACATACTCCTATATCTCAAACCCTTTAGCTTCTTTATTTCCTTTTCCCTTACAGCTGATAGAAGAATGAGACAAAAATCACATGCTTCGGGGAGCTCTTTTGGCACTGGAGATATCACGATCTTAGCAAATTTAACTTCCATGTGAGCAGACACTCAGAATGGAAAAAAGGGAGGGAAGTATGGTTAGGAATAGAAGAACCTAGCTTTTCAAAATAATGGCTCTAGAGAGCCAGACAAAATGAGAGGTTTGGGATGCCTGGAAACAGTTCCAAAATAACATCTGATCAGTGAGTTTCCCTTGTTATTTTGTGATGAAGAGCTGTTTGTGGAGAAACAACGGTGTATTCCCAAGGTGGTAAGGTGGCCCAATGGTACGAGAACAGGTCATCCCGTCTGTAGCTGAAGCCTACCCCCGACACAAAAATGTCAGACTGATGAAGTAGGGGAAAGGAGCCCTGGAGGCACATAGTGTTTGGCTTCTAATTGAAAGGTCAGTGGTTCAAGCCCACCAGCCACAACAACATGGGAGGAAAATGGAACAGTCTGCTTTCATAAAGATTCCAGCCTTGAAACTCTATGGGGCAGTTCTACTTTGTCCTATAGGGTCACTATGAGTCAGAATAGACTAGATGCTTTGGGGCTTGGAGGTAGTGAAACACTAATAGAGGGGATTGGTCCATTTTTCCATTCCCCTGACTGTAAGAATGAGGTCTCTCAGAAGCAGGAACAGAGAAAATTCCAGGGCCCATCAAGGAAGAAGAGCACCAACAGAGGGAGTTTGAGATTCCTGCCTAAAGTGACGCAGGCTAGACTAGAGCCTGAGGCAAAGAAACCATGCTACAGAACAACAGAGCAACGCGGAGACTATGAGACCGTGAAGCAGAGCCACGAGTGGGCTTCCTGACCCACAGGGGCAGAGAGTAAGGGGCCATGTGGGTGGGAGGCTAGACCAGAGAGACTTGGCTGCTGGCTGAGGAGAGGTATTGCTGTATCCTTAACGTTTTCTGATGCTGGCTTGTAGTAACCTGTTAACTTCCCTAATAAACCCACATAATTGTATTATTTGTGGTTTTCTGTGTGGTCATTGCCCTGAATTATCAAGTGCAGTAAAAAAGTACAGTGCTGTGGGAGGAGCAGCTGGTGTCAGGAGAGGGTCAAGATAGTTGGAGGTGGGGAGGTAGGTCTGATTTCTGCCCTGTGGCAATCAACCTGGGGCTGGTGTGGAGACAGATTCTACTCTTCCAGTGTAGACTAGCCAAAGAAGGTCAGATGTGACCTCCTCACTGTTTTCACACAGAGGAATCATATGCACTGAGACCTCAGTGATGAAAGGAGTCCAGTGAGGTGAAGAGCTGGAGAACAGCGCTCCAAGAAAAAGAAACTAGAAGTGCAAAGGCCCTGGGGTGAGGGGACACTACGATTAGCACATCAACCTAAGAACATTTGAGACTGTGACACTAAGAGGCCAGACCATGAAGGTTTTGTGACTCACTTTCTTTAACCAGTGCTTGGGCGTAACTCAGGCCACTACAGTTTAAGATCCAGTGACTTAGAAAGAAAATAGAATGAAAACCTTCAGGAAAATAATCCCTATCATGGCTCCTGAAAACTCCACCCAACACAGCCCTACTCTGACACAAGAGGTCAGCACAAGTCAGAATGAATTCAGTGGCAAATGGTTTGTTTTTTCTACTTTCTACCACCTATAGAGAAATGCAACAATGAGCCCAAACATGACAACAATTGTGAGGCCAGCACAGGATCCAGTAGTGCTTTGTTCTATAGTACAGAGGGTTGCAGTGAGTTGGAAGCAACTTAACAACAACTAATAACAACGAGGACATAGAGAAATGACGAATCAAGACACTTGATCTAAGTTCGGGAAGAGATCTTACAGAGCATTTAACATCCAGCTTCATTCCCCCCCACACACACACCCATCAGAAAATACCCAGAAAGGCATTTGTTTCTCAAGAAAAAATTAAGAATCGTAGACAATTTAGCAAAGTCACCACTTGACAAGAAGAAAGGAACTAAAGGGAATGAAAAGATGTTTGATGCATTTGTGGTTAACAAACTAAGGAGGAATAGAATCAAACAAGTCCTTTAAAACTACCAAAATTCAGTTCCGGGGGGACATGGGAGAGGGGGAGGTGGGGGAAAGGTTGTGGTATTAACAAACCCAGGGACAAGGGAACAACAAGAGATCCAAATCGGTGATGAGGAGGGTGTAAGAGGCCTGGTGGGGAGTGATCAAGGGTAATGTAACCAAGAGGAATTACTGAAACCCAAATGAAGACTGACCATGATAATGGGACAAGATGAAAGTCAAAGTTAATAGAGGAAAGAACTAGGAGGCAAAGGACATTTATAGAGGTCTAAATACAAGCATGTCCACATGCAAATATATTTACATATGTGGATAGGGAAATAGATCTATGTGCATATATTTATAGGTTTAGTATTAAGGTAGCAAAAGGACATTGGGCCTCCACTCAAGTACTCCCTCAA
>NW_022103898.1:75970452-75971397 GCF_000313985.2 Echinops telfairi | reverse complement strand
TGAGGCCAGGGGCTTAAGTAGAGAGCAAATGTTTTGAGAATGATGAGGGCAATGATGTACAAAGTGCTTTACACAATTGATGTGTGTATGGATTGTGATCAGAGTTGTATGAGCCCCTAATAAAACAATTAAAAAAACCAAAAACGTTTTGTCTATTGGGAGACCTGATTGTTTGAGGCCTTTCCCTAGAAGCCACCCCAGTCAAAACTGCAAAGTGGAAACAACTTTCCCAGTATAGGCGCAAACAGGACTGCACTACTCACAAATGATCTTGCAGAAAAGCAAAGAGAATGCGTGGATTTAGGATGCAGCCCAGAACACTTGCTTCCATACATCCCAAATAAAAATGATGAAATCACGGTAGATTATTGTAACCAAAGGCTTTCGACATCAGTGCTAACAACAACAACAAAGATACAAGAGATAAGAGATTGGTGAGCTAGGAAAGCTGGGGTCCCTGGGTAGTGCACATGGATAAGGCACCCCGCACGAAAGGAAAGGTTGGAGAGGCCCATCTACCCAGGCACCTCTGAAAAACCCACCAGTGGGAACCCTCTGAGGCACGGTTTTATCTGACACGCACAGGGTTGCCATGAGTCAACTTGATGGAAACTGGTTTGAAAGAAATCTAATGGAACTCAAAGAGGAGTTGAACCAGATCAAAGTATAAGAAATCTTTCCTATCTGGGTGTTTTCCGAACAAACTCAAAGTCCTTGAGGCAGGAATAGAAGAAATGAAAAATGTCTCAACAGGTGCTACCCTGCTAAGTTAGCAACCACTGTTTAGAACAGGTTGCTCACTAAAAGGAGGTTAAGTGGGCTACTTTCTCTAAGAATGAGAAGGAGGTACACAGGGTAAGGAGAATGCTCAGGCCACTGTGTATGCAGAAGTCTCTAAAATCAGACCCACCAACTGCATTTACGCACTACCTTCAAGTCGCGCAT
>NW_022103898.1:75967656-75968984 GCF_000313985.2 Echinops telfairi | reverse complement strand
AAAATGAGCCTGCTGAGCACTCTGGGACCAAAGATGTGACCAGACCTCAAGGGAACAGGCTGAAGCAGTGGGGAAAATTCTAGCCACATGATAGCTGAGATAATCTTCCTCTAAAACACCAGCACCACCGCAGCTCACACGCCACCCTCCTCTCTGCCTTCACAATGCTTTCATTTCATGACATCAACACCCAAGACCGTTGTCAAAAAAGACAAGTAGCAAGAACTGACAAGAAAAAAACAAAAACATCTCAAAGACTTCCGAAGAGCACGAGGATTTCAAAATCCTAGTGCAAATACACCCCATACCTCCAAGGGGAAACAACACATTCTTCGAGTAGAAACATGACTAATTGAGAGAGTCCACGAGTAAATATGTTTTACCTATCTCATTCCGCTCCCATTGAGTCGATACCAACTCATAGCAACCCTGTAGGATAGAGTAGTACTGCCCCTCCGGGTTTCCAAGACTATAAATCTTGAAGGGAGTAGAAAGCCTCATCTTTCTCCAGTGGAGAAGCTGGTGGTTTCAAACTGCTGACCTTGCAGGTAGCAGCCCACCATGTAACCCATCGCACCACCAGGATGCCGTCTTAGGCATTCAGTCAATGCATTTGCTGACGCGCTCATTGACTGTCCAGTGTTGTGCGAAGGGTGGGGGACACAGTGATTAACAAAGCAAAAATATCTACCTCCTAGAAGCTTACTTTTTACTGGGGCGAAAGTCTAAAACAGATAGTAGGTCAGGTTGATAGGGGTTAGGGGAAAATCAGGCAGAGAAGTGGGACAGGGAATAGATTCAGTAAATAGGGGAGGTAGTGCTGCAGTTTAGTGAGTCAGGGGAAATGTCAGTTATTTTGACATGGGAGTAAAGATCTGCAGGAGGTGAGGAGACAGGACATGCAGCTTTAAGAGGAAAAAGTTATCCAGGAAGCGGGAACAAGCGCAGAGGCCCTAATGCAAAAGTGGTCTGACTTGCTCAGGGATCAGCCCTCGAGACTGGGTGCTGTATCTGGATGCTGCAGATCTAGGGCCTTCAAAGATACTTGTGAAAACTTTTGGTTTTTATTCTGTGAGAACAAAAAGTGCTCATCTTCTGACACCTTTCTATTAAAAATCATCAGGCACACTATGATATGGGCACTTTTAAAACATCGCTAAGCTCTGCAATATAAATCAGGTGCTCACGTGGCACTGTCGGTGGAGTGTTGGACTGTCAACTCACAACCCACCAGCACTGCAGATTTAAGGCCCTGGACACCTTCCTAACGGAGTCCATGGCCCTGGGTTTTGAACAGTGTAGCTCCAAAAGAGCTGGGAATACAGCTT
>NW_022103898.1:75963434-75966241 GCF_000313985.2 Echinops telfairi | reverse complement strand
GAGTCCGCCCCCTGCTGCGGCCTGCGCGCTACGTCACCACGTCCGGCGGAGTCGTCACCGCGTCCTGCGCTCTGCTGTCCCTGCTTCCGGTGTGCCCGGCTCTGCTCGGTAAACACCGCCCCCATCTACTCACCCCTCTGGCGCCACACACACACACACACACACACACACACACACACATCCTCCTCCACCCACCCTGCATGCACGCGCGCACGCTCCCTCCCTCCCAGGTCCACCTTCCCGTTACCTTGGAAACTGTATGTCCAGCCACCTATCCAGATCCACTGGGATCTCCAAAACTGAACCAAACCACTACCAACAAGTCAATCCACATGCACCCTATAAAGGACTGAGAACTGTCCCATAGGACTCCCAAAGCTGTAAAAGTTTGTGGAAGCCAACTGCCGCATCTTGCTCCCACGGAGCAGCTGGTGGGCTGAAGCTGTGGACTTTAACCACTGCACCCAGAGGATTCCTTTTGGCATCATTACCCACTGCCATCAAGTCAATACCAACTCATAGTGACCTTCTATAGGTTTCCCAAGCTGTAAATCTTTACCGGAGCTATGGCCTCCACTTTCTCCTGTGTGGTGGCTGGTGGATTTGAACCGTAGACCCTGCATAGTTCATCTTAAACTCATCAAGACTGTCAGATACAATCATCTTTAAACATAATACTAGTTTCGACTTGTGGAGCACCTTCAAAGCAACCTTTCACTTAGCACAGTAACCAGCACCACAACAGCATATACTCAATAAACATTTGTTGTATAAATGGATAAAGAGACTGCTGCAGGTAAATGTTCACTCTACAAATGACAAAACTGACCTTGAAGGAACTCTGTCCAGCCTACTAAAATCATATTCACACCACGCATTCGATAAGATACAGTTTTTTAACTGTTAAATTTCTAATCTTCCTCATTCTGTCCATTTTAGGCAGAATCAGTTTAGTTATTGATTCTGTGTATTTGGACCATTTATTCAAAGAAACAATGTACTCTTGCATTAATAGAATTCAACCATTTAATATTTATTAGGTGACAGGAATTGCTGTCGGAGGGAAAAAAGACCCAAATAACTATAGTACCATAATAGTGGTACTAAGCGTTCAACCATCTGCATATCGAGGGTTGATAACCCTTCCTCCAATCCTGATAATCTACTGCATTCTTCATATAATTGAAGTTGTCGAGGATTTCATCTTGTTTGGATCCACAATCAATTCTCATGGAAGCAGCAGTCCAGAGATCAAACAATGCATTGCATTAGGCAAATCTGTTGTACAAGACTTCTTTAAAGTGTCGAAAAGCAAGGATGTTTTTTTGAGGACTAAGGTACACCTGACCCAGACCATGGCGTTTTCAATTGGCTCATATGCATGTAAAAGTTGGACATTGAGTAAGGAAAACCAAAGAAAAAGCCACCATGATGTTGGCGAAGAATATCGGAAGTACCGTAGACTGCCAAAAGAACAAACAGATCTGTCTTGGAAGAAGAGCAGTCAGAATCCTCCTTAGAAGCAAGGATGGTGAGCCTTCATCGCATGTACTTTGGGCATGTTATCAGGAGGATACCAGTCCCAGAGAAGGACATCATGGTTTGCAAGGTGAAGGGGCAGAGCAAGAGAGAAAGACCCTGGATAAAACGGATGGACACAGTGGCTGCAACAGTGGGCTCAAACATAAGAACAATGGTGAGAATCGTGCAGGACCGGGCAGTGTTTTCCTTCTGGTCGTCAGGAGTCAGAACTGGCTTCGGTGACACCTCACAGCAACAACAAGCATTCTATGTGCTATGGAAACACAAAAAGAAGTAATTCCTGCTAATAAATAAGGGAACACAAGTGCACTGCAAAGAAGTTGCTGCTGTCGGGAGGTGCTGTCTGTGGACCATGTGTACAACAGAACGAAACCCTGCCCAGGCCTGAGCCATCCTCAGAATTATTGTTATGTTTGAGCCCATTACTGCAACCACGGTGTCAATCCACCTCCCAGAGGTTTGTGAAGCCTATTGTGGGGGAACAGAAGGATTTCTCTTAAGTTGTCTCCCCAAAATATATGCCAGACTTAGCTTGAGAATAATTGTTCACTAGGCAGCGAAAGTGGGTCAGAGGTTATTCTCCCCAACATCGGCCATCTAGAGCGGCCAGACTGCAGGTCTGACTCACCCCAAATAGGGCCCATGCCTTTCTGTTATTGTTCCCTTGAAACAGTGGCCATAGGCAAGCCCGAGACCACTCTAAGATGACTAAGCTTAGATTACTATCTTGCCACACATGCCCCCCTATTCTCTCCTCTTACTATTGCACATTCACCCCTAGGTCATCCCCCTCCTATTGCTTGTATTGCCTATGTTACAATCCCTCTCTATGACATAGGTTGTTATCTGCTATCAGGGGGTTTGCATGCCTCCCAGGATAGTAATTGCCTGCTTTATTGTATGAGACACCAAACTGATCAAACCTGTTCAAGGATGAATTGTATTGCCCCTCTCTGTGATGCATGATGCTGTGATGTATCCCCCTAAAGTAACATGATGCGTGGTTAGCAATAAATAAGGAGAGCTACTTCTCAAGAGAGGTGGCTCCCAAGAGGTGGTTGGCCGAGGGTGGCTGGCAGAGGGCGGCTGAGGAAGGAGGGATGCTTCCTGTGAGGGCTGCTCCCATGAGGGCGGTGGACAAGAGGGCAGCTCCCACGAGGGAGGCGGCTCCTGCTCTGGCAGCCAGGTTCCCCCCACGAGGACCACCAAGCGGGGCGGAGGTGAGCAATGTTACCATGTAATATGTCTGACTGTATTATTGTATT
>NW_022103898.1:75953249-75961424 GCF_000313985.2 Echinops telfairi | reverse complement strand
AGTTCCTCATGTGGTGGTGACCCCCCAACCAAAAAATTATTTTTGTTGCTACTTCATAACTGTAATTGTGCTACTGTTATGAATCGGGCGACCCCTGTGAAAGGGTCGTTCCACACCCCCTAAGGGGTCGCAACCCACAGGTTGAGAACCGCTGCTCTAGATAGATCATCTTTTAATGCTCTATCTCAAAGCCTCCCCCTCCCCCACCCCAGCTTCCCCAAGCTTCACATAATCTGAGGAAGAATTGCAGCTATAACCTTTGTCCTCAGGCCTGACAGCTCACATGGGTAACAACTGTCTGAATTGGCCAAGGGACATTTCTTTCCCCAAACAAAACAACCTCCTCTCTCATCCCCCACTCTGTACTTTCCCGGATTATGCACTGGTAGCTGCTGCCAGCTTCTACCTGGGACTGGCTTCATTTCTCAAATCAGATGTTTGGCTGCCCTATCCCCTGCAATACAGTCATGCCAGCTGGACAGACACCCCTTCCAGAGTCCCTGGCAGCTTAGAGAGGCCCCACAGCTGTTGAGCCTCTGAGCCCCAGGTTCACAGCTCTTTCCTGGGGCTACTGCTCGAGAAGGGCTTCCCCCAGCAATGACCTCCTCACTGCTCCTGGCCTTCCTGTTCCTGCCTCTGGCCACAGTGACCACTCCCAGAGCTGGCAGTCAGTGTCCAGCATGTGGGGGCCCTACCTTGAACCTGGAGAGCCAACGGGAGCTGCTGCTGGACTTTGCTAAGAGGAGCATCTTGGACAAGCTGCACCTCAACCAGCGACCAACACTAAGCCGGCCCGTGTCCAAAGCTGCTCTGAGGACGGCACTGCAGAGCCTCCAGAGGCCCCCACAGGGGGTGCTTCCTGAGGCGAACGGGGCCCAGGAATATGAGATCATCAGCTTTGCTGAGACAGGTGGGTTCCTGGTCTATAGATCGCCCCCCAAACCTGACCTCACCTCTCAAGGAAAGGAAAAATTTCCTCACCAACCTAGCCCCCAACTCCTCACAGCCTCTTCTCTCCTAATCCCGGGCACCCACTTCACAGGTTCTGGCTGGTAGCTCAGGGGAATGAGCAACTGGGATGTTGGTAATGGTTTCGTTCTCCTGAGAAGGCCCGCCTCTTCTTCTCTGGAGCCTCTCTCTCTGCAGACTCCATAAGCTTCCTGCGGGTGGTTGTGCCCATCCACTTCCCGGGCCTGCACCCAGGGGCTGGCAGCTGAAGAGGCTGCCCATTCTCCAACCTCAGGGTCCAGTCCTTCCCTGATCTAATGTCACCCCACTCCATGGATGCCTAATCTGGGTAAAAGATGGAAAGGTCAAACACTGATGTTACAGTACCTCTCCACCATACCCCCTCCCCTCTGGCTTTGATACCTCAGGTCACCATGTTAGAGAGGGTCAGGCTTGGATAGGTGGGTAGAAAGTAGACGGGGGTGGGGGTGGGCTGGAGGTGGGGGGAAGTTACTTTGATGGAAGTATGAACAGTTAGCGAGTGTAGTGAGTAACTAAAGAGAAAATCAAGAATTCAAAGACAGAACTTTAGAAACGGAACAAATCCCAGCCTTCCTGGGCTCTAAGCTTTTTTGCACGTTCTTTCGTGGTCTGGGAGACCCTTCCCATTCCTGGGCCCTTTCCCTGGTTAGCACCTACTCCCTTTCCCCTCGGAAGCTAGCACTCCCATCCTGACCTGAGGTGGGGTGCTCCCTCTAGTAATGCCCCCCCCCCAAAACCTTACCTGCAGGTGCAGAATCGTCTGTTGCCGCGTTTTGTGAAATCTGACTTCTGACAGAATGTCAACCCCTTGAGGTCAGAAACGGCCTTTTCTTCCTCCTTGTGTCAGGAGAGGCTACTGCGTGGCAGGAACAGCTAACACTTGTATGTTTAGGAGCCCTGGCGTGACAATAGGTGCATGTCTGGCTGCTAACCAAAAGATCGGCGACTGGAACCCACCAGCCTCTTGGAAGGAGATAAAGATTACAACCTCGGAAGCCCAATAGAGCGGTTGGGCTCTGCCCTGTAGCATCACAATCAACCGCAAGGCACACATTAACAACAACACCAGGCGTATTGTGTTGTAAGCGCTTACATCCACTAACTGCTTTAGCTCTCGCAACTCAGCAAAGCAAGGGCTATTGTTAGGCCCATTTTAAAGGTGATGAAACTGAGGCACGAAGTCCCACGACTGGTAAATGGTGGAGCCAAGTAGCCAAGCTCCGGAATCCTTTACTTGAACCACTATCCCTCTCTGCATCTTAGGAATATTGGAGATAGTCAGTAAACATTGGTTCCGTTCAATAATCAAACCAGGCTGTGGCTCCATTTGACCAACCTCTAGAGTCCCCAGTGATAGTTGACCCCTAGTTTCGTTCCAAGAGGCGTTTCCTCTCATGGTTAAGAACACAAGCTCTAGAATCCTGTGCCTGTGCTCAAATCCAGTTCAGCAACTTATTAGCTCTGTGGCCTGGGTTGTTAATAGGGTTCTCATGTATAAAATGGGATCTGAAGTATGCTGGTGGTAGAATTCTACCTTCCAAGTAGAATGGATTCCTAGTCAATGCACCTTCTGTGCAAACACCACGCATGTTCCAGTGCAGGCTCGAGTGTTGCCATGATGCTGAACGGATTTCAGCAGTGCTTCCAAAACCAATTCAAGAATCCTGGTGGCACAGGAGGTTCCATGTTGGGCTGCTAACCACAAGGTCAGCAGTTTGACTCCACCAGTCACTCTGAGGAAGAAAGATGAGGACTTATGCTCCCTTAAAGATTTGCAGCCTGGGGGATGGACGGCGGATTCATGAGGGAGTGGGGAGAGGGGAGGGAAGGGAAAAATGAGGAGCTGATGCCAGGGGCTTAGGTGGAGATCAAAGGTTTTGAGAATGATGAGGGAAATGAATGTACAAATGTGCTTTACACAATTGATGTATGGATGGATTGTGATGGGTGTTGTGTGAGCCCCTAATAGAACTCTATCTATCTATCTATCTATCTATCTATCTATCTATCTAAAGATTTGCAGCCTTGAAAATCCAAAGAGGAAGTTGAAGTTCTTCCCCATCCTACAGGGTCACTATGAGTTGGAATGAATTCCGTGTCAGTGGTTTGGGTGTTCCAAATCGACTTGAAAGAAAAGTCTGGGGCTCTACATCTGACAATGAATCACCACACTCTGATCACCGACATGGTGGCAGCATTTCATCCCACGGTGTGTGGGGTCTCCACGGGTCAGGAGCTGACTGGACAACAGGTACCCACAAAAATGAGACTAAAGAAAGGATTATTGAGAGGATTAAATGAGCCAATACAGAGTGCTTAGAAGATACTGTAAAAATTATTCTAAGGTGGGAGGGAACAGAAAATTGAGAGAAGACTCAGCTCCTTCCCACGCTGCCGCTGCTGGGAATGTGTGACCTGGAAGGCGGGACTAACTAAATGCCCCATAAGGGCACAAAGCATGCTGGGCAGCCGGAACGTCCTGGGACTTGATGAGACAGGGAAGTCTTTCATAAGAAGGTAGCAAACTGGCTTACATTGTAGAATAAGTTTGAATTCCATAGAGATGGTAAACAACATGCTACACTGATGGAAAAACATGAGCACAGGTTTAGTGTTCCCTAGCGAAATGAAACGTGTAATGCTGTGTACATAGGGAAAGAAATGTATATCACGAAAGTGGCTCACACAGGTGTAGAAGTGGGTAAGTCCAGTCTAGTTCAAGTCTGTGGATCAGATGCTAAGCTGAAGGCTTTTTTTGGACACATGTAGCTGTCAGTGCCAATGAACCAGGAAACAAGATATGAACCTGAAAGCAAGAAGGCTTGTGTTAGTGAAGGCAGAAAGGGGAGGGGGAGGCACAAGTGACTGAATTCAGCTCTTGGCTGCAGAGGTGAGTGAATCCAAGGTCCGCAGGCAATATGGCAGGCCACTGATAGCTCCTAGGGTTGACAGGCAATCTAGCAGGTTGTTGGCTTAGGTCCAAAGAACGAGAGATCAATGAACCAGATGCAGGATGCAGACCAGTCTTCCCACAGAGTCTGTTTCAATAGGCGTAGGCCACAACCCCGAAGAAACGTCCTTTCCGTTGCATCAGGGCTGTGACTGATTAAAGGGGTAGCACTCAACTCTAATCTTTCCACAACCGCTTGGCCGTTCACAGAAGATCCCGTTACGGAGTTGATTATATTATGTTAGCGCACGTTCTGGAGGAGGCCTCAACTACGGAGAATCCTGGGCCAGCCAAGTGGACCTAAAACTTAACTAGCCCAGGTGTGAGGGAGCAGACTGCATTTGGAGTTGAAAAACAGCTTGAGATGGAGAAGATAAAATGGACAGATGAACTGCGATCCTCTTGAACACTGAGACTCTCGGTTTCTTTGACCTTTCTATCCCTGGTTCTTAGCCCCATCCTGGCACTTTGTGATAATAATGATGGTTGCTGCGTGCGTGCGTGCGTGCGTGTGTGTGTGTGTGTGTGTGTGTGCGTACCTGCCTCATCTCATTTAGCACAACCACCCCAGATGCAAGACTTGACTATTCGCCTTTTACGCGTGTAGAAACTGAGGCTCAATGAAGAGAGCTGGCACGGCCAGGCTCATCCAGCTGGCAAGTGGCAGGCTTCAAACACCATTCTCCTGACTTGAAAGTCTTGTATGTATCTCCCACGTATTTGCTAATGAATGAATACCACGTTCAGGCCAGAGGGGGCCTGATCTGAGACCAAGTTTGAAAGGAAGTTTGGAGGTGAGAATGACTGATGCCTGGATTCCACCTTTTACATTTAAATATTTTAGCTGGAACTTTTCCGTTCCAATTTAAGCTATTAACTACAGCACAGTGTGAACGAAAGATCTGAGAATTATTCTTGCTGGAGATATGAACAGAGAGAGCCCAAGGCTCTGAGGAAGCTAGCATAAGGAAGCGTGGAAACCACAGGGCCAGGAGTGCTGGGAACTCTGGACGTTATGAATTAAGGACCCTGTGCCTCGCATTTTGCCAGGATCAGTTCAACTATACTAGGTTTCTGTCCGGAAGAAGCATCCTGAAAGTGTCAATCAATATGTCTGTCCAGCCTCCTGAGAGGTTGTGACTGCCCACAGTTTTTGTCTTTCATTATCTGTTGCTAAGTAACAAGCCATCCCCAAAGAGCAGTGACATAAAACGTCAAGGATTGATTGTTTACCATTAATTGGTGGTTTGGCTCGGTATCACTGGACTGCTCTAGGTGGTACAGCTGAGATAATTCCTGTGGCTGCCTTCCTTCACCTGAGACTTCAGCTGGGGCTGGAACATCTCAGATGGGCGCTCATCCTCCAGGGCCTCTCTCCATTTGGCCTGTCACTCCGTAGTCTAACCCATGCTTCTTTAAAGCGTGGTGTGGCTTCCAAGAGCATAAGTCTCAAGGTGTAAACGAACAAGCTTCTACTTGCATTTGCCAGCTCATAGCCCACTGACAAAGCAAGTCACGTGCCCAAGCTGAAGCCCAAGGTGGGAGAGAACTACACAAAGAGGTGAGCATCAGAAGATGCTGTTCTTTGGAAGCTATTAATGTCATCGTCTAGGACCATCTGCCCTTTAATAATTAATCATTACTAACCAATTAATAACCCAAACCATTTGATGCCGGCTCATATGATCCAATATAGGGTTTCCGAGGCTGTAAGTCTTTCTGGGGGCAGACAGCCTCATCCTTGTCTCGCTGAGCTACCTGTGGGTCTGAAAAACCAACCTTGCAGTTGTCAGTCAGTGCTTACCCTACAGCGCCATCTGGACTCCTTTTAATAAACAAGGGAGCACCAGGGAAGCTGTCAGGTAAGCACTGGATTGCTAACTGCAAGGTTGGTGTTTCAAACCCACGGGCAGCTCCTTGGAAGAAAGATGAGGCTGTCTGTTCCAAGAAAGATTCAGAACTGACTCAATCGGCGTGGGTTTGGTTTTTTAATAATATCTGTCTTGGAGAAGGCTCCTTAGAAGAGAAGATGGAGAAACTTCATCTCAATACTTTGCACATGTTATCAGGAAAGATTCAACCCTTGAAAAGCATATCATACTTGGGTAAAGCAGAGGTCAGCAAGAAAAAGGACGACCCATAACTAGGTGAGCTGATACAGTAGCTGCAACAATGGGCTCAAACATAGTAATATAACATAGCAACACCTGTGAGGATGGTGCAGGACCGGGCAGTGTTTCCAATTGTTGTGCACAGGGTCACTCTCCGTAGGGACGGACATGAAAGCACCTAACATAAGGTGACCCGATTTTAACCTTGGTAAAGCCGGACCCCATGGATAAAACTCATATCCTGGCGAAATAGCCACATGGCAGCCGAAAACCGTAGACCCTAGCTTGTCGTGCATTCTTTTCCAAAAATCGGGACTTTTTTTAAATGCCGCGGGATGAAGGAAAAATTGTTAAAAACCGGGACTGTCCCGCCAAAAGCGGGACGTCTGGTCACCTTAACCTAACACCAGCATAACACCGACAGTAATGATCTCTCCCACATGTAAAATGCAGTCGTTGCACCCTGGCAAGCCTCCCAAATAGCTCATGATGACTTCAGGATCAGACTTGCCGTCGTCTCTGAATTGGGTGCGTGTAGACCTGAGGGTTTCGGGGCACATGTCTTCAGAGGCCGGGCATCCAGTGGGGTGCTCATACCAGCTGCTGAGAGCCAATCATGCGCATCTCTTCCAAGCTCCTCGTGCGGTGACATCATATTGGTAGCTTGAGATTAGTCACGGGGGCAATATTTACACTACACAAATTGGCAGACACTATACATCAGAACTCTTTTTTTCCCCTTCTTCTTCTTTCCTTTCCGGAGACCAGTTGTTAAACATTTACTAGAACACCACTGCCTGTGACCTAAAAATACCATTTGTCTTCCTCCCACACATTTAGCATACAATGTTGAGACAGAGACCAGATAACCATTATAGACACTTCCTGTTCAAATTGGGGGGGGGAGGGGGGCGGAGAAGTGGGAGACCCAGAAATTTTGGTATCCAGCTAAGTATCTGTCTCAGTCTGGCCCAAATCTAAAACTCAAAAATTCTCTTGGTGAAAGGCTGGTTCTGCTCACTGATGGATTCTCCCACTGCTCTCCGCTGCTTCCTGGGCTTCTGGGCCCACCCTTTCACTCCTGGCTCTGTCGTCTGAGGTGTCCTTCGATTTCAACAGAAACGGCCTCTGCTTTCGGCTGAGTCATTTTCTCAGCCTGCTTCCAGCCCAAAGAAACTGGGAGTCTAGAGATTTCTTTTCATTCTGAACTGCCCCTGCCCTTTAAATTCCAAACTAGTGTTGCTTTCACTATGACAAATTCTCTATGGACCGTGTACATCATAAAATTATAAAACTCTAATCCCACTACCACTGAGTCAATTCTGACTCATAGTGACCCTGTAGGACAGGGTAGAACTGCCTTGTGAGTTTCTGAGACCCTAACGCTTCACAGGAGTAGAAAGCCTTTTCTGACTGCCGAGGAGCAGGAGAGGGTTTCAAACCGCTGACCTTGTGGTTATTAAACAAAAGGCAACCCATCCTCTCAAGACAGATACAGTTCCACTTCAAGCCACAAATTACAGTATTGTGGTATGACACTTAGAGCCTTTAAAACCCCCTTTATCTAGTTGAGAGGGCCTAGAAGGATCACTTTACATTTTGGATCTTAGGGAAGGGCTTATAGTTGACCCTTTATTTGTTTCCTTCTTCCCTCTGAAGTTATTTTATGGGCAGGGCTTTGGATTTGATGTTTGCCCTAAGGCCATTTTCTTTCTTTGTAAACCTTTTGCCAGATGGAAAGGAAGGGGATGAAAAATGTTTTCTGTTTCCATCTAGCAAGTCCAAGGTTAGAAACATTTTTTCTAAATTCTGTTTGAAAATTGAACAGTTCCCTTTTTTTAGTTCATCTCTCTCCTAAAATATTTTATCATAGGCAGCTAAAATAAACCAATTAGCACCTCCAGCTCTCTGCCTGGAAATATCCTCAGCTAAATTCACCATTTCATGAAATATCTTTTCTATCTTCCAGGCTACCCCAGGCAATAGCCAACAATGGCCAATAGATAACACAGTTCCCGTCTCAAGCTTCCAGAAGAATTTTGTCACTGCCCTTTCCAGCTCCCCACTCCTTTTGGAATCTGTCATCCTGTCCCAAAGCCAATGCACTTTCTTTTTTTTTTTTTT
>NW_022103898.1:75951663-75953111 GCF_000313985.2 Echinops telfairi | reverse complement strand
GACATTAGGTCCTCATTTTTCCCCTCCCTCCCTACTCCCCCCTCCCGCATGAGCCCTTGATAGTTTATAAATGGGTATTTTGTCATTTCTTGCCCTGTCCGACGTCTCCCTTCATCCACTTTTCAGTTGTCTGTCCCCCAGGGCCAATGCACTTTCTTAATGACAGCACTTATTATTTCTTTTCTTCCCATTACATGGTAGTCTGTGGTGGTGGTGTGTGTGTGTGTGTTTTAGGTGAAACTTTACACAGCACATTAGGAGTGCCCACTAAACTTTTTTTTTTTTGGTGTAAATTGTTCCATGTCACTAGTTACAGATTTCACAATGTGTCAACATTCAAATGATTTCCATTCTGTTTGTTCTGTTTCCATTGATCTCACCTCCCTATCCTTCTTGGCCTTCATCTCTGCTTTTGGAGAAATGCTGACTGTTCCATACACTTGATAGTTTAAGGGAATACACTCTTCATGGTGATATTGTCTATCGATTAAGCCAATTTATTATTTGAATGATAGGTGGTCTCTAAAGAGTGTCTGCATTTCCAAGTTCAAAAGGTATCTTAGGGTGATAATCACACAAGTCCAGTAAGTCTTACCTCCTTTAGAAATTGGAATTTTGTTTTATACTTCTCTTTTTTCCTCTCTCCTTCTCCCTAGGACCTTCTATTATGTCCCTGGTCAGAACAGCCAGTGGTTGGTAACTAAAATCAACATCACTGCCATAAGTTGATTCCAATTCCTAGTGATTCTTTAGTACAGAATAAGCTCTCCCTGTGGGTTTCTGGGGCTGGATATCTTTACAGGAACACAAAGCCTCATCTTCCTTCCCCCCAGAGCAGCCGGTGGATTTGAACTACTGACCCTGAGGTTAGCAGGACAACTCATAAACCACTAAGCCACCAAAACTCCTTGGTTGGAAGCCAGACACCATCTAAATTTTCTGTCTGCTTTGAGCCTTTGGATTCCTTCATTCTCTCTTGCTCCGGACACATAGAGACCAATAGCGGTATCTTCAAGGGCCACTTACAAGCTTTGACGTTCCCACGTACTATGCACCAAGCTAGGGTGTAGAACTTTATCTGTGTGAACTACCTTGTACCAACTGACTGAGTTCTCCTATGTGATTATGATCCTAAGTTTTTTGACCCAGGAAACCAATCTTGCTAACGTTCTTTAGAGGAGCTCTGGTGCCAGAGTGGGCTTCACATTGAGCCACTAATTGTTCCCCTAGAGCAGCGGCTCTCAACCTTCCTAATGCCACCAAGCTTTCATACAGTTCCTCATGTTGTGGTGACCCCCAACCATAAAGTTATTTTCGTTGCTACTTCATAACTGTAATTTTGTAAATATCTGATATGCAGGATGTGTTTTCATTGTTACAAGTTGAACATAATTAAAGCATAGTGATTAATCACAAAACAGTATGTAATTATATATTGTGAAATATTT
>NW_022103898.1:75948082-75949264 GCF_000313985.2 Echinops telfairi | reverse complement strand
GTTTTGAGAATGATGAGGGCAATTAATGTACAATTGATGTATGTATGGATTGTGATAAGAGTTGTATGAGCCCCTAATAAAATGATTGAAAAAAAAGATTTAATGCCTCAAAAACCCATAGAGGCAATTCTACTCTGTCCTATAGCATCACTATGAGTCCTAATTGATTCAATGGCAGTGGGTTGGGGTTTTGGTAACATTCTTTAGCCCACCAGAGGTCAAAGCAAAATACCTTGAGCAACCCAAAGTCTGTTCCTGACAATTTTGCTTTGACTGGACCCCTTCTACTTCATGTTAGCCATTGTTTTGTGTTCTGTCTTCAAGCTTGTACCAATAAAGCTACGTCTAGCCTTCTGTTAAAATTCTTCCGGGAAATGTTTCAGGATCTTGATCCCACTTGATTAACATTTCCATTGGAACCTTTACTCTTGTCTGTAGTTTATCTATCATAGTTTTGGTACCGTCGAGCTGAAAGTTTGCTTAACTTTAATTTTTTCCCGTCATAATTATGTAAACTGGACCCATTGAGATATTTTGGTGTTGGCCACTGGTTCTGTTAATATCAGTCTTCTTCACTTAATTCCCTCATTGCCAGTTGGCATGGAATGGCTTGCCACTGATGGCTTCATTGTCAGCATCGTCTTCTCCCCTCTGCAGATGAATTACCCTTTGGTAAACGGCTGGTTTCTTGGGGGCACTGTCCCCATCAATGTTTTATGAAGCAGCAATGATTTCACCATTCTCCCATGTAGACTTCATCATAAATTTGGTGTTTGCATCATTTTAGCAGAATTCATGTTGTTCTGATAAGGGCTATTTTCAAAATAATTTCTTATCCTTCTAAATGCTTCAAACTAAATGGTATTCAGACATGTTCTAATAAGTTAGTGCAAGTTTATTTGGGTGTAAAAATAATTGAAATTCATATATAGTTTTACATAATACACGATTTGATTAACTTTTTGAAACCCTTCATATATGAAGAAGGTGGTGTTGTGAATTAGTTTATATAGCTTTTCTAGCCCTTGTCTTTGTACCACCTGCCAAACAACTGAGTGGGACCATGTAGATGGGATATATTTCCTCTTTTCTGATGGGTCTGAGTAAGAGAAGGTGAGGGAAAATTCTGAGGAGTATATGATTCAGTGGTGAGTGATTGTTAATGGTTAATTATTATTATAA
>NW_022103898.1:75942709-75946114 GCF_000313985.2 Echinops telfairi | reverse complement strand
AGGCGGAGGAAGAGGAGCTGTCAGCAAAGACCAGGGGATTGATCAGTTTTTCCTCCCAGATGGGTATAAAATAAGCCATCTCAGAGGACAGAAGGTGGAGATTTCATTACAACCAAGAAAGAAGCGCTAGTAGTCTGGAGTGTGTCCTTTAGACCTCAAGATCTCTGTGCACTGGACTTCCGTAATCCAGGGACACAAACCTGTGCCACGATAGAAGAAGGAGCAGAGTGGCAGGAGTGGGGCGAGCAGCGGAACCAAGAGCCAAAGCATGACACAGAGGGTTTCCCATGAAGCTAGTGAAGCTGAGTGTCTTCCAGCAGGAGGCTTGCTTATGGAGCGAAGTCAATTGCCGGAGCCTTGTTTTTGGCTGATGCGTTCAGTGCCACTTGAACTTCTTCCTTCAGCAACCTTGGTTCTGGCTCAGGTGCTCCTCCTGGAATGGTGGACTGTCGGCTGGTTCTTTCTGGTGCAGTGATTCTGTGCATTCTCTCCATCTTCTCTTGATGCTCCCCGCAGCAGTCAATATTTTGCCTAGAGAATCTTGCAAAATTGTAACTCGAGGCTTGCATTTTCTCCTGAGGTCTTTCAGTGTCAGATACGCTGAGCGTGTTCTTCCCTTTTGGTTTTCTGATTCTAGGTCCTGGCACATTTTGTTAACATTGTTGGCTTTGTCTTCTTAAGCTGCCCTTTGAAATTTTCTCTTCAGCATCCTTTCTTCCATTTGCTTTAGCTGTTCTAGAGGAGCAAGTTTAAGAGTCTCTTCTGACATCCACGTTGATCTCTTCTTTCTTTCCTGTCTTTTTTTTTAAAATCGTTTTATTAGGGGCTCATACAACTCTTATTACAACCCATACATACATCAATGGTGTAAAGCGCATTTGTACATTCATTGCCCTCATCATTCTCAAAACATTTCCTCTCCACTTAAGCCCCCAGCATCAGGTCCTCATTTTTCCCCTCCCTCCCCACTCCCCCTTCTTTCCTGTCTTTTTAATGACCTTTTGCTTCCTTCATAATTAATGTTCTCAATGTCCTCCCACGACTCATCAGGTCTTCTGTCATTAGTGTTCAATGCATCAACTCTGTTCTTGACCTTCAGGTGGGACAGACTCAAGGACCTATTTTGGCTGTTGTGGACTGGATTTCATTTCTTCAGCTTTATCCTGAACTTATTTATGAGCAATGGATGGTCCGTTCCACAGTTGGCCGTTGGTCTGGTTTTAACTGCTGATATTGAGCTTCTTCCTCATGTCTTCCCACAGACACAGCTAATTTTATTTCTATGTATTTCATCTGGGGAACTCTATGTGTATAGTCACCTTTTGTATTGTTGAAAAAAGGTATTTGCTATGAACAGGCTACTGGTTTTGCAAAATTCTATCATGTGATCCATTGCCAGCTTCATTTCTATCACCAAGTTTATTTTTTCTAACTATTGTTCTTTCCTCTTTGTTTCCAACTTTTGCATTCCAATCACCAAGAATGACCAATGCATCTTGATTGATCAATTCCAATGGAAGTAGTTGGCAAAATTCTTCAATTTCTTCATCACTAGCATTTGTGGCTGGTGCACAATACAATTACAGTTGTATTGATTGAAGTTCCTTGAAGGCAGATAGATACAGTTTGATCAAAGATAGCGTTATATTTCATGATGTATATAGCAAGATCCTTTCTGATAATGAATGCCATTCCTTTTGATTGTTCTTCCAGACCTAGTAGGCATGGTAAATCACATGGTTTTCTGATTCAAAATGGCCAACACCAGTCTATTTCACTCCTGATGCTTAAGGAATCAATTTTCATGTGTTCCATTTCATTTTTGACCACCTCCAATTTTCCTAACTTCCTACTTTGCACATGCCAAGTTCCAATCGTTAGATTTTGCAGCTGTTTCTCTTTACCTTGAGTTGTGCCCCATCAGCAAGTGAAGATCCAGGAGGCTCCACTCCCACAGGTTTACCCAACTCAGGTCTCCATGGTGGACTCCCCTCTAAGAACTCATCTCCTTTTCAGGCGAATTTCCAGTGCACTCCAACCGGAAACGTCTGTCCTCTGGCAGTATCTCTGACAATTTGCCGTTTCCTTTGTTTAGGCTTTCAGTATTTGACAGTTCATCGAAGGTACCCATAAGGTTTTCAGCGGCTTCTTTCTCCGAAGTGGAAACTGTTCACTGTGTGTGACCCTGCTGGCATTTGAAACACCAGCTTCCAGCAATGCAGCAACACACAAGCCACTACAGTGTGACAAACTGACAGACAAGTGGTGGACGTCACGATTTACAGCTTTGGAAACCCAGTGGAACAGTTTTAGTCTGTCCTACACGGTTCCTGCAGAGCCCTGTTGGCGGAGTGGCAGTGGTTACGAGTTGGGCTGCGACGCACAGTTAGCAGTTTGAAACCACCAGCCACTCCGAGGGAGAAAGGTTGGGCTTTGAATTCCCATGAACAGTGATAGCTGGGGTCTCTAGGAGTCAGCCTTGACTCCACGGCAGTGAGTTTCGTTTGGATGCAGTTCCTGTGAGTTGGACTTGACCTATGGACGTGGGTTTGCAGTTGTGTTGATCATAAACAAACCACTCTAAAGCATAGTGACTTTAAATATCACATGTGTGATTTCTCATCATTTTGTAATTTGGAAAGTTCTTCTGCTCCATATGGTGTAGCTAACAGCAACTGCTTTAAGTTGGGAGCTCAGATAGGGCTAGAACATCAGACGGAGGTCACCCACTCTCCAGAGCCTTTTTATCTCTGCAGGACCTCTTAATTCCGTAGTCAAGCCCAAGTTCCTTTACACCATGATGGTCGATGGTCGGCTTGCAAGAAGACAAAGGCTCAGGCGTGGTAAGGGTAACCGTCCACCACAGCTCTAGCTGGTCCTGTTATAACCAGAATGACTTATGGGGTTCTAACTGTTGAGTGTTTAGTGACCTAGCAGGAAAAGAATAAATAGTTCAGCCAATCAGAATCCTCTTCAGGATTTTGGAATTTGGAGACTGAAAGATTGGCTCACTTAACTAAGAGGAGCTGAATTAAAGGGCTGGCAGACTCAGGAGGTCCAGCCAATATTTGGGGACCTGGGGAAGCTGACAAGGTGTCATGGATATCCAAATGGGATATCAAATGGGCAGCTGAATATACAAGTCCGGGGCTTGGGGAAAGGCTAGAGTCAAAGAGATCTAGTTGGGAGTCACCCGCATACAGACAGAATTGGAAGCCATGGGAGTTGATGAGATCCCTCTGAGGGAGAGCATGACTAGAGAAGTTTGACTTCCCACATTGAGAGGTCAGGCGGAGGAAGAGGAGCTGTCAGCAAAGACCAGGATGGGAAGCCAGTATCCCAAAAGTCAAGAGAAGGAAAGCTCTCAAAAAGGAGACGGGCTCACTGTGTCAAGCACAGCAGAAG
>NW_022103898.1:75940292-75941671 GCF_000313985.2 Echinops telfairi | reverse complement strand
TCTTGATTTCCACTTCTCTGATAGAACTTCTGGTGTCATGGAGGTCCAGCAGGCCAGCCTCACGTTCTTTGTCCAGCTCCTTCCCAATGCCACTGGAACGCTGAAGGTGAAAGTCCTTGTGCCAGGTCTACGTAACACCAACCTCAGTTTGGCTTCCCAACACCTGCTGGAGGTGGATGCCACTGGCTGGTACCAGCTTCTCCTGGGGCCTGAAGCCCAGGCTGCCTGCAGCCAGAGGCACCTGACCCTGGAACTGGTGCCTGAAGGGCAGACAGCTCAGGGCTCGGTTGTCCTGGATGGGACTGCCCACAGGCCTTTCGTGGCAGCCCGAGTGAGAGTTGGGGGCAAGCACCGGGTTCGGCGGCGGGGCCTTGACTGCCAGGGTGGGTCCAGGATGTGCTGTCGACAAGAATTCTTTGTGGATTTCCGTGAGATTGGCTGGCACGACTGGATCATCCAGCCTGAGGGCTATGCGATGAACTTCTGCACCGGGCAGTGCCCGCTGCATGTGGCAGGCATGCCTGGCATTGCTGCCTCCTTTCACACGGCAGTGCTCAATCTGCTCAAGGCCAACACAGCTGCAGGCACTGCTGGAGGGGGCTCGTGCTGCGTGCCCACGGCCCGACGCCCCCTGTCTCTGCTCTATTATGACAGGGACAGTAACATCGTCAAGACTGACATACCTGACATGGTGGTAGAGGCCTGTGGGTGCAGTTAGTCTATGCTGGCACCACCCAGGCGGGGCAGGGTGGACAAACCTGCCCCGACAGGGATCCCTTTCCTGGAGACGAAGGTGTGGCCCCAGAAGGTCGATGCTCTCTTCCTGAGAAACCCATGATCCCACCTTTGAGTAAGACGACCTTCATCTAGGAAGAATAGCATCTCCATATACACTCGCGTCTCTCCTGGAGCACAGTCCACCCAACAAGCTCACATGTCCCCCCCACCCCAAGGATGCTGATGTACTTCCAGTCTTGAATGGGGCTGTCTGGTTCTTACAAAGATGGCCTGAGACCACCCCCATCAACCGACTCCATAGCCCACTCTGCCCTGCTCAAGGATGAATTGATCCAGCTGGGTTTTCTGAATCTCCAGAGAGTCCCTTCCTGGGGCTCACCGAAGATTAGATGACTGTTTTTCAAAGTGAGGCTTACGTCACCTCTCCATGCTCAATATGTCTTGAGCCCTCCCCTCTTCCCAGGTGGTCTACCGATGCTTGTGGGAAACAGAAGGATTTCTCTCAAGATGTCTCCCCCAAATATATATCAGACTTAGCTGCTTGAGAATGACTGTACACCTGGAGGTCATCAGGAGTGGATTGGGGGTCATTCTCCCTGAGAGTTATCAGCTGTCTAGACCAAGCAGACACCACTGTTTAT
>NW_022103898.1:75887500-75939624 GCF_000313985.2 Echinops telfairi | reverse complement strand
GATGACTTTAATATAATACTTATATATCTCAAGCGTACAATTGTGCTTACTGAACCTGTGGGTAGTAGTAGCAGTGGGCGGGGGCTGGCCCCTCACGCCGCCCCACACATTTAACTTAATATTACAGATGCTCCCTCTGCATACCTCCAACCATTCTTGGCCCTTCTCTGCTCTGTTCTATGCCCCTGAGTGCTGACTCTCCAGACCTGTCCCCTGAGCTCCCTTGCCTTCTGGCTTCCTAGTGTTTGAGTAAAGGGAGACAGAGGTAAGGGTGCTCCTGCCCCCCTTCCCCCTCCCTAGGCATCACGGTTCTGGGTGGCTGTGGCTGTGTCCCTGAGGCTCCTATTTGGCTTGCTTCTTCCATGGCTCCAGCTCTGCTGAAGTTCTATTATCACCCCTTCAAAGGTAGAGGTCATAACGCCTTTCCGCTCTTGCTTGTCCCTGGGTGTTTCGACATCCTTGGTTGTTTCTCATAACCCCTCGGTAAATAGTTCCTTCACTAAGTCCTCTTAATGAAGCAAACCTAGACAGCTGAGCATGTCCCCTGTCTCCTGCCAGGACCCTGCCTGACACCCAGGTGACACAGAACCCGCCTGCCCTGACCACTTGCTGGCCTCTAGGCTGAGCTATTGCATCTCTCCGCCTCGCACTTTATGTCTCTTCCTCCTCCTTGCTGCCTCCTGCTCGTTCTTAGACTCCCTCCACTCTCTCGTGGCTGATAAAGACCCGGCGTTTTTAGCTGTTCCTCTCCTCCCTAAGCACGTGCTCCAACGGATAAGACAAACCTCTGGTCCCTCCGCAAGTAAGCCCACAACCTGTGGGCCCGTGCCTGGCGGGAGGCGGAAGCAGAGCTTCCAGCTGACCCCCCAGCCAAGACTCCTGCCTGGAAAGTGGAATTGGCCAAGGGGCACTTGTACCGGGAAGGGAGGGAAAGAGGAAGGCCTGAGATGAGGCGAGGGGGCATGTGCTCTGAGACTCGGTTCTCTTCACCTTTGCCCTCCTTCCTCCACTGTCTCCTCCCTGGCTTGGACAGCCCTGAACCCTGGGGTCGATATTGTCTGCAGCCAAGGCCGAGTTTGCGCAAAGCCCATGTGACCTTTGGAGAACGTGCTGTCTGTGTTTGCTTAACTCAAAACCCACTCTGGGCCAGGATAAAAGGTCCCCAGAAGAGGCACCCAAAGAAGAAAGTCCGAAAGGGACCTCTGTGGGCCAGAGGGCCACGCGCTTGAGCTGTGGGTGGTATGCAGTCTGCTAGTGTCATCCTGCTCTCCCTCCTAGTGCCTCCCGGGTCTCCCAACTCAAACCTCCTTCCTCCCACCCCCACCTGAGTCTCTAGGGCAAAGCCAACGATGGGGGAGTGGTGGCGTGAGGCCCTCCTCACCTCAGAGGCCAGATGTTTCAGGCCAGGCCGAGAAAAGGCAGCCCTCCTCATGAAGGACATTGTCATGCAAGTTGTTTTGTTTTTTAAATAAAAAAAGAGAAGGCACAAAAATAGAATTGGCACAAAATAGCCAACTTATCGAATAAACGGAAGATCAGTATTAGTCGCGTTCTTTTTGAGTTCTGCCCTCTGTCGTGTTGGGAGGGAATGGGCCTTTTTCCAAACCTTCTCCTTCATAGCCTCCAAGCCCTTCACTCTCCACCCCTTCAGGTTTTTCCCATCTGAGCAGGACAGCTAGTTCAGCTTCTCCTACTTCCTTACCCACCCCCAAGCCTGTCGCTACCCCAGGCCCAGGTTGGTGGTAGGGCAGGCCGCGAGGCAGATGGCTCGGGTATTTATAACCTCAGGAGCACTTCTTGGGAAAAGTGACTAAGATACGAAGAGCATATTTATAGCTGAGTTCTGACGTAAGTGTCAGTGGGGAGGTAAGGCCAGGCACAGCAGCAAGAGGGTGGGAAGAACTGGAAATTGGGGGCACCAGACAGAGGGAGGGTTGGGGGAAAGTGGGGTCAGAGGCCCCTACAGTTGCTTCTTGCGCCTGGCTGCCTTTGCTTCTGTCTCTGGGCACTGACAAGCAAGTCCCTCCCAGGCCCCGCCACTCAAACCTGCAAACCTCGACTTCCCAGCCAGCCTTGAACAGCAGAGAGGATGCTGGGAGCTGGGGAGAGCACTGGACAGAGGTGTTTGAATATGCTTCAGGGCCTGGGGAGACAAGAAGTGTGTGTGTGTGTGTGTGTGTGTGTGTGTGTGTGTGTTCTCATGGTCCCTTCTCCACCCTCCCCACCATGTCATGCCCGGAGTTTCTAGGAAGAGCCTGGCACCCATCACCAGGCTCCACTGCCACGTGTCAGTGTGATGAGGTCCAAAAGCAAAGGTGGCAGTGATGTGGATCCTCGGGACAGTGAGGGTGGGGGAGGGAGGAGCGTGAGAAACAGCTCCTCTCCTCTTCTAGAGAGGAGGCAGGTCCCCAAAGGGAGCGGATGGATTGCTGCTCCGGGCTCTCCCCTTGCCAGTGCAGCCCCTTTCCCTGTCCTTTCCTAGGAGGCTCCTAGGCAACCTAGGCCCGTCGCTGTCCAGTGGCGCAGCACTGCCACATGGTGGACACTTGTGGTACTGAGCCCCCACCCCACCCCTAGAGCTCTCCTCTGGGAACTAGCATGCAATGTCTCTCCATTGACTAAGGGTTTGGTGGGGGGTGGGGAGCGGGTATGTCAAATAGAGTGGAGCCACATTTCCAGACCACATTGGCTCTCCCCGCAGTTTTCTTCTCCCAGTTTCTCAAAAACAAAACAAAACCCCAAAAAACCCCCGAAAACTAGCACCAGGGGTATAAGGAGAAAACTCAGCCCGAGACCAAGCCCAAGGAGGTCAAGGTGGGGGCCGCGGGCCTCCCATTTTCAGTCAATCAGGAAGTGTGGCCAGGACTGAAGCGAGGTTGCTTGCTGCACGCTCCTTGCTGGGTCCTGCACAGCCTTCCGCCCACCCCCAGCTCCACCGGGGCTGCAGTGCGCTCCCTACGCAATGACCAGACTGCGCACCTCACAGTCGGTGAGCAGTTCCCTGGGAGAAAGAGGCTTTCTGCTCTCGGGAAGATGGACATCCGTGGCCACCCACAGGTTTCCACTCAATGGCAGTCAGACACACCACCACCACCACCACCACATACATTTCTATTAACAGAGGGCACTAACTGAATTGCACTACCTCTAGGATACCCCAAATGTAGACTATTGGCACAGGCGTCCTCCCAAGTTTCACAGCCTTCTGCCAGCCTTGGTGGACTCTGCCCCACTGCCCCCTCTCTGGGCTTCCCCAGACATCCCAGGGACTCCACCCCTCCCCCGCCCCAGGCGCTGGCCTTCCTCCACGCTGTGCTCCAGTCCAGGTGGACTCTGTGCAGCCAGCATAGGCAGGGTCAGGGGGTGACTTGGGTGCCCTGTGCCACCCCGCCCAGCCCCCACCTATGTCTGAGTCTCCTTGCTAGAAACGGGGCTCCCAGGGTTCATCTGCTGGTCCGGAGGCCCCAGAGGAATCCACCCCGGAACCCACAGCGGGTGAATGGGCACTTTGGCAGTTGGGACAGAGCAAGTTAGGAATGCTGGCCAGTCTGTTCAGACATGATACTTCCCCACCTGGCTCTTATGGAGTCTCCTCCCCCAAGTTCCAGACCTTCGGGCGTGAGCCTGTGAAATCATCCTCCTTCTTGCATCATGCGAGTCCACACCACCCCCCACCCCCACGCCCCTACCTCAAGTCCAGTCACCATGGGCAGATGGTGAAACCAGAGCTCCAAGGGGGGACCTCCACCCACTGCAGGGGCCTGATGGGCAGCACAGTTATCCAATCCCCAGGCTCAGAGGGTAGGTCTGCCGGCTGACCACTAGGTGGGGGAGCCCCAGACTCAGGCTCTAAAGAGGCCCCAGATCAGTAGTCAGGCATAAGCGGTGAGGGGTCAGGCTGACAGGCAGAGCGAAGGACAGCTACTCATTGGATAATCTGCTTTCTGCCTCCTGAGTGCCAGGCAGGAGGAGGCAGGTGGCTGGACCCTGGGTCAGGGGTAGGTGTGGCACTAGTCTCTTCCGTTGCTCTGCCCAGATTGGCCCTCTTGCGATCAGACTCAGCAGAAGGGCTCTGGCTCTTGACCCAGGCCATCCACAGGAGCATGGGCCTCCCCAGAGTCCTGCTCCCGCAGCTGCTGCTGCTGCTGTGGACGACACTGGTGAGGGCCCAGGGGACAGGGGCGGGGTGTCCCTCCTGTGGGAGCCCTATGGTGGCAACTCAAGTGGAACGAGCTCTGGTCCTGGAGCTGGCCAAGCAGCAAATCTTAGAGGGGCTGCACCTGACTAGTCGTCCTCAAATAATCCAGCGCCCACCCCGGGCAGCGCTGAGCAGAGCCCTCCGGAGACTGCAGCCGGCAAGTGTGAGTCCAGCGAGTGGGGAGGAAGTCGTCAGCTTTGCGACCGCTGTGCCCGTTACAGGTGGGTGACAGAGGGCCTGGCAGCAAATGACAGGGAAAGGGAGGCAGATGGGGAGGCTGGCTGAGCAGATAGGATGGAGGGGGGCAGGTGGAGGAGGAGGAGGAAGGCTTTGGGCGGGGTTACCAGGCATGGGGATCGGTCTGCTCACGGTGCCTTCCCTTCCCCATCTTTTTGGGCAGGTCCCTCTGCTGCCGCCTGCAGCTCCATGCTCACCTTCCACCTGGCCACTCCTCGGGCCCACCACCTGTACCGCGCGCGCCTCTGGCTGCATGTGGGCCCCGCGCTCCCTGGCCCCCTTTACTTGAGGATCGTCCGGTGGAGCTCCGGGAGAAGGCGCCAAGGGTCCCGCACCCCCCTGGCCGAGCATCACATCGACACCCCGGGCTGGCACGCTCTGGCTCTGCCCTCTAGCGGCTTGAGGGGCAAGGCGTCCGGCGTCCTGAAGCTACAGCTGACCTGCAGACCCCTGCACCGCAATAGCACCTCTCTGCCGCCACTGCAGAGGCTCCTGGGTACCGCGGGCGATCAGCGGCCCTTCTTGGAACTGAAGATCCGGGCCAAGGAGCCCAGGGAGGGGCGGGCCAAGAGGAGGACCCCCACCTGCGAGCCTGAGACTCCCTTATGTTGTCGGCGAGATCATTACGTAGACTTCCAAGAACTGGGATGGCGGGACTGGATCCTGCAGCCTGAGGGCTACCAGCTGAATTACTGCCAGGGGCAGTGCCCCCCACACCTGGCTGGCAGCCCGGGCATTGCTGCCTCTTTCCATTCGGCTGTCTTCAGCCTCCTCAAGGCCAATACCCCTTGGCCCTTGGGTACGTCCTGTTGTGTCCCCACTGCCCGAAGGTCTCTGTCCCTCCTCTACCTGGACCGTAATGGCAATGTGGTCAAGACAGATGTGCCAGATATGGTGGTAGAGGCCTGCGGCTGTAGCTAGCAGAAGGCCCTGAACCTGAGGGGTTGGGCATGACGAGATCAAGTCAGGGTTCCAAAGTCAGGGTTGACGGCATCAGGTACCTGAGCGACACCCCACCCCATAGGCAACCTGGTCCTGTGCCTGGGCTGAGCCCCGTGTGACCCAAACAGGCACTTCTTTGCCCAGACTCTCTCGGTCTGCATCAGGCTGGCTGATGTGTGGGGAGATGGATAAAGTGTGTCTTTCTCCCAGAGGCCTGCCCAGGAAGGATGATTTCTTAGTCTAAGTTCTATGAGAAGATAGCAGGGGTGAGGGAGGGAGGGAAGAAAAAAGCAGAGAAAAGGTAAGGAGGAGTCTCTCCCAAGAAGAGAAAGTCCACCTTTGAGGCAGGAGCAAGCTGACCGAGGGCCAGGCAGGCTTGGGGCCCGCGGAACAGGCTGGTCAAGGCTAGGGACTGTAGGAGTGATTGAAGGGAGGGGTCCAGAGGGAGGTGGGCCAGGGGCTGAAGAAGGGAATTAAGAGGGGGTGGGGAGGGTGCTGAGCCCCAGAGATGGTTCTGGTTTTCCCTGGGGGGCAGGACCCCCTGGAGAGACAAACATTTATACTTTGCTAATAAAAACGAGAAAACAAAAATCAATGGGTGTGAGCAATAAAACAGGCTAGGGTAGTGATCCAGGCTAGAACAGCAATTCTCTCTGTGTGGGGGCTGGGGACTCCTGGGAGGGTCTCTGAGACCCTTTCACCAGTCCAAATTGTTGGCATTAGAGTGCTGAGATGGCCTTTGCCTTTCTGAATGTTCATGAGCTCAAATGTGTCCAGTGGAGTTTTCCAGAGGCTGCCTGACATGTGATTACACCATCTTTCTGACATCACTGCTAGTGGAATGTGTGCTTGTATATTCTTGTGTTTCCTTTTTTTTCCATTTTAAATTTCAATATGGTAAATGGATAGATATAAACCACACACACAGCAGTTCAGTGCTTTTAAGTATGTAATGGGGGTGGGGATGGGGGGAGTCCTCACTCAAAAACCCATTGCCACCCAGTCTATGCTGACTCATAGTGAGCCCTTGTGGGTCTCTGAGACTGTAACTGTTTACCGGAGTAGAAAGCCCAATCTTTTCTCCTTTGGAGCAGTTGGTGGTTTCTAACTGCCAACCATGTGTATCCCAGCCCAACATGAAGCCACTACACCACCAGGGCTACTAAAGGGAGCCTAAAGACCAAAGAGTTTGAAAGGCAGTGGTCTAGAGAACTATGTGGAACGGAGTTTTTAAAAGAGAGCTGCCCAAGGAAAAAGGTCGAGGCCTTGCTGGTCTCCGAAGCCCGCTCAGAAGCCCAGGGCGAGAACAAACGTGCGCGCCCAAAGAAACAGAGGGGTGCACTGGCAGCAGCTTATAGCGCAGAGCTGCAGTGTCGATCTGAAATCGCTTTGGTGACGGGGTTCAGGGGAAGGGGCGGTTAGTCTCTGCGTCCATGGTGGAGGGAAAGAGTCCCTTTCCCGGGTCTGCCACCCCTCAGACAGACCGACCTTCACATCCAAGGGCCACCTCCTTGGGTCTGGAGGGCCAATGAGTTAACCTAACCGTGAACCCTGAGGGTCTTGAGGAAAGGGTGAAGCTAGGGAGAGGTCTGCATCAGGCTGGGGAGCCTTCTTCCACACATGACATTGATCCGGAGCCCAATTACGTATATGGAGAGGGCCAGGGACTCACTAGAGTCAGGCCAGACCAATGGTCATTGGAAAAGTGTTGGTTCTGGCACACGGAGACCAGCGAAGCCTCCACGTCTTTCTTCCAGCTCCCGGTCTCCCCCGCCGCCCAGCAGGTTCCAGAACGTGTAATGTGCCAGGTCGGCCAGCAGAGGGCGCAGAGAGCCGTCAAGAGTGGAAAGAGAGCGGCAGTGCCAGGTGGCCTCCGTCGGCCGAGCTTGCAGTTGAAGAGCAGCCTGAGGTTCTCAGGGAAACAAAGTTTCAGACCCAGGGAGCCTTAGATGACCTGTGAACACACACACTCACACACACACGCACCCTACACCTAGAGCCACGACCGCTGCTTCTTTCGGTTATGCTCCGTAGACCCTTCTTCACCTTCTGCCCAAGGGCCCCAGCCCTTCAACCTTCCCAAATTCCTACTTTATCCCAAGCCCTCCAAATTCTACCCAAAGGATGAGGTCGGCCCCAAGCCACAGAGAGACAGGATACTGGGCTAGCACTAATCAAAAGCGACCAACCAAAATCTTCTAAGGTGAATTTTTGTTCGTTGCCTCTGCCCCCGCCCCCTTATAACTGCCGGTCTGTTTTTCAGGCTGGGGTTTATGGCCTCTTCGTGGAGAGCCGATCCAGGGATCCACGCCGGGATTTACTGACTACCTACAGCAGCGTGTTAAGCAAGCGGTGGAGGGGGGGAGGCTGTATAGGGTCTCTCAAGGGAGGGGGAGGATCCTGGGGGTCCTGGGGGTGCAATAAGCCCAGCACCCCCTCTCTTTCAGCCACCTCGCCTCCTTCTCTAGAACGGCGCGAGGGAGGGAAATAAGAGGGAGGTGAGGGGCGAGCGGGAAGAGCGGCGGCGCGCCAGCGGCTAGAGCAAGAAAAAGTTTTTGCAAAGGGAAAAAAAAGTTTGCGCTTCTCGCGGGTGGTCCCGGCTCGCGGCCCGGCGGGCTGGGCCGACTGGAGGGCTGGGGGCCAGGTTGGGGGGGGTGGGGTGGCACTGAGGCTGCGCCGCCGTGGCCCTGTCCGCCCCCCCCTCCCCACTATACACCCCCCCAGCCCAGACTCCAGCCCTGGACCGCGCATCCCGAGCCCTGCGCCCAGACGGAGGTGAGAGGGGGGCGGGAGGGGGAGAAGCAAGCGGGGGACCACCTGGGAGCGGTGGGGGAAGGAGGCTGAGGGGGGATGCTCTGTCCACCCTAGGGGCTGACCTGGGCACGGGGGCAAAGTAGGCGGTGGGAGAGCCTGGGGTGAGAAATGAGAAAGTTGAGGGTTTTTTTCATTTGTAGTTCCTGTTCTCTGTATCCCCCCCACCTCCTTTTATTTTATTTTATTTTCCTTCTGAGGCTTGTAGTCGGTGTGTCTCTGTCCCAGGCAATTGTGGCTCTCTTTGTCTGCCTCCTCACTCCCAGATATTAGAAATCTCTCACTTTCCGGAGTTGAGATGCAGAGGCTGGAGGCTCGCGCGGCTCGCTGGAGTTCTTCTGCGTGGTAGAGGGAACTCCAGGTGTGTGCTGAGAGCCGGGCTTTCAGGAAAACGTCAGTGTTTCTGAAAGGAGGGACCCGAAGAAGGCAGCCCTGGGTGGAATGGGGATGGGTGTGGGGTGTGTGTGTGTGAGGTGAGACCGTAAAACCACAGGGGGGGGGGGGCGTCTGGGCTTGAAGTCCTGATCATCTTGTGAGAGATGGGCCGCGGTTGTCCGTGTTTGTAGAGAGAGGAGTGGTCTCTGGGCCAGGGAGAGGACTGGAGGAGAAGCCTGGTGTCTCATCTAGGCCGGAGAAAGACTCCCCTTAGAATTTAGACATCACAGTCCTCAGGGCCCTGAGCTGGAGGTAGAGAGACCTTGTCTTGACCCTATGAACTCAGGACCACCAGGGCAGCTAGGGCCAGCCACAGAGAGACCCCTACTGGGCTGGGCTGGACCACTGGCCACTGCCTGCTTGAGCATCCCGTGGCCCTCCCCCTCCCCAAACGGGAGCTGGGGACCGAGGCCCCTCCTCTGCCTCGGACCACCCTGCCTGCCCTTGCTCCCCGCCTCTGAAGCCTCTTTCAGGCCTCATGACCCCGAAACAATCCGCTCTGGGCAACTAGCTTTGGGCCCAGGATTAAGGGAGGGGGACCCTGTCGAGACAGAGTACTGAGAATTTTGGGGGGTTGGAGAACTGGGGTCTTCATAGGATAGTTCTTTACGCCCCAGTAGAGGGAGAAGGCGGGGTAGTTTCCAGAGGCTAGAGTAAGGGCAGGAGTTAGGGTGGTTTTCCCTAGGGGGCGGGGTCCGGAGACCCCCCCTCATTATCTCCCTGGCATCCCCGCCCCGTGTTTTAGACCCCGCCCTTGACGTCACTAGGGGGTTCCCGGGGGTCCAACAGGGATTAACCCTTGGGAATCCGGCTGGGATCCCCAGGATCCTAAGGTGTCCTGACCCACCCCCATACACACCTTGCTTTATTTACCCCGTCATTTTCTTTCCCTATATTTTCTGGATTATTCTTTATTTCCTATTCTGCCATGGGGACAGCCGCCCCCCCACCCCCCGCACAACTCTACAATGGTGCTCCCCAGGGCTCCACTTGCCTGCTTTCTGGACGCATGGAGGGGAGGAGGGAAGAATGCGTCCCGCCCCATCACCCCCCCACTCCTCTGCCACCCCCCTCCACTACGGCTCGCTCGACTGGGCTCCCGGGGCGGGCGGGGGAAGCGGAGCCGACTGCAGCCAGAGCCTGCGGCGGCGACTTGGGTGGGCCGAGGAGGCACGGGGGCGGGGAAGGCGGGACCAGGAGAAGGGGGCGGGGCCGGCTCCTGGGAGTTGGGGAGCGGAGTTGCGAGGGGAACTCTGGAAATTTGGGAGACACAGATGATTCAGGGCTCCGGCTAGGGAACCCTGGAGCTCATTCTGTGTTCTCACCCATACCCCAGAAAAACTTGGCCGTAGTAGGAAAAGTGGGCGAAATTTTCCTTTCCTGCGTGTAAAGGAGAAATGTGGGGTGGGATGTGGCACGCGTGGGCGAGGAGGGTTGTCGCCCCTCATAGCCATGGGGTCCCTGGTGGTTGGGCAGGAAGATGACGGAATAAGTTCTTTGGGGAGTCTCTTTTGTGTTTGGGGGTCGTTTGCGACCCCGCCTCCTTCCCTAGGGTGAGTCATAGAGGAAGGAGGCGGGAGAGGTGTCCCCCTCATCCAGCTGCCAGCCAGCTGTGCCCCTACCCCCACCCCCCAGCCCCGTGCCAAGGTCGAGTTGGGAGGTCTTGGATGCGGGATCCGGAACTTGGTTGGGAAAGGAGGAGTTAGGGACGGTACAGCCCAGGCTGCGGGGCTTGGGTTGGGTCTTGGGGTCCGGGTTCCGCTCCCCATTTTACCCCGCCCTCACCCTAAATCCCAGCATCCCGGGATCACCCACCGCGCCGGCCGGACCGCTCCCGGTTGTTCCCCACCCCACCCCGCCCCACCCCACCCTCCGTCTTGGGAGCCCGGAAGACCTGGGGTGGAGTATAAACTGGAGTTTGAGAAGAGCAGACAGCAGCTCCCTGTCTTCCCTCACAAAGCCACCCTAATGGTTGTTGACTTTCTTCTTTCATTCTTCCTCGATCTTTTTCCTGCTCCGCCCCCCAAAAAAACTGACACCAAAGAAATATAAGTGGGCGCCCCAGAATAACATCGGCTTCCATCCCTTGCACCCAAAACAGATCTGAGGCTCCTTTCCCAACCCCTGCTCTACAAAACACACGCACAGCTACCTCCCCGACGTGCACAAAACTCCCCTCCTACATATCCCGGGCTCCCCTCTAAAAGAGAACTGGGCAGTTCCATGCTCTTTTCTGGCCCCATCAGCCTCCTCTGGCTTGTGACGAGGGCTCCCTCTGCCGGACCCTGGAGGAACTGTAGACCGGCTTCTGCCTCGTGGATGGCGTGAGTACGCCTTCCCCACGGCCTAGTGATGGTAGTTTCTAAGTGATTTCCCAGGGCAGATGTCGAAAGGATGGTAGGGACACAGGGGAAGTTCTGTCCAGGGTTCTGTGCCTGAGATAATCTGATCTCGCCCGTCTCCCTCCTGTCTTATAACTTGCAGATAATCCCCTCTCCTCCAGCAGTGTTCCCACACTCGCCTCTGAAACACCATGTTCAACTCCATGACCCCACCACCAGTCAGTAGCTATGGAGAACCCTGCTGCCTCCGGCCTCTCCCCAGTCAAGGGGCCCTCAGCATGGGGACAGAAGGTCAGTGCACATATCAGTCCTTAGGCCTTGGGCGCTTCAACAGAGCCTCCTCTCCAGATGCAGTGCCCCGTTCCCATGTACAGAAGGCCTGAGCCCCGCTATGCTGTGGATCCCGAATCTGGGATCATGTTTTGCTTGTGGTTTCAAGGTGAGGCCTCAGGTGTCCTCCATTCCCATCCCCCATTCCAGCTGTCTCTTTTTTCCCCCAGGACTGTCTGGTATGCCCTTCTGTCACCAGGCCAACCTCATGTCCGGCCCCCACGGTTATGGGCCAGCCAGAGAGACCAACAGCTGCACTGAGGGTGAGCCCTCAGGCAACACCCCCCTACCTCTCGGTCCCTCTGGGACTTACCCTGAGAGAGAAAGCGGGAGGACGGAGGGCGGGGGACTCTGCCTCGAAGGCAGAGAGGCTGGGAGATGGGCCCATGGGCCATGGGGCCCTAGGTGGGGTTGGCAGAGCAACGCAGAGGCAAGGGCTTTTTGTTGTTTTGTTTTGTCTAAGTGTTAAGATCCATGGGTGGGATGGGTGCCTGGAGAAACATGCCTCTTTAGGCTATCCCTGTCCCCTGTCCCCTGCTCCAGCCCCACTCTTTCCTCCTCCCCGGAGCGCGGTCAAGTTGACCAAGAAGCGGACCCTCTCCATCTCACCTCTGTCCGATGCCAGCCTGGACTTGCAGACGGTCATCCGCACCTCGCCCAGCTCCCTTGTGGCCTTCATCAACTCGCGATGCGCCTCTCCAGGGGGCTCCTACGGCCACCTCTCCATCGGCACCATGAGGTGCAGGCAGCCTCGGGCTGAGAGGTCCCCCAAAGACCTTCCCACACCCCATCCAGAGCATCCAGCCCTCCTAGCCGCCTGTTCTTGGGGACTCGACCAGTCTTCCCTCTTGGGTGCATCCTTATGGCTGAGTCCTTATTGTTCCCAAGACAGAGAAATCCCCATCCTTCCCAGGACTACCTCAGCCACTTCCCATGCCAGGCCTTCCTGAGAATCTCTAAATGGCCCAAGAACGCCTGAGACAAGCTGAGTAACTAAGTAACTGCCTCCCCTCCTTCTCCTTAGCCCATCCCTGGGGTTTCCACCCCAGATGAATCACCAAAAAGGGACCTCACCTTCCTTTGGGGTCCAGCCCTGTGGCCCCCATGACCCTACCAGGGGTGGAATGATGCCACATCCTCCTCAGGCCCTGGAGCCCCCCCCAGCCTGTCAGGTGAGTGTTCCTTGTTGCTCTCTTTTCTCCTTCAGCTCACGGTGGGGTGGCAGGGGCACTAGGATCAGAAAGAAAAGGGGTATGAGGGCTGGGGTTGAACCAGAGACTTCCACATGAGACCCCACCTTTCAGCCGTCTCGTTCACCAGTGCAGTGTGAGGAGGAAGTTGGTACCCGGCCCAGGGGTGGGTGGGGACACGCAGGACAGGGAGACCTAGCTGCGTTCCTCCTCCTCCTCTGCCCACTTCCACGCTCATCACCCTCACCTCTTCCTTGTGGAAGCTCAAGTCTGAGCTGGACATGCTGGTGGGCAAGTGCCCGGAGGAGCCCTTGGAAGGTGACATGTCCAGCCCCAACTCTACAGGCACACAGGTACTGCGGGGAGGAAGGGGACTGGAACCTCTGGGGCACTAGGGAAATAAAAGCTGTCACCCGAGCGACCCTAGCTGGCCTCTCCTGCCCTAGGACCCCTTGCTGGGCATGCTAGATGGGCGGGAGGACCTGGAGAGGGAGGAGAAGCCAGAGCCTGACTCCGTGTATGAGACAGACTGTCACTGGGATGGCTGCAGCCAGGAATTCGACTCCCAGGAGCAGCTGGTCCACGTGAGCAGGGGGGCGGGGGGGAGGCGGGCCAGGGCAGGGCAGGATGGGGTGGTCACTGGAATGGCTGGCAGAGCCCAGAGGAGATTCTGGGTGGGGCATCCGGCATCAGTCTGAGGGACGGAGGATGGAGGAGGCTGAGCACGCTGAGGTTGCGTCCCTTGGCTGCGAGGCAGACGCCCAAGTGTCTACAGCTGTAGGAAGCTGAAAATATGAGATGGTGGGATATGATCTTCTTCCTGACCCTTCTTCCCGCCCCAACATGGAACCCGGGAGCAGTAAAAGGAAGAAGGCAGGAGGGTGCTGGGGAGAGCTGTCCTGGGGTCTCGGGAGCCTAGGGGGACCTTGGAGAGAGCACCCCTGCATCTTCTCCCCAGCACATCAACAGTGAGCACATCCACGGGGAGCGGAAGGAGTTCGTGTGCCACTGGGGGGGCTGCTCCAGGGAGCTGCGGCCCTTCAAGGCCCAGTACATGCTGGTGGTGCACATGCGCAGACACACGGGCGAGAAGCCACACAAGTGCACGGTAAGGCACCCACTTCCCAAGGCCAAGACCTTCTCCTAAACTGGGGTGTCTTGTCAAGGCGGGCCCTTACCTGGATGCTGGATGCCTTTGCCTTTCTAGGCCCTGCCTCTAGAAACAGAACCAAAGATGAGAGAGCAAAGTCCCTGCCACTGGGTCGATGTCGCCAGACTCACAGTGACCCCGAGAGCAGGGTAGAAGGGAACGCCCCTGTGAGCCCCTGAGACTGGAGCTGTGTGTGGGAGCAGAAAGCCCCGTCTTTCTCCCCTGAGCAGCTGGTGGTTTCAAAGCGCTGGCCTTGCGCTTGCAGCCCACCATAGAACCACGCCGCCACCAAGGCTCCTTCTAGAAACGAGCATTAAGAATATCTTGTGAGGGCTGGTCTAACGATGGGTGGATTTGTATGTATCCAAACATATTCTGTGACCTAAACGTTCATTCTTCCCACCTTGATTTCATTTATTTTTTTAAATTTTTCATGAGTCCCTAAAAGTATCGTGGGTCCCGGGGCCTGTGCGTCCTCCTCTGAGGGCTAGAAAAGCCAGCATCAGGACAGACGAGCCTCTCCTTGCCCATACTCCAGGGCACGCTTAGCTAAGCCAGTCTCATGCCCTAGGCAGGCTTGGCCAGGAGACGCCTCCTGCCTCAGCTCCATGTCCCTCGGCAGGGCTCTCCGGCTGCTGCTGTCCCCCCCAGCTCTTGCTTTGCCCTCATCTGCTCATTTAGGACACCGGCCTGAAGCCCTCAGTGCACTCCCGTCTTGAGTGATATTCTCTGCTGTATGCCCTTCTGAGGTCTTGGGGTTCCTCTCATCTTCATGTCCTTCTGGGTGAGAGCTCTGCTTTGACTCCTACGTCCCTCCAGTTTGAAGGGTGCCGGAAGTCATACTCACGCCTGGAGAACCTGAAGACGCACCTGCGGTCCCACACAGGCGAGAAGCCATACACGTGTGAGCGGGAGGGCTGCACCAAGGCCTTCAGTAACGCCAGCGACCGGGCCAAGCACCAGAACCGGACCCACTCCGACGAGGTGAGAGGCCCCTGCAGCGCCCTCGCGCCTGGTGAAGCTACCTGCCACAGCTTCTCCCATATGGAATCCCTAGCCCAGAACCCTTTGCACAGAGGGGTGTACCCCTCTCTCTATAGTTCAGGTCCTTCTGAGGCCAAGGGTTCCCACGTATCAGCCCTCCCCCTCCCTCCAGGGAGGACACCTGCTACCTAGAGGGTGTCCCCTCAGCCCTCCCACTCCCTCCAGGGAGGACGCCTGCTACCTAGAGGGTGTCCCCTGCCCTCTTGGCTTCATCCTGCCTCCTCCCCAGGCCCGCCCCTGGCCCCTTGGTTCTCTCCACATCACATCGTGTACACCCATGTCCGTGCGCCCAGCCTCTGCAGTCCCTTTGGGGCCGCCTGTCCCTCTGTGCACCGGACTGATGCCCATGCTGCCAGCCCTTTCTCCTACGCCTCTGGGTCCTCCCTCACAGAGCCCCTGGCCTCTGTCTCCACTCTCCACTCAACAGAAGCCCTATGTGTGCAAGCTCCCTGGCTGCACGAAACGCTACACCGATCCCAGCTCGCTTCGAAAACACGTCAAGACGGTGCATGGTCCTGATGCCCACGTGACCAAGCGGCACCGGGGAGACGGCCCTCTGCCCCGGGCATCGTCCCTAGCCACAGTAGAGCCCAAGAGGGAGCGGGACGGAGGCCCCCTCCGGGAGGAGAGCAGACTGGCCGTGCCTGAGGGTGCCATGGTGAGACAGCCCAGCAGGCCATCATGCGAACCCCCTCGCCTGCCCCCGGCGCCATCCCCCTGCTCGGTAAAGCTCTGGCTGTCGCCAGCACTCCAGCTTCTGAACTCAGTGTTGCTCCTTGGACAGCCCCAGATCTGCGAGTCTCCGTCCAATTGCTTACTTAATTTGCCATAGCACTCAGTACAGGCAAACAGAGCCGTGATGACACTGTTAGGCTTTGGGCTGCTAACCACAAGGCTGGTGGTTCAAATCCACCAGCCACATCAAGGGAGAAAGGTGAGGTTGTCATCGCTGGTAAAGTGTTATGGTTTCAGAAACCCTACCCAGAGCCCCTGTGAATTGGAATCCACATGAAGGCAGTGGGCTGGCATAGGCAAAAGGATCCCCGGTGGTGCAGGTAGACAAAAGGTTTGGGCTTCAGACCCAGCTCAATGGGACAAGGACGAGGCCATCAGCTTCCGTGAGGATGACAGCCCTGCCGAGGCTCCGGGCGGTTCCACTCTGCTCCATAGGATTTCTGTGTCGGCAGTGGGTTGGGTTGGGTTGGGTTTGGATAGGCAAGAGGTCAGTGGTTGGACCCACCTGACAGCAAACCACAGCAGGGGTACTAGATTCCCTAAGCCACGTGCCTGGGCCACTTCAGGGACTCTCAGAGTTCCTTGTGAGAGACCGATTCCCCCAGCTTTCAGAGGAGGAAACTGAGGAACACAGAGCCTGACCTCAGGTCACAAAACTAAACAGGAATTTGCCCCCGGGCAGTGTGTGCTCCAATTTAGGATCTTGTAAAACCTAGTTCCCAGTGAACCTCTTACCTGCCAGGCACTCTCGTCAGCTAGCAGCCCAGGACACAGGCTTCAGCCTACCACCAACCAAGTACAGGGAACTGTGGGCAGTGGGGAAGGGTGCTGCCCTCACCCCTCACTCATTTCCCCCACAGAAGCCACAGCCCAGCCCCGGGGCCCAGTCATCCTGCAGCAGCGACCATTCTCCGGCAGGCAGCGCGGCCAATACAGACAGCGGGGTGGAAATGGCGGGCAATGCCGGGGGCAGCACTGAGGACCTGTCCAGCCTGGACGAAGGGCCTTGCATGGCTGGCACTGGTCTGTCTACCCTCCGTCGCCTGGAGAACCTCAGGCTGGACCAGCTGCATCAGCTCCGCCCCATAGGGCCCCGGGGCCTCAAACTGCCCAGCCTGCCCCACACCGGTGAGACGGGGGCTTGGAGGGGTGGTGGTGGGGAGGTTGCTGGGTGGAGACTTAACCTGCTCTGAGGTTGGTAGGAAGGTGCAGGTCACCCCTCAGCGCTGCCAGATGGCACCTAGGTGCAATTAGAGGGCCTCTTACCTTTAAGACCGCTTTCTTTCTGTCAGGAACGTATAAGCCCAAGATGGGATGCTGTCCCTTAAGACTGTGCAGTGTACCTGTGCAACTGTGTGCACCACATTTGGGAACAGAGAAGGCCTGGGAAAAGTGGGCAGCCCGGCTCAGTGGTTAAGGTTGAGGGAGCCTGTCCCTGGGACTCTGAGGCCAGGCTGTCTCATTGAGTGAACCTGGTGATCTTTGAGGGCTCCCTGACCACCTTCCTCTTCTCCCTTACCTATTCAGGGACACCCGTGTCTCGCCGCCTGGGCCTCCCCGTCTCTCTTGACCGCCGAAGCAGCAGCTCCAGCAGCATCAGCTCGGCCTATACGGTCAGCCGCCGCTCCTCCCTGGCCTCCCCTTTCCCCCCTGGCTCCCCACCCGAGAACGGGCCCTCTTCTCTTCCCGGCCTCACACCTGCCCAGCAGTACCTGCTCCGGGCAAGGTATGCTTCAGCCAGGGGAGTCAGCACCCCACCGACTGCAGCTTCCAGCCTGGACCGGGTGGGGAGTCTCCCTGCACCTCCTTGGAGAAGCCGAGTCGAGTATCCAGGCTACCACCCCAATGCAGGGGTCACCCGAAGGGCCAGTGACCCGGCCCGGGCTGCCGATCGCCCTGCTCTAGCCAGGGTCCAGAGGTTCAAGAGCCTGGGCTGTGTCCACACGTCGCCCACTGTGGCAGGGGTGGTACGGAACTTTGATCCCCACCTCCCCACCTCCGTCTACTCACCACAGCCTCCCAGCATCACCGAGAACTTCACCATGGAGACCAGAGGGCTACGCGAAGATCCAGAGGTCGGGGCTTCCATGATGGGCAGTGGGCTGAACCCCTACATGGACTTCCCCCCTGCTGACACCCTGGGATACGGGGGACCAGCGGGGACAGCCGTTGAGCCTTATGGAGCCAGGGGCCCAGGCTCCCTGGCTTTTGGGCCTGGTCCACCGACCAATTACAGCCCTAGTCCCTGCCCCCAGCAGGTCTCCTATCCTGACCCCAGCCCCGAATCATGGAGTGACTTCCCCTCCCCCTCCGGGCTGTACCCAGGTGTCAAGGCTCCGGCTGGGCCCTACAGACAGTGTCCAAGACTTGAACATTATGGGCAAGTACAGGTCAAGCCGGAACAGGGGTGCCCGGTGGGCTCCGACTCTACAGGACTGGCACCCTGCCTCAATGCCCACCCCAGTGAGGCCCCCACCCATCCCGAGCCCCTGTTCTCCCATTACCCACAGCCTACCCCGCCCCCGTACCCCCAAGCAGTCCCCTTTGCCCAGCCAGCCCCTGACTATCCACCTTCAGAGCCCAGGTCTGGCCTGCACTTTGACTCGCCCCCTCACTCCACAGGACAACTCAAAGCCCAGCTTGTGTGTAATTATGTTCAGTCTCAACAGGAGCTGCTGTGGGAGGGGGGCAGTAGGGGTCAGCCCCCAGTCCAGGAAACTCCTTACCAGAACCCCAAGTTTCCAGGCGGCTCTCAGGTTAGCCCAAGCCCCGCCAAGGCCTCTATGGCCACATATGGACCTGGCTTTGCACCCAATTTGTCCCATCATAAGTCGGGCCCCTTTCCCACCCCTTTACAGTGCCATGAAAATTTTGGGGGGGCCAACAGGGCTCCCCACAGGGCAGCTGCACCACCCCGCCTTCTCCCACCACTGCCCACTTGCTACGGGCCCCTCAAGGCTGGGGGCTCCAATCCTAGCTGTGGCCATCCTGAGGTGGGCAGGCTGGGGGTGGGCCCTGCCTTGTACCCTCCTCCGGAAGGGCAGGTGTGTAACCCCTTGGACTCTCTTGACCTTGACAACACTCAGCTGGACTTTGTGGCTATTCTGGATGAGGCCCAGGGGCTCAGTCCTCCCCCTCCCCACGATCAGGGGGCCAGTTCTGAACATAGCCCGCCAGCCTCTGGGCCTCCCAACATGGCCGTGGGTAACATGAGTGTCTTACTGGGATCTCTGCCTGGGGAGACTCAGTTCCTCAATTCCAGTGCCTAAAGAGTGGGGAATGTCACCTGTCACAGGTCCTCACTTCCTAGTGGTTCTCATGCTCCTCCCACCAAGCAGAGGAGGTGGGGGGAGGCTTGCACCATCTCCACTGTCCCCTGCACAGGAAACTCCAAGGATGAAAGGTGTGGGCCGGGGCTATATATAGTCTGTATATATTTGGGGGAGGAATTTGATAATGACACTATTTCCTGGTAATAAAAGAACTGCATCAGAAAAAGCCCAGCTTGAAGTGTTCTCTTGGCAGCAGGTCGTGAAGAGAAGCCCAATGTGTTCCTTTAAAGAAGCTGCCCGGGCCGTAGCCCATCTTGGTCTCTCCCGGCCCTGGCCGAAGCACCGTCATGGATGATCCATGGCAGTTGTTTGGGAGGCAGGACAGAAAGGGATGTCCTCACAACAGGACCCCCTTCCCAAAGGGCACCCTCAGGGATCCCTGGAAACCCTTGTCTTCGGCTCCTTGCTCGGGTCAGGGGAAGAGACTGGTGAACTCCATGAGCATCAACTGGACTAGCTGCCCAGGGTAGAGGGCGTGGGCCGCGGGGTCACACGTCTCCTGCTCTGGTCGGAACAGGGTGGGTCCAAACACAATTCCCAGGTTGTGGGGGGTCATTCGGTTCTTATCTGAGTTGGCGATCACCCTGGAGGCAGAGGCCAAAGGAAAGGGCTGTAAGGAAGCAGCTTTTATCACATCAAAGACACCAATGTGCTGGACTGTTAACCCAGAGACTGGACCCCTCGAGCCTGCCCAGAGGTGCCTGAGAAGAAAGGCCTGGTGATCGACTTCCCCAAAAGTAGCCGGTGAAAGCCCCATGAAGCTCAGTTCCACTCTGACCCACACTGGGGCCGCCATTGCCTTGGGGTCAGAATTGGCTTGATGGCAGTGGGTTAACATTTTAAGCAGGGAAAGGTTCCTTCAGCGCTATCTCCGGGTGGTGGCTGAAGGCAAACAAGGAGACAGCCTCAAGGGGGTGGAGGTGGGACCAGTGGAGAAACCTTCAAGGAAGGAGGACACGCTGTCTCAAGCCACAGGGACTATTCCGAAAGTCTTCTCTGCTCAGTTTCCAAACCAAAACCAAGCTCACTGTCCTCAGGTCAAAGCTGACTCACAGGGACCCTCTATGGGTCTCTGAGACTGTAAACTGTTTACTGCAATGGAAAGCCCCGTCTTTCTCCTGGGGAACTGCTGGTGACTTCGAATTGCCAACCAAATGGCTCACATCCCACAGTGTAACTGCACTTTACTTCGAGTAGACATCCCTCTCCAGTCATCACTCAGCTCAGCCAAGTAAACCATCGCCAGTGTCCCAACGAGAGAGACAGAGGCCAGGGAGAGATGATAGCTCCTCTCTCGCTCTCCCTGGCCTTGTCTGGGTCCCTATCTCCCTATGTGAGTCTGGCCTATCCAAAGACTTTGATTCTGCTAATGTCCCCGACATAGGGTTGCCTAGTACCTTGCCTTGTCCGCTAATCTTTTTTTTTTTTGTCCGCTAACCTTAAGATGTTTTTCTACTGTGATAGGTTGAATTGTATTATACACATTCCCCACCCCGACCCCCCAACACCACCAATATATATTGAAATCCTAACCACTACACCTGTGGATGTAATCCCATTTGGGAATAGGGTTTTACTTGTTCTGTTGCAAGGTGGCGCAGCATAGCATACGTCTCCCACCAGATCCACTTTTGAGATATGCAAAGAACAGCCTGGGCAGAAACAAGCATGCGCAAACAGGGAAAGGCAGCAGCTGCCCTACAGAGATCGCCAAGGAACTGAGGAACCGGGGGCTAGAGAAGGTGAGACAGAGATTTTCCCACAGTGCAGTGGGGGAGGACGACAAGGGAGCACTTTTCTTCAGAGCAGTGCTTGGGGGGCTGGAGTGAAGGGTGGGAGCAGGGCTGGAAAGATGCAGGGGGGCTGCAGAAGCAGGTGTTTACACTTTATCCTGGTCTATGAGCTACAGTACAAGTGCTTTTTCACTGCTAGTGGGACACTGAGTAATTTTTTTCTGAAAAGGGGGTGGTTGATCAAATCAATCTGGGAAGCTCTGCCCCACAGCCAATGTCCCGAATTCAGACTGTTGGGCTCCTTCTCACCCAGGAGAAACAGAAATATGAGGCCATGGGCTCCCTCCTGAGAGCGCTCCAGTCTCGGAAACCCTCTACAGCACTTGACGGCAGTGCTAGTCACCACTCGTGATGACAGGGTTGGGCTGAGCAGAACTGTTCCCATAGAGTTTCTGAGGAGGAAATCTTTATTTCCCATGGGTGCGCCCACGGCACCACCATCCTTTCCGTTAGCAGCCAGGTGCTTTGCCACTCTATCACCAGGGGATCCTGTCTTGTCTCATAAATAGTGAGGGAGTACATTTCTAGTCATTAAAAGTACCAGCTCTTGGTATTTCTATTGTGACAGCCATAGGACAACAAGACCCCAACCTCCACCCTCTCCCTGAGCTCATGTCCCCTCCCCCCTCCCCCAGCACAAACAAAGAGGTTCTGTCTTCCTGACCTGCATAAATGCTCCAGGAGGTACCTCAGGGTGTCGTGGTTGGGTTTTGGCAATGAGCCTATTAATTCTTGTATTTGGGAAAGGCGTTGCTCTGATTCCAAGAGGGCTAGAGAGAGAGAGTGATGGGAAGGGCATGGGAGTGGGATTAAGCAAAGTGTTAGGGCAGGAAGTAAGTTCACTGCTTTTTTCTTTGACCCTAGAAAACATCATTAATCATCCACAGCTCTACCCCCACCCCCACCCCCCACCATTCTGCCCATCTCCAAAACTCAAAACCAAACTCACTGCCATCGAGTCGATGCTGACTTTTGGTGACCCTGCAGGACAGGGTAGAACTGCCCTGTGAGTTGCTGAGACTATAGCTCTTTACAGGAGTAGAAAGCCTCGAGGCTGGTGGTTTCGAACTGCTGACGTCGTGGTTAGCAGCCCAACATGTAACCATTACGCCACCACCAGGGCTCATTTTTCTGCCCAACAACAGCTTCAGAGTTCTCTTCTTTTTCATCTCCGTGGGACCAAAGAGTGTGAGGGTATTTCTAACCCATTCTACACCATTCACATCCTCCCCCCACCCCCAGATCATGGGTGTTACACAAAGCTCCCATCCCTTACCAAGGGCAGCACGGAAATGGGGCAGCAGCAGTGGGGGCACCAGGGGCTGGGGCAGCTCCCTGAGAAAAAGCTTCAGCGCTCCAGTGACCACATGAATGTCATCCCATTCGGCACTGTCCAAGTCTAATCGTCCTTCTGGAGAGAGGAGAGATTCACGGGGACTCAGGGGGCTCATGAAGGACCAGAGGAACCCAGACACAGAGAGCACAGGAGTTCAGGAGAAGATCCCGTTGAGGCCCAGCGGCCCATAGGAGACAAGAGAGAAGGGAAGAGACAAGAGACAAGACCTCCCGGGAGCAGGGAACCCATGGGGATCAGGGAGGGTGTGGGCAGCCCCAAGGGTCTGAGAGACTTTCATTTAAGTACCTTGTCCTGGCTGTTCTGGAAACAGGTATCTCCCATCAGAGGTGACTGCCCGTTCTGCAATACGTGAGGAGAGATGAGGAGTTAAGAGGCAAGGTTCCAGCAGGGTGACCACCCTATGCTGCCACCTCCCTCTCCCCAAGCCCCCCTGTGCTTCTGAACCATCCCTTGCTCACAAGCCTTCTCACCTCTGTCTACTAGGAAGCGAAGTTTCTGGACCACAGCCAGGTTCCCGCTCACCCGGTAAATGCCATCCACATCTAGACCTGGAATTCCAGCAGTAGCACATGAAGTGTTGGGGAGGAGGGAAGGAGGGGATCTTCCAGTGGGGAGAAAAGGGCCAGCAGGAAGACAGGTGGGGGTCCTTGGTCTGTGAGAAGGGGAGATTTTGGAATGGGGGTGGGGGGCAGGGGAGAACTGACCTCTCTTATCCACAGCAGCAATGCAGAGCCGAACGAAACTGGGCACAGTGTCCCCTTCCCGCTGGCACAGGGATTCCAGCTGGCAGCCGAACACCTGGTCTGGAGGGGCACAGAATACCATAGAAGTCCTTCTCCTCCCAGGCCTTCACTCCCAGTGGGGTTGGCTTTCTGGGGTTGCCTGTGACAGGCATGGGCGGGGGCTCACCCTTTCGCCCCCCTCCATCATCTGAAGTTGTAGGGAAAGCAGGGGTGACTCCCAGGAGACTCCCAGTGCTCTAGTTCTGAGCCTCACTGGTGAAATGGGCTTAGGCCCGCCTCACCTCGGAGCAGCCCCCGCTCCTGCAGGCTCTGCAGGGGCGGCCTCTTGGCAATCAGCCGCTTCAGTTTGCTCCGCACGCGGTTCTGCTCGGTTCCTTCCGGACAGCGTCCTGCCGGGGGGCAGCAGGTAGGGGCCCCGCGGGTGTGAGCCTGGCGCTCGGCCGGCCGCCGGGCCCCACCCACCCCGCCTCCCGGCCCGCCCCTTACGGGAGCTCCGGCGGCTGCCGAGCCGCAGCAGCGGCTTGAGCAAGGGCTCCGGCTCCTCTTCTTCCTCATCCTCCCCGGCACTCAGCTCCCCCAACTCCGCCGGCCCCGAGCCGGACAGACGCAGCTCCAAGGGGTTCTCGCGATCCTGGAGCCCCGAGGGCGGCGGAAGGAAGGCCGAGTCAGAGACCCTCGGCGAGGCCCCCGCCCCCCGGGACCCGGCGGCCGCCCCCTCGCCTCTCCTCTCACCAGCCGGTCGATGACCGCCCGAAGCGCGCGGTGCCAGGCCCGCAGCTCGGGCTCCAGGTCGGACTGCAGCAGGAACTCGTGCCCCGGGACCGTGCGGATCTGAGGGGCGCGGGCAAAGGCTTGGGTCCGCGGGGACCGACACCACCCACCCGGCAGGGCGGCCTCGAGAGCCGGGCGGCAGGCGGGCTGGAGGCTGCCCCGGAGGGAGGGCACTTACGTGTAGGACGTTGCGGCGGCTGGACAGGTGGCGGCCGTGGGCCAGGGCCGCCCCGCGAAGGTCCACGCTGCTTTCGGGTCGGCTGCCCGCTGGCCCCTGGCAATGGGGGGAGAAACGGAGGCCGTGTGTTTCTCTCGTGGGCTCCGGAGACATGGGAGGCTGGGGTCCTTCGCCACTCTGAATGTTCGTCTGACACCCCCCTCCGCAGTGGCTGGAGCGGGGAAAGAACTGGGCCTGCACCCCTGCTGCCTGCCCCGGCCCACCCCCGTGGGTCCTCCGCTCTCTCACACTCACCCAGCCCGAGCAGGGCGCAGTCGGTGGCTCTCGGTAGAACATCAGGCTGTTACCAGCTAACACCACCCAAGATGGGCCCCAGTTCTTCCTGCGGGGGCAGGGGCGGCGGTGGAGGCGAAAAGGTCATTCCAGAAGGCCACAGGGAGGGCATTCCTCCAACACCCTCTCTCCCCTGAGTATCTAGCCACCCGAGCCCCCACTGCCAGCAGGGTTCTTCTCACCGGAGCTTGCGCCCTCCCTGGGCGATCTTGGTCATGTTGAGCGGTCCTGACTTCTCCACCTCCTGGGAAATGAAGGGTCATCAAGGTGTCACCCTGGGGCCCCCACAGTCGCCAAGGCTGTTCCCCAGGGGGTCGCTCAGCATGAGCTCCGTTACAGTCGGGGGTCTGGGCAAGAGGCCTCCCCAGCGAACACTCAGGAAGAGGGAAATGGTTCTGGGGTTGCAGTGGTGGAAGGGTGGGGCGCCCGCTGAGGGTTTGGCAGCCACCAAGAAAGGAGAGACTCACATGGGGGTCGTCCAGGATCTGTGGCACCGGTCGAGGGGACTGCGAGGCTGCAGGCTGCTCTGAGGTGTGGAGCTGGGGTGAGCCCTGGGGGAGGGAGGAGACAGGTGGAGGAACCTTCCATGTCAGAGCCCCCTGGCTGAAGGAGAAAGGTTCAGTGGGGTGTGGATGTGGGGCAGGGGATATGATGGGTGATGAAGAGAGACAGGTGGACTTTTCCTGTCTGTGATGGGGGAGATCACAGGGAGGGGTCTCACCTGGGGGTCCGGCAGTTCGGGGTTCCCAGAGCCAGATCCTGAGCCCTCAGCCTGAGGGTGCAGGGTGTCCTCGTCCTTACTCGGGGTCTTTGTGGCCTCCATGGAGCCAGGGCTCTGGGGTTAGGGGAGGGGGAGGGGAAGCTGCATCCAGATGTCACCTCAACCTGATCCCAACATCCTTCTGGAAAAAGGCACTATCTTGGGCTCAGTAATGGGAAGGCGCTCAGGGTAACTGGACGGCCCAGAGGGAAGGTCTCACCGGCCCTCGCGACCGTGTGCGGCGAGGGGGCTTCCAGGACTTGCAGCCAGTCGATGAATGTAGGTAGAAGCAGCGTCCAGAGATGGGGTCCAGGTGCTGCTCCCAGGAGTCCAGCCGCTGCAGTGGGGGGCATGCAGGGACTGGGGGTGGGGACCGAGGGCAACGGCGAAGTTCCACCAGGTTACAGTACACGGGGGTGTCTGACATGAGGAGCTGGGGGTCTGCCTGCCAGGAAAGGGGAAAAAAGATGTGGTTATCCAGCCTGAGCCCGCCCCTGTTCTCGCCTCACCTTCGCCACCGCCTCTCTCCCGCCATCTTCTCACCACCAGGTCCTGGCTGGGGGGTACCCAGGTCCTGGGGGGAGAAGCCCCAGTCCCCAAGCCAGCTTTTGAAAATATCTTGATTCCCTCCCTCACAGTCTTCTTTGCTTTTCTCCTCACTTCCTGTTTCCAACTTCCCTCCACCCCTACCCCGCCCCCACCACAGGGCCACAGGAAAGGGGAACAGGCTGTGTGTGTGTGTGTGTGTGTGTGTGTGTGTGTGTGTTGAGGGGAGTGCCCCACCCTCAGGCACTGCTGGGTGAAAGGAGGTGGGAGGGGTCAGAGACCCCTGCTAGGGACGCATGTAGGAGGAGGGGCCATTTTTCAGCCAGTGAAGAGGGTGGGGTGGGGGGGAGGGAGAGCTTTAGGGAAGAGCGAGGAATCTTAGAGGGGGCTGATGGCCGGAGATAAGAAGACAAAAAATCTCCTGGAACTCACTGAATTCTGACTCAGAGAGACCCTGCCTCTGAGTCAGGAGTCCTGAGGAAGAGAGAGAGCAGCGCTTTTGCGAGCGAGGGAGCGAGAAGACAAGATGTACCTGGGTTGGCCGTCTTTCAGCCCTCCCCTACCGAGCCCCCTGCCCTCTCTGTTGTCCCCTCCTCTTAGACCACCCCTTCCTCCTCCTGTAAAGGCAGCCGAATGTCACTCTAACCTAGGCCCTTATCAGCTCCAGAGTTAGCTGGTTTCTGTGCGGACAGGTTCGCTTCTCACTGGGACTGTCTGCAGGGCAGAGGTGTGCCTGTCTAGTTCACCATGGTGCGTGCCTAGGACAGAGCCCTACAGTAAACCTCTGAGGGCCCTGCCCAGGGGAAGCTCTGTGACTCACCTGGTGGTCAGTGGCCTCTGCCAGCAAGTCTTCCTGGGAGAGGGACCTTCTGCTCGGTCCTTCTTGGGTGGGTTTCAAGAGGCTGGGTCTTAAATTGGCAACACTGACACTGCTGTAGATTTTGAGGGGAAGAGGCGGTGGCTCCCCAGGCGAGGCCAGGGCTCTGCCTGCAGATGCCTGAGGCAGGGCCAGCTCCTCCAGGGAGCCCGGTAACTTCGATGCTGACCCTGGGAACAGAGAAATGGTGTGGGGGTTGGGGGGATGCAGGTAATCAGAGGCATAACCTTGGCTCAGGGCCGTCTTCTCTGAGGCCCATTGGGAAGATACAGACGGAGGGAGGCTGGCTGTAAGGCCGATGTCAGTGAGGGTAGGAGAGTTTGGATGAGGAGACAGTGGGATGGAGACCCCAGGACAGTGTGTGTGTGTATTGGGGGGGGGGGGGCAGGGCGTGTGTCTAGAGGAAACTAAGAGAAAGGGGTCAGCAGAAGCTCAGGGAATTCTCCCGAGTGATTCGGTGGTTGCCAGAAACAAGGGTGGTAGGAAGGTGGAGTGGGTGTGTGGGGGGCCTACTTACCAGGGCTCCAGTGGGATTGAGTGGCTGGGGTGGTAGTTGGACTCTGGGGAGGTGTCACTTCCTCGGCCACATAGGCGGCAGGGACGAAGATGGGTCGAGAGTTGGAGGGTGCTCCCAGGGGCCTTGCCAGCCACCAGTCTGAGTTGGTCTTTCGAAGCAGGAGGAACCTGTCCCCTTCGGCCAGAGACACCTGCTGGCCATCGGTCCCGGTGTAAGTGAAGGCATAGAGGGCACAGAGCTGGGGAACCCGAGAAGGGCCTCGGGGTCCTAGCCCTAGGCTCCCCCAAGTACTTGGCCACCACCGGCCTGACAGCATAGTGGTCAGCACTGGCACCTGTATGAAGAAAGGGCATTAGAAATCCAGAAAGGGTCAGCACTAAGTGCCTCAGGGCAGAAGGACATGGTCTTAAGAGCCCAGTCAGAGCCCAGGAGTGATGGAGGGAGAGGAGGGCCGAGGGAAAGTGGGGGGTCAGCCTCCTGGCACGCTTTTAGGGGCTGAGAACTCCTTGGTGGGGTGTCTAGTGAGGAAGTAAATTAGTAAGGTGAGAGAGGATGTGGTCAGCTGTACTGTGTGGCCGGCCAGACAGGAAATCAGAGGAGATGGCCCAGCTTGGTGAGTTTCTTTTTTGTACCTTGTGGAGCCCATTAGAAGATCCAGGGGCTGAGAGAGCTGGTCCTGGGAGGTGGTGGGAGCCTGGTGTGGTACACACAAAGTTGATGAGGAGAAAGGATCTGTTCCAAGGTCGAAGCCCAAGAAAAGAGACAGAGAGAAAACAAGCGTTTGTGCCCCTGCCTTAGATGTTTGTCGGCACCAAAGTTTCCGTTACCGATCACCTCAGACCTAAAGCTGCGTGCTTCCTGTGCAGAAACAGAGCAATAGAAACAAAGTAAGACCAAATCAGGGAGACACAGAAAGTGGATGGGAGAAACGCGAGGGCAGAGCTGGAGGTAAGAGGTGAAAATACCAGCGCAGGACTGTGCATTTTGATGCTCAGAAGCCTTGATATGGAACATCTCATCTTCAGCATATCAACCTTTTGGCGTTGGGGTTCATTCATTCATTCATTCATGCTCTTTAAGAAGAGTTTATGAGCCTCTCCCTTGTGCAAGGAACAGCATTAGGGACTAAAGGGAAGAGATGGGGGAAACAAGACAGACACAACCCTTGCCTTCTTAGAATGTAGGACGAGACAGACTTTAAGGACACAATAAAACAATTCACTGTAATTGGATTAGGAACTATGGGAAAGGAACATAGGGTGTTCTGCGGGCACATTCAGGTGATGTTCCTAGTGAGGGAGCAAATGAATAAGATGAGAGGAAATCCACATCTCTACCATCTTCCATGGACTTCCAGGCAGGGGCAAGGCTGGCTGACGTAAGCTCCTTGGTGGCAGGGACTGACTGCCCCTATGAAGTCCCAAGCAGCTGAGTGGCAGTCCCTGCCACCTTCCTGGTGCTTGAAAACCCAGGCTAGCACATCCACTTTTCCTGACCCACAAATTCCCTCTTGTGCTCAATTCCTTTGAGACACCCTGTGAGGGTGTGAGGCTTTGTGTGGGGTTGGAAAAGTGAGGATGGGGATAGTCAGGCTGTTTCCCTGAGCTCAGGGCTGGGTTGCCAGTACTGGGATTCTGCCTCAGTATTCTTTCTCCTGTTTGCTCCCTGTTCAACACATGGTGAGAGCTACTCTTCAATGCCTCCTTCTCCCTTTGAAAGTGACCGAGCTGCTTTCACTCATGTGCCAGTCCTTCATTTATTCATCTGGTCACCTGATGTTTACTGCTAGAATCCCAGCCTCTTCTGTCTTCTCTGAAGCACTTGCCCCACTCTCATTACTGACTCCTTTCCAGTAGTACTGAAACTGAATCCAAATCTCTACCATCTTCTACGGACTTCCAGTTCTCTCTCTTAGAATTCTTAAACTTCTTGAAAGATTTGTGTCCTAGAGAGAAAAACAACCCCCAAATTCAAATATAATTTATGGGGACATATTTATGAAATCTTAAACAAGGCCAAGACAAATCATCCAGATGAGGAAGACTGTCAGCGTGAGACCATGCTTGTGTCCACTCAGCCACTTATACAGAACACAGAGAACTGTCAGAGAATCAGGGTTGAGGCAGATCCATTCATCGCTGTTGCAAGTGGGACTATAGAATCGGGAAAGGGACCATGACTAGCATGGTCACACTATTGCAGGTAGAAACACTTATAGAATTGTTTCAGGGTCATCTAGCCAAGGCAGTCAGGACATACTCATGACTATGGGAATCCCAGTACTCCAATTTCCATCAGGGGCACTCCCAGGGAAGTCCCTAAGGGCTAGGCTGCCCCTCCCTGCATTGTCAAGGAGAGTACTAGCAATCCACTTTTAAACACATGCTACCTGAGGGCAAAGCGTCTCAAACTGCTGAGTCCCGAGTCAGTGGTCAGCAATAATTCACTGGACGCAGAATCTATGTGGAAATTCAACAGTGGATTTGGGGCTCTCATTGTGACCCACAGCCTTCAGCAATCCTGGTGCTCAGAATTTAAGCTCTAATGCACTTGCCTGCACAAAGAAGCCTCCATATTCTCGCTCCAGGCTTCTCCACATTTCCAAGGTCACCTCTCACTTGTTTACTAAGATCACAACCCCTGATGTTCTACACATACTTTGTAGCCCTTATGCAGTTTGCTATTTCAGGGGCAAGTGGTTTCACCAAAAGATTGGGTGGTACTGTCCAGATAAGGTGCTTGTGGCCCACCAAGATTCATGGCACCCTTGTAGTGGTGGGACCATGCAAATAAGGTATATGGGACCCTAACAAGCAGATTGGTCAGTTTGGTGGGAATTGTAAGGCTATAGCTCGAAAGGTCATGTAAAAGCAACACATTGTACCATACTATGTCATAGGAGTTTTTTTGTTAAAAAACTAAAACAAACAAAAAACCTATCATTTCATTCAGAGCTCAAACTCACTGCCATCAAGTCAATTCTGATTCATAGGAACTCTGGTGGTGTAGTGGGTTATGTGCTGGGCTGCTAATCACAAGGTCAGCAGTTTGAAACCACCGGCTGTTCTGAGGGAGAATGGCAAGGCTTTTTACTTCTGTACACAGTCTTAGATACCTACAGGGGTAGTTCTACTCTGTCCTCATAGGGTTGTTAGGAACCATTTCATTAGAGCCTACAATTTTAAGGGCAGAATTTTGGGTAGAGTTTCAGTGGGTGATTCTGTTCCATGTGGCATGAACTAGCATCACTTGGTGATAGTCAGTAGGCAGGTGGACTGGTCTGGAGGGCTTCACTCTGGCACCTTGGTGGGGGTGCTTGGAATGCTGAGGCCAACTGGGCTGTGGCCTGGAATGTCTGCAGGAGGCATGCCCAGCATGGCATGCTCAGGGCTTCAGAGGTTCCAAAAATGCCTTCACAGAATCTTGTTTGAAAAGCCCGAGGACCTTCTTAGGATTGGGGAGTTAAAGAAATGAAGTGCTTAGAACAGTGCCTACCACATGAGTTTATCAGTTTAATTGCTCTTACAGCAGGTACTTAAATACATATTTTTGATTTGCTGACCAAGGATACAAAGATCAGCAAGAAGTTCCCTTTCTCAATTACTCAGTTACACTTCCTCGCATAATATATACTCATCACCTTCTTACTTCCCTTCAATCTGACCTTTGCCCCACCATCTCCTCACCCCCCGTAAAGAGCCTTAGGAGCCTGGGAAAACGTTGAGCTTCATATAATCTGAAGACTGGTAATAAATTAGTATCTTAATTAGTCACAGGTTTTGACTGCTAGGACGTCCACATCGATTTCCAGTTTGTCACTAACGTAAGCAGATTGCGACTTCCAAATCTTAAAATTCTGAGCACCATGGAGTGGAGAGTCCCACAGCGACTATCCGCTGTCAGGACAGCGCCACTTTGTCCTGGGCCGCGACCAGAGAAGAAGGGGGTGGTTTCCGTCACTGCCCGCTAGCTGCATTAAGGGTCGCCCAACCCGAAACGCCAACATCTCAACCCTCTCAGCAAAAACTGCCGCTCTAGTACTGCGTCGACGGCGTCTCCATCTCTATGATACCCGCTTCCGGGGTCCTAGTGTTGCATGATGGGACAAATAGTCCGCCTTTGGGGGGCGGCGCGAAGAGCATCGTTTAGAACTCCATATCCCAGCGTGCTTTGCGGCGGCCGCTCCGCGCAGAAGCGGGAGCTGGCTTCCGGTTGCGTCAGCGTGGGGCACTCGGCAAGATGAGGCTGTTTGTGAGCCCGGGGGCGCCGGGGAGCTTGCCCGTGCTGGTCGCGGCCAGCAGGGCCCGGGGCAGAGCAGAACTGTTCATCAGCACTGTCGACCCTGAAGGTACTCGGGCTGATGGTGGGCGATGGATGCGGAGGGCCCTGGACCTAGCACGCCTGGCCTTTGATTCCGCAGTTGGTCTCCCCATCACGTACCCTTGTCCACCTCCTCCCCCTTTACCTTTGGCCACCCCACCTTCTCCCTGCTCCCAGACACATCAGTCCCAAACCTCACAGCCGTCCAGTCGCGTGAGTCCCGCTCACAGCGGCCACGTGGAACGGCCTCGTAGGGTTTCAAGATTGTAACTTAAAAAAAAATCATTTCACTGGGGGCTCGTACAACTCTTATCTCCATCCATCCATCGTGTCAAGCACATCTGTCGTATGTAATCTTTTGCCCGACCTCAGCTGCGGAATTCGAATCCTTGATTTGTTTAGCAGCTGAGTGCTTTAAGTGCTGCGTCACCAGGGAATCAGTCATCCCCCTAATTACTCTTCGCTCTGGTGGCGCTATCGGTAAGCGTTGGACTGCTAACCGCAAGGTTGGCGATTCAAACCCCCACCCCCACCCCCGGTCTCCCCACCACCATTGAAACATGAGGCTGTCCGCCCCTGAAAAGATTTACAGCTTCTGAGACCCTATGTGTAGTCGCTGTAAGTCGGAATTGACTTCCACAGTGGGTTCTCCTCCAACTTTCATCTTCCGGTGACCCCCTGCTCCCCTTCCCAGCCTTTTCCCTTACCTGCCAGGACCTCCTTTCAAGCATTAGTCGGTAGCATGCCCAACCCACCCGGGCCCCCTTTTGCTGTTCTTAGGAACTTCCTCTCTGTCCCTAAACGGGTTACACACGCTTTCGGACTTACCTCTTCTCTTTTTGTCCGACAGCTCTGAAGAGCTTCTTTTTGTCAGCCCTGTAGTTTCGTTCTCCCACTCTTAGGTCATGTGTAAGATAGCCTCATTGTGCCCAGCTGGACCACTTCTTGGCTGCACCCCTGTCCCAGTGTCACCCCTCCTCCCTGCAGTCCCCATCTGTTGTTTCCAGCTGCCACCCTCAGCTGAACACCTGCTGGCTTTTCCAGCTCATTCTAAGCCCACCCCCTTTCACTGGTCCCATCCTGCAACCTCCCGGGTTGAGGCTGCCCATTCGGTTTACCGTGAACAATGTGAAATGATCCTAAGTCCACACAGCATTTACTCGCCCGCCTTTTCCCCCTCTCCTGTGTTAGAGCGTGTGGTCCCGTTCCTGACCAGGCCTCGGGTTCCTGTCTTGCAGCTGGATAGTGGCAACTACCTCTTCTCCACCAGTGCGATCTGCCGGTCAGTGTTTTTGTGGACTGACCTACCGGCTCAGGGAGGGGGCTGACTGTCCTGTGTGTGGCCTTCGTAGCAACAGCTGCATGACTGGGGGGTAAAAAGAGATGATCCTGATGTAAGCTGGCCAAACGGGTCCCTCCAATTGCAATTTTTGTGGCTCCTTGAGCAGATATTTCTTTCTGTTATCTGGCTGGGAACAAGATGACCTCACCGACCAGTGGCTGGAATGGGAAGCGGTGGAGCTGCAGGTGGGAATGAGTCACGGGGTGGGCGGTTGGGTGGCAGGCTTTCCAGGGCCCTCCTGACCTGTGTCCCCTACATTTTAGCCAGCTTTGTCTGCTGCCCTGCACTATTTAGTGGTTCAAGGGAAGAAGGGAGAAGATGTTCTTGGCCTCATGCGGAGAGCCTTGACTCACATTGACCACAGCTTGAGTCGACAGAGCTGTCCTTTTCTGACTGGGGTGAGTTGGACCTTGAAATCGGGCTTTGGGGGGCAGTGGGGAGTGGGGAAGGCTGTCTGACATAAAGGTTAAGAGGAGAGGCTGTATCCAGAGTGTTCAAATGCCAAAAAGTCCCCACTTGGTAACCCTGATAAATGCCTTAGCCTCTGTGGTCCTCGATGTTACTTCCCTTAGTGCCCGCCTCATTGGGTTGTGACCCAATTCTGTGAGACCAGGTCAAGTATCTAGCCCAGTGCTTGACACCTAGAGCTTGTTGCTTATTATTGTCTTTGGGAATATTTTGTCCTACCTGTGTACCTTTTCTTCCCCCAATCAAGGAGGCAGAATCGCTAGCTGACATTGTTTTATGGGGAGCGCTGTACCCCTTACTCCAAGACCCCGCCTACCTTCCTGGTGAGTACTGCGCATTATCTTGGCACTCCCGAGCCGGCCCAGGAGCTCCATGTTGGGAGTCACGGCGTGGCAGCAGGGTACTGAGTTCTCTCTGGGAGGCAGCTTGGTAGAGGAACTCGGAAAGGCAACTAGAGGAACTGGTGAAGAAGCACAGGGGGTTGATGCCTTCCTACCCATTCTGAGTACCCCCTGTACTCACTGACGTCCTTTTCTGCCCTGCCCACAGAGGAGCTGGGTGCCTTGCGCAGCTGGTTCCAGGCATTGAGCACCCAGGAACCTTGTCAGCGAGCTGCAGAGACTGTGCTGAAGCAGCAGGGTGCCCTGGCCCTCCGGCCCTACCTGCAGAAGCAGCCCCTGCCCAAGCCGCTTCAGGACGGTGCTGTCAGCAATGAGCCTGAGGTCTGGAACAGAGCAGCACGCTCCTCAGAGACAGAGCCTGACGCTGGAGGAGGGCGGGGCTTTGAGCATGGCCACTACCTACAGTCAGTTCCTTGAGAACAGGGGAGGGCTTCCACCACCTGATCAGGGATTCTGTCCATTCTTCATAGGAGGAGGAACTGGCTACCCTGTCTGAGGAGGAGATTGCTGCAGCTGTCACTGCGTGGGAGAAGGGCTTGGAAAGCTTGCCCCCACTGCGGCCCCAGGAAAAACCAGTGTGAGTGGACACAGGCTTGGTTTCTGATGTGGAAGCTACGGTGCTCAGTTAGGGGGAGAAAAGCCAATGAATGCAGACGTGAGTGAGATCACATTTCTGGGCGAGGCAGCTGTGGACATTCCAGGAAGTGGCTGCAGCAGCTAATTGGGGGGGATCAGTGACCTCTCACGGTGGAGGGGCATGGTAGGTGATGGAGCGGTGAGAATGGCTGAGAAGGGTCAGCAAGATGAAAGGAACCCTGGAGTGGTGACAGTGCTAAGCAGGTGAGGGTGGGTGCAGCCTGTGTGTGGCTGGGCTGGACTGGAGCCCCAAGAAGTACTGAGTGACTTCAGATAGCAAGTGCATGGCAGGACTAGGGAGGAGCGTAGTAGGGTATTGGGGTGGGCGGGGTAGAGAGGTGGCTGTGGAATTGATGCCTGCTGAAGTGGGTGAGGCCAGGAAGACATCCCAGACGTGGTATGAGGGGAGACCAACTGAAAGAAGCACAGAAGGAACTGTTAACACCTGTCAACCGAGCTGTGAGGGCTCCTGACAGTGGCTGGAGGGAATGCTCTCCCAGGGCCTAGGGCAGCACTGGGCAAGCACTCTTGGACTTTGGAGACCCAGGAGTAGCGTGTGTTGGCGACTTGGAAAGTCTGCCCCCACTTAGGCTCAGGCAGTCTGAGCCCAAAAGTGAGCTAATGAGAAATGTGGGATTATAAAGAGACTTCCCCAGCTTTGTTTCCCCCAAAGACTTGCCAAACATCAGAGGCTATTTGCCAGCATATGGTGGGAGGTCAGATGCTTAGAGACATCCTCCCTGAAGGTAGTCATTTGCCAGACTGCTCCCACCACAGGTAGGCCCTGCTCCCTGCTGTTAAGGACAATGGGCTACTCCCTAAAGGCTTGGGACCCTTAGTCTGATCCCTGTAGGTGGGGTTTATACCCTACTGATAATGGTTTCTATGGAGATCCAGAGAACAGGTCAAACCTCAGTGGCATAATAAGTTAGGCCGCCATCCTGAATTTAGGATCCGCCCATCTTGTCACATGTGTAGCCCCAATCCCTCCTCTTCCTATTGTGTGTATATCCCTAGATTGCCCTCTCATTGATGTATACCTATAGTACAACCCCTTCCTGTGACGTATGTCTTTACCTGTAATTAGGGGGCTTGTACTCCCCCCAAAGTATATAGGTCTGGGTTAGCAATAAAGAGCTCTCTTGGGCTCCCTCCTTGGCCTCTTGTCGGCTCTCCCTCCTCTCCTCCTCACTCCTCTGTTCCCTTTCCCCTTGTCCTCCTTCCCTTCCCCCTCTCTCCACGTGGGCCACCAGGCAGGGCTGAGGTGCGCATGCCACCATGAAAAGTGTCTGACTCCATTATTTCAATCTCTTGTATTTCTCATGCTCTCAATGACTTTATTATAATATATAAATATCAACCGTACAATTGAGCCTGTGATTAATTGTGGGGGGTTGGCCTTACCCCCACAGGGAAACAAAGCAGGTGCGACTGTGAGGTGGGAGACAGATCCATGTTGGAATGAGGTTCTTGGTAGCAGGAGATGAGGCTTGCTCGCTGTGGGCCAGTCTCTGCTTATGGACCTGTGGGGAATCGCTTGGGCCCCTGGGAAAGACTTCAGAATACTTCGGGACTGCACATGACCCTGTGGCTGGAGAACAGACCTGTGTTGGGTTGTCCGGGCGCTGTCTTGGCTCTGGCATCTTCCCCATTGCTCCTTTTCCCTTTGCCTCCCTGACCAGGTTGCCTGTGGCGGGAGAGAAGAACGTGCTCATCACCAGCGCCCTTCCTTACGTCAACAACGTCCCGCATCTGGGGAACATCATTGGTTGTGTGCTCAGTGCTGATGTCTTTGCCAGGTGGTACCCACTGCCAGGAGGTTGGGTGGGCCCTGAGGACACAGATCGTTGAGGGTCGGAGCTGGAAGGCTCCTGGGGACCAGGGGGCAGCTGGGATGGGCCCCCCCATTCCTGTTGACTACCAAATTCCTTCTCAGGTACTCACGCCTCCGCCAGTGGAACACGCTCTACCTGTGTGGGACAGATGAGTATGGGACAGCGACAGAGACCAAGGCGATGGAGGAGGGCCTAACCCCCCAAGAGATCTGTGACAAGTACCATGCCATCCATGCAAACATCTACCGCTGGTTCAACATCTCCTTTGATATTTTTGGTCGCACCACTACTCCACAGCAAACCAAGTAGGTGTCCTGTGGCGCGAGAGGCATCAGTGGGGGTGCTGGCTGGGACTGGGGCATTGAGAATAGCCTGGTAGGAGCAAGGGTGACCATCAAGGAACCTCCCTTAAACGTATCAGCTACCTTCAAATTGAATCCCATTCATGGCAACCCCATGTGTTTCAGAATAGCTGTGCACTCCATAGGGCTTTCTAATAGAGCTTTTACTGGCTGGTTTATCACAAGCTGTTAGCCTGACCTTTCTGCCAAAGTGCATCGGAGTGGTTGTGCACCATCAGCCTTTCGGTTGGCAGCTGCTTGCACCACCCAGGGGCTCCTCTCTTATACTTAGGATGTGAATGTGATCCTGATGCGAGTTCCAGACAAGTAGATCCTTTGTGTGTGGAAGCCAACCAGGAATTAGGCTTATGAGAGGCTTCTATCTCTACTGCCTACCTCTCTCCTCCCTGTCTGCCACAAGGTCTTAAAACATTCCCTCCCAAGCCTCCCGTTCATTTTTAATTAACACGAGGGGGCTTCAAAAAGTTTGCAGAAAAGTGTAATTAAAAGATAAAACATTTTATTGGGAGGGTAGAGGGCCGGTGGGTTGGAAAGGGGGAACCGATGACAAGGATCTACATGTGACCTCCTCCCTGGGGTGGGGGTGGGGATGACAGAAAAGTGGGTGAAGGGAGACATCGGACAGGGCAAGCTATGACAAAATAATAATTTATAAATTATTAAGGGTTCATGAGGGAGTGGGGAGCAGGGAGGGAGGGGGAAAAATGAGGACCTGATGCCAGGGGCTTAAGTGGAGAGCAAATGTTTTGAGAATGATGAAGGCAATGAATGTACAAATGTGCTTTACACAATTGATGTATGTATGGATTGTGATGAGTTGTATGAGCCCCTAATAAAATGATAAAAGTAAAACATTTAAAATATCATTTCCTTAACATAAGCTCTATCAAGGTTAAGACAGTCGTAAAGAGTGAAATCAGCCATTTAGTCCATCCCTGAAGAACTGAGGATCTTGGGAATTGAGCTATGTCAGTATCATCTCTTTCACACTAACTGCCTTTAAAAAGTTTTTAAGGTTAGGAAACAAAAAGAAGTCCGAAAGCGCCAGATCAGGGCTGTAAGGTGGCTGCTTTCTCATTGAAACTGTCAAAATTGGCCTCGCTTGAGTGAATGATTGGAATGTAGTGTCATGGCACAGGGCTCTGGTAAACACTCCCTGGGTGTTTCACAAGACTGAAGCTCTGGCTAACTTTCTCAAAATGCTCATAAGAAGCAGCTGGTACTCTTTGGCACTTCAGGAAGTCAAGCCAAGTGCCTTGAGCGTACCAAAAATGGTTTCCTTGACCTTCGCTCTAGACACTTTTACTTTGCCTGAACCCCTCCTACCTCTCGGTAGCCATTACATTCACCATGCTTCGTCTTCAACCGCTTCAGCTCCTGTGACCATGGTTCTAAGAAATGCTGCAAGATCTTGCTCTTCCTTGCTTTGAGAGTTCATTGAAGGCTCTGTTCTTGCTTGTAGCATAACATCAAGCATAGAGATCGGTCAGTTTTAATTTTTCAGTTAGAATTGTGTACATTGAACCAATTGAGATGTCTGTGGTGTTGGCTATTGTTTCTGCTGATGATCATTTGTCCTCTTTAATCCAGGCACTGCCAAGATTGCTTCCCGGCAAGTTGACTTGGCTGGTGGGCTGCTGTGGGCTTCATTGTCAGTAGCAGCTCGTCCCTTTGTCAACTACTGATTTCTTTGGGTATTATTCCCATAAACTGCATAAAGCATCAGTGATTTCATTATTCTTCCCTATGAATTTGCTATTTGTTTTTGCTTCAATTTCAACAGAGTTCATATTGCTCTGATAAAGGCTTTTTTCAAACTGTCACTCAAACTATATCTCTTCAGACATGTGATCACTAATATGAGCTTAATTTGGTATGAAAAAATGCTGAAATCCATGCATCATTTTTCTTTTTATTAATCACTTTATTGGGGACACTTACAGCACTTACAACAATCTATACACCAATTACATCAAACACATCTGTACATATGTTGCCATTATCATTTTCAAAGTGTTTTTCTCTGTGTGAGCCCTTGGTGTTAGCTCCTCTTTTTCCCTCCCTCTCCCACCATCCCACCTTCATGGATCCCTGATAAATCATAAATTGTTATTTTCATATCTTACACTGTCTGCTGTCTCTCTTCACCTACATTTCTGTTGATCATCCCTCTGGGGTGGGATGGGGCATAATTTTTCATAAAACTTATTTTCTATGAGCTTTTAGAATCCTCTTCATTCTAATTCTTTATAATACCTATCCTTATAACAACGCGACCTGGTGGGGAGTCAGCCAGCTGACACTACTCTGCTCTTCAGAAGCTGGTCTGATGGATTTTAAATGGGATGGCATGTTCAAGAACAGACAGTGCTACCCTTTTGGACATTTTGGTTAATGTTGAGTAGAAGGCAGGTAGAGTGGAGTTCCAGCAGAAACACATTCCCAAGTGTTGAGGGAAGAGATGGTTCAGGCAGTTGGGGAATGGGAGGAGGGCTTGGGCTCATCCAGGAATGTTCCCTGCAGACCTGAGGATAGCTTCTGTGTCAGGGCCCCCGGCCTGATTTCTGCAGAGCAGAGCACCGCCTAGATGAGTGGAGTCGTTGCGTGGAGCGCTTGGAGGCTGGGGCTTACCATTTCCTCTGAGCTGCCACTCAATGGCTCCCCACTCACCTCACCAGAATCACCCAGGACATCTTCCAGCGGCTGTGGGCTCGAGGTTTCGTGCTACAAGATACTGTGGAGCAACTGCGATGTGAACGCTGTGCCCGCTTTCTGGCTGACCGCTTTGTGGAGGGGGTCTGTCCTTTCTGTGGCTATGAGGAGGCCCGTGGTGACCAGTGTGACAAGTGTGGGAAGCTCATCAATGCCATTGAGCTCAAGGTGAGAGGAGAGCATCATGGGATCCTGGAAGGAAACAATTCCTACTCTCAAGGGACTCCCAGGCTTATCCCATTCAGGGTTGGTTTTCATTTTAGCATCTAAGACTTCACCAGTGGTCTTCTTTGCCCGTTGTACCAACGCATCCTTCAGTTCCTTTGACACATACTACTGTGCATGCTGGGTGTTCAGCCTCAGCTAGGAAATGGACAAGTAGAATTTCCAGTTCCCTACCCTTGCTCCTGCTCCAGACCACCTGATCTGCCTGTTTAGACTCTTCTCCTCCACAAATGCCCTTTCGTCTGGTAGTCATGATTAGCCACTTACTGATTGATTCAACAGCCCTACAATAGGCCAGTCACAGTTCTAGATGCTGGGCTATCACAATGAGTAGGGCAGGGATTTAGCTAGTGAGGGGAAGGGATGATCGCCATTAAAAAAATACAGAAGACTATAATTACAGACCCTCCGGCCATACGGAATGGTGTCTGTAGGAAGAGAGAGTTTAAGTTAGGTGACTATGGGATGGCCTCTGAGAACATATCATTTGACCGAGAGTTCAGCTGAAGAAAGAGCAGGAACCAGCCAGCTGCAGAGGGAGTGGGGTCCAGTGCACTATGCTGAAGGACCAGGAAATGCAAAGGCCCTGAGGCAGCAAAGAGCAGAAACGTTTGAATTGTGAAGAAGGCCAGTGGGTGGATTGCAGTGGGAGCCTGAGAGAGGATACTGGAGCCTTGCAAGCCATTGAAGGGAGTTCTGAATTTGTAGCTGAATGGCAGGCTGCTTTGTGGGGAATGGAGGGAGGAACGCCTGAGAAAAGGTGTGGACACCAGTTTGGAGGCTAGAGTAGTAGCATAGTTGATACACACACACACACACACCCTCCACATAATGCATGTTGCATGCATAGAACGCTAATGTGTGAGGAGGTTGTGCTGTTGGCAAAACAAACAAACCCCGATTCCTAGTGAGTGTGTGATTTGTATGGAGAAGGGGGTGTCCAGAAGTGGGGCAGTGGAGGCTCAGATGGGCTATTAGCAGTAGATATGGGGGCTGGGGCGTGGGGTAGGTTTGAGAGAGATTTTGGAGGTAAGATGATCGAGCAGGATGGACTGAAAGTTGGAAGAGATTAAATTCCAAACTTTGGACTTGGAGCAGCCAAGCCAATAATCATAGTGTTCACGAAACCAGGGAAGACGTGGAGAAGAACAAGCTTTTAGCCCAAGGGTAGAGCTGTGGTTAGGCTTTAAGTCTGAGGTGCTCAATCAACGTTCACAGTTTAGCAGGAGGTGGGAGGTGGTGGGCACATGGTGGACAAGAGAGGGGTCCGGAGAAGTGTTCTAAATTTTTCACCTTCAGAAACCAGATCAACACTCACTTGGAAACTTTTGATGAGCCCCACTTAACTGTCCTCCCTTAGCCTTACCTCTTTAGTGTGTCTCGTCCAGGGCCAGGATTCCTTGACCTTTGTCCTGTCAGGCCTGCGCTTATTCACCTGGTGCCCTCTCCCTAACCTGATGGTACTTTCCTCAACGGCAGACACTGGCCGCCTCCTTCCCTCACACAGCCAGTGCAGGGAAGGTCTGAACCGAGCTCAGGCTGAGAATGCCTTTGAGTCTTCAGAGTAGGAGGCTAGAGATGTGGAACTGAGGAGCACATGCTGTTAGTGCAGACTTGTGCCTGCAAGTTCACTGCCGGGAAGGCTCCAGCACTGAGGACGGCTGTGTGTGGGCATGAAGTTAAGGACAGGGCAAACCAGGGGGCTCATCCCTTTATCTACCCCCTTCCCGGTAAGCTTCCGGGGGGGAAGGGGGAGCACAGCCCTGGTCCTGATGGGTCCACCCTGTCTCTTGCTTCTGCCTTCACAGAAGCCTCAGTGTAAAGTTTGTCGATCGTGTCCTGTGGTGAGAACCTCCCAACACCTGTTCCTGGACTTGCCTAAGGTAAGTAGACCTTTCCTTGGCCTCTCCTGGGCAGCCCCTTCAGCGCCCTCTGCCCAGCCAGGCGCAAATATAAACTGTAAGTACCAGCTGTCAGAGAACGAGGCAGTTGATGAGGAGTCAGTGCTTCAGAAGGTGGCTGGAAATGCAATTACTTCTAATTCTCTTTTTCCACAAACTTTGGGAAGTTTCCTCATCTTAACCAGTGTAGGTTTGTGAGTGCATTCAGCTGCTAATCTCAGCCGTTTTGTGGATGGGAGGCCTAGTGGAAGGCTTTTGTAATGTTCCCCTCAGAAAATCCCCAAAGCAAGCTCATTGCTGTCAAATCGATGCCCATTCTTAGGCGCCCCAGAGGGCCAAGTAGAATTGCACTGGGCGTGGCTGGGGCTTGGCTCTACAAAGTCAACTTGTCCACGTACTTCTTCTGGGGTTGCACTGTGGAGTGACTGGGACTTTTATCTACAAAGGTAGACTTGCCCATAGTTCTTCTGGGGTGCTGCTGATGGGCTCAAACCGCTGACCTTCGGCTTAGCAGCTGAGTGCTTCACCACTGTGCACCCAGGCCCCTTCCATCAACCCTGTCACGGCGTCGCATGAGTCAGAACTGAGTCTGATAATCCAGCTGAACCTACTCCAGTCAATTTGGTTGGGTTATTAACCTGGATGTTGTTTTATTTGTATGAGGATTTCACTGTATCACGTGCTACTGTTTTACATGTTGCTTCATGTCCCTAGTAATGAGCACCGAGGTTTTTCCCCATGTTACTATATATATATATATGTCTGTCTCCTTCTGTCGGATCACTTTATGAACATTTCGTTGTCTTGACCTAGCCTATTGCTTTCCTCTTCCTGACCATGAGTTTCTATCATCTTCTTGCACTGACAAATAGTGCACTCTACATTGCTACACTATTGTCTGTTCCTGTTGAATGCTTTTATGAATACTTTAAAATTGTTGAGTCAAAGTGCATGAATTTAAAGTTTTTAATGCTACATATATTGCCAAACTATACTGCATTAAAGTCGAACCTACTTACCCTGTGCAAAGCATGTGTGGGACTGAGTCGCCCTCTCTGCCCACCCAGCTAGAAAGCCGACTGGAGAAGTGGTTGGGGAAGGTGCTGCCTGGCAGCGACTGGACCCCCAACGCCCGGTTCATCATTCGGTCCTGGCTTCGGGATGGCCTCAAGCCACGCTGCATAACACGGGACCTCAAATGGGGAACCCCTGTCCCCTTAAAAGGATTCGAGGATAAGGTAAAACGCTTCTAACCTTTACTTAGAGCCCAGAGGATTCAACGTTGGGGTTTAGACCCTGGGCTAGCAGAATAAACTGTTGTTGCCTATGACTTCGGTCACTCTGAGACGGTGGTTGGTGAGTTCTTCCTGTGCTCTGTCATCCTGCCATCTTGTCCTGGACATCCAGGTGTTCTACGTCTGGTTTGATGCCACTATTGGCTACCTGTCCATCACAGCCAACTACACAGACCAGTGGGAAAGATGGTGGAAGAACCCAGAGCAGGTGAGCGGTTCTTGGGCAGCGGGAGGGGCGTGCTGGGGGATGAGGGCTGGCTGTTTGGTCTGTTTTGAGTCTTTGAAGGAGGTCACAGGAGATCTTTCTCCCTGTGCATCTATTCCTGTAGGTGGACCTGTATCAGTTCATGGCCAAAGATAATGTTCCCTTCCACGGCTTAGTCTTTCCTTGCTCAGCTCTAGGAACTGATGAGAACTACACCTTGGTCAGCCACCTAATTGCGACAGGTGATGGTGGGAGAGTGGTGATGGAGATGCTCCTGAGGGATGAGCTCTGGGGGGGTTTGGAAGGAGAGGTGCTAGCCCTTCAAATGGGAGCTGAGATAAAACAGGAAATAAGAGGCTGAGAACCCAATCCGGTAAAAAGGGGGAATAGGAACCTGAAGAAAGCAAAAGATTTAAAGCTAAAATTTGATGATTTAACAGGTACAGTGAGGGGGAGAGGGTAGAATGGAGGGGACGTGAGCACAGGCCAGCTCCTCAAGGAGAAGTGGCCCCCTAGTTGGCTGAGGAAGAAGAAAGGAGCTGGTGGGTCCGGAAGGGAAGGCTGGGGCTTGAGCAGGTGATTCTCCTCCTCCTCGATCCAGAGTACCTGAACTACGAGGATGGGAAATTCTCCAAGAGCCGGGGTGTGGGCGTGTTTGGAGACATGGCCCAGGACACAGGAATCCCTGCCGACATTTGGCGCTTCTACCTGCTTTACATACGGCCCGAAGGCCAGGACAGTGCTTTCTCCTGGACAGACATGCTACTCAAGAATAATTCTGAGCTGCTTAACAACCTGGGCAACTTCATCAACAGGTACAAAGAACTCGGCCAGAGGGTCAGAATCTGCAGAGGTTCTCTTCAGCTCCTGGGGGCGGGGCGCAGGGAGAGCTCCGTGTGCAGGCGGGCTAGGGAAGGCATTGTGGAAGATTGCGTTCTGTCCACTAGAACGTCCATGGCATGCACGGACGATGTGATTGAGCCCCGTGCTGTGCCGTCTCCTAGCAACAAAGTCCACCTGTAGACTGCTGACAAGCTAGGGTGACCAAAAAAAACCCCAAAAAACCAAACCTCATTGCCAACACATCGCATCTGACTCCAACTCAGAGGTAACCCTATAGGACAGGGTAGAACTGCCCCTGTGGGATCCTGAGACAACTCTTTCCCAGAGTAGCAAGCCTCGTGTTTCTCCTGGGGAACAGCTGGTGGTTTCGAACTGCTGGCCTTGCGATGAGCAGCCCAGCTCATAAGCCACGGTACCATCAGGGCTCCTTCAGTGAAGCTGCAGGAGGATTATTGTGATGTAGGGGCAGGCGGGTTCTGCCGCCCTCCGGCTCAGCCACTCTGAATAAATAGCTTCTGTAGTTCACGAGTTTTGGTCCTTCCCTTTGTGTCTCAGGCCTTTAGTGGAGCCCACCAGCCACCCTTTCAGCCGTGGCCAGTAACCACAGACTGCACTGGAAGTTTCATTTGATAGAATGCATGCTCAATGTATTCATCTCGATCGTCTGAGCACTGACTGAACAATACAACGGACAGTTTCTTTAAGTAAAAAGGATAGCTCTGTGCGAGATGTCTGCTTATGTATGGAGTCATTTTCTTTGGGGACCGAGGAGTGACTCTCAGCCTCCAGCGAGTGGGGAGCCTGGAGGAGTGAGTCCTTCAGGCAGGAATCTGGAGACGGTGCAGAATGGTGGAAACTAAGACATGAATTTTGCTTCTGTTCTTCCTGACCACCAAGAGCTGGCATGTTTGTGTCGAAGTTTTTTGGGGGCGCTGTGCCAGAGATGGTGCTTACCTCAGATGATCGGCGCCTGGTGGCCCACATCACTCTGGAGGTCCGGCACTATCACCAGCTTCTGGAGAAGGCGAGGTAAATAACCTGGACTAGTCCTGTGCCCCACATCCCTGGTCTGCTGGCAAATAGAGTCTCACACACCTGGGCCTGCCCTCTCCCTTCCCAGGATTCGGGATGCCTTACGCAGCATCCTCACCATATCTCGCCATGGCAACCAGTACATTCAGGTGAATGAGCCCTGGAAGCGGATCAAAGGCAACGAGGCTGACCGGTAGGTAATGGGCAGGGCTGGTAAGGGCCCCATATCTGTGTCCTGGAAGTTCTGATGAGCTGCTCTCCTTCCTCCCAGGCAACGGGCAGGCACAGTGACAGGCTTGGCAGTAAACATAGCTGCCTTGCTGTCCATCATGATCCAGCCGTACATGCCGACGGTCAGCGCCACCATCCAGTCCCAACTGCAGCTCCCACCTCCAGCTTGCAGCTTTCTGCCCCCAGCCTTCCTTTGCATCTTGCGGGCAGGACACCAGATTGGCACTGTAGGTCCCTACGAGTTGGAAGGGCCACCATCTCCTAAAATGCCGAGCTTTGCCATCCAGCCTTTGGAGTGGGGTCTGAGAGCTGACAGTCTCCCCAACTTGGGGCTCTGACCCTCTTCTTGGAACCTCTCCACTCCCCACTCTGCCTGTGCCTGGGCATACTTTGGAATTGGTTCAGAAGTCCCGTTCTCTTTGCTTAGCAGCCTGGAACCCAGTACCGGGCACAAACAAGTGGGGAGTAGATGTTTGGAAAGCATCTCTGCCCACCCGTGTCCCCAGAGCCATACAGAAGCTGTTTGAAGGATCACTGTGGTCACGTGGCCTCTATGATGCTAACTGGCAAGGAGAACCCAGGGTAGCTCCTTCCTGTGCCAGGGGATGATGTGGAAATCAGGATAGCCCTACAACTTCTGGGAAGCCTTACCATCATACTCTGGATTTTCATCCCATGGCAGTGCTGTTTCCACGTCTCCTGCAACCTACAAGCATTCGCTTAGTACTTTCTTCTGACTCTGTTGGTTCTTGAAATGTTGGCCATTGGGTTTGGAGAGGGCCTTTCTCTAGCTTTGTAGGGTTGATACCTAATGGGTGAGTGACTTGGGATTCTTCTCCCCCTCCCACAGATAAGCCCCTTGTTCCAAAAACTGGAAAACGACCAGATTGAAAGTTTGAAGCAGCGCTTTGGAGGGGGCCAGGTGAGAATACGAAGGACCGAGCCAGCTCTCGGCCAGCACCATCTCCTTAGTGGCTAAGTAGCCCTCCCTCATCACTCCCTCCATCTTTGGCCTCACTGCTGTTTCCTCACCTAATAGCATCTCTTTCTTGTCTTAGCTAGAGGAGTCTTTGGAGCTCAAGGTAATCGCTCTCTGAGCTGTGGTAGGAAAAGGGGGGAATGTTTGAGGTCGGGGTCCTTACCACTCTTGCTCTTCTTTAGGCAAAAGCCACCCCAAAGCCAGCAGTTGTAGAGACTGTTCCAACAGCCGGGCCACAGCAGCTACAGGTGCTGGTGGATGAAGTGACAAAGCAGGTAGGAAGCTGAAGCCCTGGAGGGACTGGGGAGCCAGGAATAGACGACCGGGCCTGCCCTTTCCTAGCCTGACCTCATTGTTGATTCTCCACCCAATTCCTTAAGGGCAACATTGTGCGAGAACTGAAAGCGCAAAAGGCCGACAAGAACCAGGTGGCTGCAGAGGTAGCTAAACTTTTGGAGCTAAAAAAGCAGTTGGCTCTAGCGGAGGGGAAACCCCTTGATCCCCCAAAAGGCAAGAAGAAAAAGTGAGAGAACATGGTTCACTTTAATGGATCTGGAGAGTAATAAATAAATGTACAATCTCTATTTACAAAGCTGAGACCCCTTCTTTTTGTCTACCCAAACCCTTCCCTGGATTGAGTACGAGGTGTTCGGGTCACGTTGGCACGAGTGAGAAGTGGTCAGTAGCCACTGTGGGGAAGTGATGGTCCCAGATGTTCATGTTTGTTGTAGGTTAACCATCCGGTCAATCAGAGCTCGGCGAGTTGCCTCTACTTCCCTGGTCAGGCGCTCAATTTCCTGCTTGAGCCGTTCATTCTCTTCAGCAAGCTGAGCCACTTTCTTCTCGTTCTCTTGTTCTTTCTCCTTTGTGCGGTGCTTCCCAGCCCGAGCTGGGAACTGGCCACTCTGCTTCCGTTTCCTGGGTCTTTTGGGGTCTTCATCTTCCTCTTCCTGAGCCAGGGAGCTCTGGCTGGACTCTGGAGACTGAGGGCTCTGGGAGGTGCTTGTGACCTCTGTTGGTCCCGGCTCTTCAGTCAGCCAAGCCAGAGAGGCAGGGTCAAGAGTGGTGAAGGTTTTGGATGCTTCCTTCAAGGGAATCGGGAAAGGTAAAGTTGCTGTTAGTTGAGAAGGGGAAGGGTTAATGTCTCCTCGCTAGCTTTAGGCCTAGCCTCCTTACCTCCTCGTTTCCAGGAGGTGAGACATAGGTCCCCCCATTTTCATCTGAGGACAGGACCTCCTGCAGGTCCTCATACCAGGCCTCCAGCTCCCAGCTGGGCAGTGTCCCAAAGGGGAAAGGCATCGACTCAGCTTCCATCTCTGCAGCTGGAGCAGGATCTGGAAAAGTACATTGTTCAGCGTGGCAGTAGGTGGACCAATACCTGCCGAGCAGTTTACAAACTATGGTCTCCTGTGTTTTGTATGTAAAATTTTATTGGGACATGGCCAATGGCCACTTATTAACACTATTCCTGCAGAGTCATGACCGAAGCTACATGGTGCACTAAAATACTATCTTGACCCTTTAAAACATGCCCCCCACCCCCCACCCCGGGTCTGTACTAGTATTCCTTTGTTTTGACCCAGCATGTGAAGATACAGCATACCTGGACATAATTTTTTAGGGGATCCAAAGAGCTCTCTACTTCCCTGGGACACCCCAGTGGAGTTGTTGCCAGGAGCAGTTACTAGGCTGTTTGAGCTCCTTCTGTGTGGTCACTGTGCTTGGGCAGACAGCCCTCAGGGCCAATCTAATCTTGGTAAGAACTGAGGCTTGGTAAGACAAACCCACTGACCTGGTGGGAGCTGACTGCTCACTGACTGCCCAGCTTCCACCTGGGGTGTGATCTACGAGTCTAATGATTTTGTCAACCTTGGAGGTTGACATGGCCTGACAACAAAAGGTTGCTCGGAATCCAACCCTTCCCCTGCCACCTTTTCTACCCACAACTTCTCAGCAAAGAAAGACTAAATAGCATTCCCAGGGAAAGTTGGTTCAGGTTACCTGCTTTCAGGTGTGGTGATGTATGAAGATACACTTCCTCCTGGAACACTGGGGAAACAAGGAGAAGGGTTAGCCAGCACTAGGTGGAGAGCTGGCTGTTTTCATTTTCTTCTGCTTCCTGTTTGTCCCGCCTCCCTCCTGGTCGTAAAGGCATGGGAGTGGATCTGGAGAGCACATGGTTCCTACAGTCATTTCCAAGGACAAAGGGAATCCCGACTTTTTATTTTTAGGGGCTGACATTTGTAGACATGATTACCTAATAGCAAAGTTCTGGCCAACCCCGCTTTCTCCACATTCAAGGAGGCCTAAATCTTGCCGGGGTAAAGACTAAGACTAGACCATAGGGAAGGGACCGAATCAAGGGACAGTTCCATAACGCCATCCTCACACTGACATCCTCCAAATGTACACTTCTAGTCTGGGCCTCTTCTGGAATTTCCCACTTAGCCAACCGCCTGCTTTGCCATCTCATCTGCTTCTGGGCGTCTCCTGGGCCTATCAAACTTAGTATGTTCATAGCCAGATTCCTGACCTTCCAAGGTCTTCATCTCAATAAATGAGAATCCCTGCTGCTTAAGCCAAAAAATTTGCTATCATTATTGATTCCTCTATTATAACCCCCCAAACCATCAGCAAAAAATTCTTAAACCTCTTAAGAAAATTTAGAATCTGAACACTTCTCATTTCCACTGTTTGCAGTTTAGGTCGGGTTACCATCACCTTTCCCCTTTCCCAATTTCAGTTCTTGGCATCTCTTCCCCGCCTATTTAATACAGCAGCCAGAGTGAGCCTTTGGAAACCTAAACCCAGGCCTGTCAAACCCATCAAGGGCTTCCCATTTCATCCAGCCATTGGCTTTAAAATGGTTTATAGGCCCCACCTCCATCTGCTGCTCTTTTGCCCCTCCTTTCCCACCACACCCCTTCTATCCCTTACTTCCACTCTCATCCAACCACTGGCCTTCCCCACTAAAAACCACCTGTGCCTCCAGCCTACCTGACCTTTTAGGACAGCACTACCTCCCAGGTACTACATAGCACCCTGCCTCCTTGCTCATCCCTTACGGAATCGGAGGTATTCAGGGTCACATTGGCACCAATGAGTTGGAGGTCAATACCCATTTTTGGGAAAAGTCACCTTAGTGAATCCCTGACAACTGTGAAACAGCCCTGCTTTAAGCATTCTCCCTAATTAGGTATGTGTCTCCCATTAAAATGTGAGCTGAGAGCAGGCATTTTGTACTGAGGTGGCCCAGGGCCCCAAACTGCCTGACACAGTGTAGGTTTAGTATTTATTAAGAGTGAATGAATAACTCCCGGAGATACTTTTTAACCAAGCCAATGCCCACAATTCACCTTTTTGGGAAGCGGAAGAGTGCCACATGGAACAGGGGAGCCCTACATAAAACATGTGAGTCTGAGACCAAGAAGGCAACAATTATTAAAAAAGCAGTGGTAAGGGGGTGGGGCGGGGAGGGCCAAGTACACTTGAGTAATGAAGAGGGAAGAAAGGAACATAAAGATAATGTTGCCACATTGTAATAAATGTAACTAGTGTTACAATATACATGGATATTGTCAAGGGGGAGAGGGCTTGTTACATTGTAGGACTGCACTCACATAGCATGTGCTGACTGGCAAGCCAGTTCTGTGAACCAGCATTAACCAGATCAAAATGAAGTGAAATCCCCTCTGAGCTCTATCATAAATCAGCTGCCATCCAGTTGGTTCCGGCTCATGGCGACCCTATAAGGTTAGACTTTCAATAGTCCATCTTTCAGAAGTAGGTCACCAGGTCTTTGGAGTCACCTCTAGGTGCACTGGAACCTGCAGTCCTTCAGTTAGCAGAGGCACAAGGTAAGAGTTTGCACCACCCAGGGATCCATGGCTCTTAGAGGGGAGAGGAGGCAGCCTGAACCCAGAGGAAGAGCCACAGTTTGCCTGTCCCTGAGGACTGGAGATGCAATATCGCCCTGAATATTTCTCTGCAGGGCTGTCTTCCCCGGGGAACCCTCTGCCTTCCAGTGCGTGGGGCATGGCTTTCATCAGCAGTACAGCCCAAGGCCAGAGGGCTGCACTGCCAAACAGGGGGCCCAGCCTGATGCAACCATTACAGATGAAGTGGTTGGGAGACACAAAGAGAGGGACAAGCAACGGTCAATCCCGGGGGAAGGGCAATACACTGGGGAGACCCCCAAATGGCTTCCCACACTCAAGAGATCCAGGCTGCTGGCTCTCCAATACAGGACGTCCAAAGTCCTCTGCAGGGAAGGGAAAACCTACATCCTCTCCCTTACTGTCCGCAGTCCTCTGCCCGACACTTTCTTAACGTGGAGGGTCCCTGAGTTTCAGGCACCTACACAGCTTAAGCTGGCCCCAAGACGGGGCTGGGCCGGGAATGAGGGTGGGGTAATTAAGGCCGCTGGTGAGGGAGCAGAGGCAGGAGCCAAGGTCAACTAGCCTTCTAAGTGCTGGGGGCGGGGGGGGGGGCGGTCTAGCTGCCCCGCCTCCCACGGAAAGGCCTAAGCTGGAGGCCTGGGGTCAGCAACCGATGACAATGTGTCTCTCCCACGGGCAATCAGTGGCCTGCCTTCGCACGCAACAGGGCTGTTCTGGACAGGAGTGGGGTGATAGCGTTCAGAGAGGTGCGGGATAGTGCCCTCCCGAACCAGGAATTCAAAAGATCACTAACTTCGTGTGGCGGGGATGGGGCCACATCCTGAAGGACGGATGCCCCACCGTCAGAGGTCAGCCTCCGAGGAAGGCATCGGGTGGGAAGGCAGTACTCACCTTTCTCCTCAGATTTCGGATCTGATTTTGACTCTGCAGCTGCCACCCGCTCATCTTCAACATGATCTGCTCTAACTCTCAGACTCAAACCTCTAACCTACGCAAAGCAAAGAGCAGGGATCTTTTAATACGGCCTTGCCCTCCTCTTGGGGGCGGAATTTAAAAAACTTACCAATCAGAGAACGGCACGCTGGCACTGGCCCCGCCTCGCCTCCTACCTCCGCCACTCAGGAGACAATCGTGGCACCTCCCTCTGCGTTCCCTCCCACTTGGGGGTCGACGTAGTGTCGGACCCGGAAGTGACTTCGGGTCACGCGGCTTCGCGGAGGCGGTGGGTGAGTCATGCGCGCGCGCGGAGGGGAGTCTTGGAGGTGGGGAGGCTGAGGGGATGATGCAATGTTTGGCAACCGGTGTCCGTGCGCGCACGCGCGGGGGACGAGGGTGGTGGGAGGTGCAGGGGGCCGGGGGCGGAGAGGGGAGGGAGAGGAGAGGAGCGGAGGGAGGGCGGGGCGCCGGCTCCGGGCATCCAACGGCCCCAACGGCTATCAACCGTGGCTGCCCTTACACTGCAGTAGCCCGTTCTGCGGGTGTGAGCCTCACTGCCGCTTGTCTTTCTCAAGGGCGGTTACAGCCCTCGTTTGATGTCAAGCATCTTTCTTGCTTCTCTGCCATCACATTAGGTTTTTTGAACCATCCCCCTTTGAAAGTCTCCATCCACTTGCTAGGATTGTCTTTTGGAAGGACCCCCAACTCTCCCCGAAGAAAGGGGCCCTTATACTAGAATCTTTTTGGTGGTCATCTTCAGCTTCTCTCAAGAGACCACCCTTGACTATCTTTGTAACGTTTCTGTTGAGCCCTCAACATGCCAGAATTCCTATTTTCTGCCCTGTGGACACGATTCCCAACGGTTTCTCCACTTATCTACCACCACCCCCGCACGCCACAGCTCTCTTGTGTTCTTCACAAGACTGAGATCCGCCCTTTTCACAGTGCCAGGCAGCAAGTCCTGTGACCCCCCACCCCACTGCTGTGAGGAGCGAGCGAGACACAAGCTCCTGCTTCCAAGGTGTCGGGGGTTGTGACCTCCAGTAGAGTTGGGGACATGTGGGTGCAGTTGAGCGCATGACTGCCCTGACGTGGGATGTCGAGAACCTCAGCTGTCTGTCCTTCACTTGTCCAGAGATCCTGACCCTTAACTGGCCACTGAATCTTAACGTGCATGACTGTTCTTGTTTGTAAATTAAAGATAATGAATTGTGAAGATAAAACGAGAGTACTGTGAACTTGGGGGCGGCTTGAACAAAAAGCACCGTACAAAATGCAAGATATTTTTCTTGTGCCTTTAAGTGGAAAACAGAGGCCATGTGGTGGCTTGTTAGATTTCCAGTCATACCCTCATGGGGGCAGCTAGAGTTTGTCTAATTAGAAACTGTCACAAGGCCGGCTGTGACTAGATGGCCGGGCTAGGTGGTGGTTGCAATGACAGGTTCTTGGCCAGACTGCTCCATCTCTCCGTTTCCCCTCCTGTAAATGGGGTCGGCATGGGTTGGACCAGATGGTTTCTCCTGGCCTGGTTGTCAGTTGACAGACAGAGGTCATGTGACTTCACAGGCTGAGGTCGTGTTGTGACATGTTGACCTGGGGAGGTGGGTCAAGTCCCAGCACCCTGCCCGCGAAGCCTGTGGGGCGGGGCAGGGCAAGTTGCGACTTTCATCCTTGGGGGCTGGCCCCTCCCGGACCTGGCATTCCAGGCTCCCCTGCACACTGTCTCTGGAAGGGGCCCCTCCCCGGCGCGGGCGGGGATTGGCCCACCGGTGGCCTGTGCAGAGACGCAGATCCTTCCGCGGAGCACGGGGGAGGGGGGGCCGCGTGGGGTGTTTGTTCTCTTGGGGATTAATGGGGGGTTGTGGGGGAGGGGTGGCGCGC
>NW_022103898.1:75863613-75887036 GCF_000313985.2 Echinops telfairi | reverse complement strand
CCTCCCCCTACTCTCCCTTCAGTCCCTACCCTCTGCCCCTCCGCGTCCTTTCGGCCCCTTTGCCTGGCCTCATCCCCACTCCCCCGCCCTCACCTGCTGCCGCCAACCCTCCTCCCAGAGCCTGACTTCTGCCTTCTTCACCTCCCTCCCCTTAGTGTTTCGCCCACCCACCGCCCTGTCCTCTCCCCAAGTTCCTTCCTACTTCGTGCGCCTTCCCCTCCTCCTCAAGCTAAGGGAAGCAGGCAGGGGTGACAGGGCGCCTTGTTATGAGAGGGAAAGTTTGGAAGCCTCCAGTGTGGTGTGGGAGCGACGGCGAGCTTGCGGGGCTACTTGCACACTTAAGGGGCGTCCCCGCATAGCAGAGGGAAGTCACTCGGAGCTAATTTGGAGCCAGTGGGACAGGAGAATCTGAGTCCCCTTACCATCGGTGTTGGGGCAAAGCAGGAGCTTCTCAGGATTCTGGGAGAGAAGACAGGGCTGTGACTCCGATGTCTCCCAAGAAGACCCAAATGATCTAGATCAGTGGTTGTCTAATGTAGCAGGCACCGGGGGAGTGCTGCAGGTACCACCTGGGGGGGCAGCCCTGCAAGTGCTGGGTGACCTGCTAGGCAATCTGGACTTTTTATATGCTCTTGGGGGAGGGAACAGATGCATGGGGGAACTTCTAGTGCCCTGGCATCATGGGAATTTGTCCACACTCCTGGTGGTTCAGGTCTCCTGGCCCTGGTGGGACAAAGGAGCCTTGCTGTTCATGGACCTAAGGGTAGGGCTCCGATTGCTGCTTCCCGCGAGTGGGGGCTCTGGCCCACAGGGCCCTCGGGACTGGGCTTGGAAAGAATGGCTGTGGGCTCAGCTCACTCGGCCAGCAGATTCACTTTGCTCACATCCATAAGGATTGATGGTTCCCTTGAGAAAACTCTGGATTGTGGTGCCCTCCTGAGGTGGTGGGCAACTTCCTGACAGCCTCCCTCTTCTCTCTTGTATTGTAGGTGTGGGCTAAGCAGGCGGCCCTGGCTTTAGATTGGCCTCCACAATGTTTGCAGAGATGTTCAGGTAGCCATGGCTGTGTGGAAGAGGTCTCCCCTTTAGTCTTCCTCCCAGCTCTGAGGCTTCCTCTCGCCACTCTGGCGCTCCCCTCCCCCCAGCTTTCTTGGGTCTTCCCACAACCTTTGCCTTCTCAGAGCACTCCCTCAGGTACCCAGGCCAGCTCAGTCCTGCTGGTGCCCACACGGATGTCTGTGTTATCAGGCACGTGGGAGCTGATTACACACAATGAATGGGGGCAATGAGAGCAGTGGAGCAGACAGAGCTGGGGGCCCGGTGGCCACGTCTGTCCCTGTTGGCTGGCAGCGCTGTGTTCGAGAGGGTGCTGTGCTCTATATCAGGTAGGAGTTTTCCCCTGCCCTAAGTGCTGTCCACCCAGGCTACTGCTGCCCTCTGGTCATGACTCTTGTTCTTCCTTCCTTGGCCTTCTTGCCCTCCATCACCATCTCCATCCCTGGGAACCAGGCTGCCCCCTCTCGGCCCTGCCTCTTCCTGCACCCCTTACCCTCTGCCCTGCCACCCAAGGGCTCCTGAGGAAGTCTTGACTGTGTTACAGACTGCCCTGTAGGAACGTTTCTGGATCTGGTGCCTACTAACTCTAATCTCCTGACCTTGTGCCCTCTCAGCCCAAGTGGCACCGAGCTGTCTTCCTTGGAGCAAACCCGGAGCTACCTCCTCAGTGATGGGACCTGCAAGTGCGGTCTGGAGTGTCCACTCAATATCCCTAAGGTCAGCATGGTGGGGGGTGCCAGAGGCTATGGGGCTAAGCCAAAGACCTCCTGCCAGTCACTAACCATGGCAGCCCTTCTCAGGGTCTTTGCCCTTGCCCTCTGCCTTATAGGTTTTCAACTTTGACCCTTTGGCCCCGGTGACCCTGGGTGGGGCTGGGGTGGGGCCAGCATCAGAAGAGGACATGACCAAGCTGTGCAACCACCGGAGGAAAGCTGTTGCTATGGCAACCCTGTACCGCAGCATGGAGACCACCTGCTCACACTCTTCTCCTGGTGAGCCCTCTGTACTTTTGGGGAGGACTGAGGAAAACCCTAAAGGCTTAGGAAAAGGAAGGTGGGAGGAGCTTGGAGAGGGATCCTGGAGTGGAGCATAGCCATCAGGGCAGGGCCGGGCATGGGGAGAGGATCCAGTAGGGAGGGGGAGAATTTAGGGGCCCTGAGACTGAAAACTGAAAACAAAAGGGAGTTCTGGAAAGGGGTGCCTCAGACTGATCCTTTGTTTCTCATTGATTGCAGGAGAAGGAGAAAGCCCCCAAATGTTCCACACTGTGTCCCCAGGCCCCCCCCCTATCCGCCCCCCTTGCAGAGTTCCTCCTGCAGCCCCACTTAATGGGGGCCCCGGCTCCCTTCCCTCTGAACCTCCCTCTGTCCCCCAGGCCTTCCCTGCCCTGGCAGGTCCCCCAGGGCTCTTCCTACCACCGAGGCTTCCTGACCCTGTTCCCTCGGGGGGCAGCAGCCCCTGTTTCCTCCCCAGGGGCAATGCCCCCTCTCCAGCCCCACCTCCTCCACCTGCTATCAGCCTCAATGCCCCCTCATACAACTGGGGGGCTACCCTCCTATCCAGCCTGGTGCCCCCAGACCTGGGCTCTCCTCCAGCCCCCCATGCCTCCTCCTCACCCCCTTCTGACCCTCCTTTCCACTGTAGTGATGCCTTAACTACTCCTCCTCTGCCCTCCAGCAATAATCTCCCTGCCCCCTCTGGTCCTGCCACTCAGCCACCAGTGTCTTCAGCCACTATGCACCTGCCCTTGGTCCTGGGACCCCTGGGAGGGGCCTCCACGGTGGAAGGGCCCAGGGCATCTCCCTTCCTCGCTAGCAACCTACTCTCTGCGGCAGCCAAGGCACAGCACCCCCCACTACCCCCTCCCAGCACTTTACAGGGCCGCCGGCCCCGTGCCCAGGCACCCTCAGCTGCCCACTCCTCATCACCCCATCCTCCGCAGCGTCGGCCCCGCCGACCACCAACTGTACTGCGATTACTGGAGGGTGGAGGCCCTCAGACACCCAGAAGGAGCCGCCCTCGGGCCCCTGCTCTTGCCCCCCAACCTTTTCCTTACACAGAGCCATCCCAACCAATCCTCCCCTCTGTGTTGTCCCTGCTGGGACTATCCACCCCTGGCCCTTCCCACTCTGATGGAAGCTTTAACCTTTTGGGGTCAGATGCACACCTTCCTCCTCCCCCAACCCTCTCCTCAGGGAGCCCTCCCCAGCCCAGGCACCCCATCCAGCCCTCCCTGCCTGGGACCACCAGTGGCAGCCTCAGCAGTGTGCCAGGTAGGTACATGAGGGTCATGGATGCCTTCCTCACTGTGGGTGGGAGAGGAGGCAAGGTGTTTAGGGCGAGTTGAGAGTCCTTGGTTGGGTTTGCTGGGTTGGGGGCAGGGAGGTGGGTTCTTCAGGTCCTGTGAAAAAGAGCTTCCCTTGAGCTGAATCTGTGCCTTCCTTTACAGGTGCCCCTGCCCCACCAGCTGCCTCCAAAGCCCCTGTGGTCCCCAGCCCTGTGCTTCAAAGCCCATCAGAGGGATTTGGGATGGGGGTGGGCCCAGCCTGCCCTCTACCTTCCCTAGCCGGTGGGGAAGCCTTCCCTTTCCCCAGCCCTGAGCAGGGCCTGGCGCTGAGTGGAGCTGGCTTCCCAGGGATGCTGGGGGCCCTGCCTCTCCCTCTGAGTCTAGGGCAGCCTCCACCTTCTCCCTTGCTCAGCCACAGTTTATTTGGCATGCTGGCTGGGGGAGGGGGGCAGCCTCCCCCGGAGCCCCTGCTACCCCCACCTGGAGGACCTGGCCCTCCCTTAGCCCCCGGCGAGCCTGAAGGACCTTCGCTTTTGGTGGCTTCCTTGCTTCCACCACCCTCCTCAGACCTCCTTCCGCCCCCTTCCGCCCCTCCTAGCAACCTCCTTGCCTCTTTCCTGCCTCTCTTGGCCCTGGGCCCCACAGCTGGGGATGGGGAGGGGTCTGCAGAGGGAGCCGGGGGTCCAAGTGGGGAGCCATTTTCAGGTTTGGGAGACCTGCCCCCCCTCCTCTTCCCCCCACTTTCAGCCCCCCCCACCCTCATAGCTTTAAATTCCGCGCTGCTGGCTGCCAGCCTGGATCCCCCCTCGGGGACACCCCCCCAGGTGAGGATGGGGTGAGTGGGACACAAGGGAGGTAGAATCAGAGAAGGGAGCTGGGGATCAAAGGGGTTGGTTTCCTGCCAGAGCTCTTCCTCAGGGCCTTTGGGTGGGGGTGGGGGCCAGGGGTTCCTTCTTGGCTGGGGGTAGGATGGCAGCAGGAACTCAGGTCTGTGTTGAATAAGCATGGCCTACCTCCTGGGAGCCTTCAGAGAGATTGTGGATGAACGACTATCTGAGTTATGTTACACGTGCGGGCAACACCAGTTCTCTCTCCTTAGCCCTGTGTACTGAGTGCCCCCCAACCTGGACCACCTACCTCCAGTGTCACCACGGCAACTACTGACCCGGGGGCCTCCTCTCTGGGCAAGGCCCCCTCCAACTCAGGGAGACCCTCCCAACTCCTTAGCCCTCTGCTGAGTGCCAGCCTGCTGGGTGAGTCTGAGGGAAGACGCTGGGTGTGAAAGCCAAGAAGGGGGGGTGGGGGTGCAGTGCCACTCTGTGGAGAGCCTGGGTGGAGGGAGTGGGGCAGCAGTCTCGGCCACTGGCTCAGGCTGCTGTGGAGAGCCCTGACTTGCACTTCTGCAGGTGACCTGTCTTCACTGACCAGCAGCCCTGGGACCCTCTCCAGCCTGTTGCAGCCTCCTGGCCCTCTTCTCTCCGGCCAGCTGGGATTGCAGCTCCTCCCTGGGGGGGGAGCTCCCCCACCCCTCTCAGAAGCATCTAGTCCCCTAGCCTGCCTACTACAGAGTCTCCAGGTGAGGAGTGGATGTGCGCTTTCCCACACCCCCTCCTCTTGAGTTACAGTAGCAGAGGGCTTGAGACTCCGATTTTATTTTTTTGCCTCCAGCTCCCTCCTGAGCAGTCGGAAGCCCCCCGTTTGCCCGCTGAGAGCCCCACCTCAGCCCTTGAACCGGAGCCTGCCCGGCCTCCCCTCAGTGCCTTAGCCCCACCCCATGGCTCTCCTGACCCCCCAGTCGCTGAGCTGCTCACTGGGAGGGGGTCAGGAAAGCGGGGCCGGCGGGGAGGAGGGGGACTTAGGGGCATTAATGGTGAAGCCAGGCCAGGCCGGGGCCGAAAGCCTGGCAGCCGGAGGGAACCTGGCCGACTGGCCCTTAAATGGGGGGCACGTGGTAGCTTCAATGGACAAATGGAACGGTCCCCAAGAAGGACCCACCACTGGCAACATAATGGGGAGCTAGCTGAAGAGGGTGCTGAGCCCAAGGACCCAGCCCCTCCTGGGCCCTATTCTGAGGAGCTTAAGGTGAGTACAGAGTGATAGGGGCATGGCTGGAGGACAGGGGCAGGGGCGGGGGCGGGGCCGGCATGGTGCCTTTTCTAACTTGTCCCACACATCCAGTCCATCTTTCCCCAGGTGCCTCCTGGGGCGGTCAGAAAGTCTCGTCGAGGCCGGAGGAGAAAATACAAGTGAGTGCTGGGTCTCTTCTCCAACCCTGTCTTTTGCCTAATGTGTACGTGTACAGAATGTTCAAAGAGTGACCTTCCAACAGGGCAGAGTCTTATTTCATTATAAATAAGGATGGTATTGTGCCTTTACTGAGCCAGATGTAGAAAAGGGTCCACCAGACTCTGAAACCTGCTGGGGGCGGTGGTCCTGATCACTTCTGCCCTCATTGCAGCCCCACGCGAAACAGCAGTAGCTCTCGCCAGGATGTTACCTTGGAACCCAGCCCCGTGACTCGCGTAAGTGTTGTCAGCTCAGTGAGCCGCACTGGCCAGCACGGGAGGGTGGGTATGTGCGGTGGGGGTGGTGGGGGGGAAGAGCTAGAGGGAGAAGGGAGGTATGAAGGCTTTGCCTTGATTTCCTTCAACCTTGCCCGTCCAGGCGGCTGTCCCTCTGCCTCCACGTGCCCGCCCTGGCCGTCCTGCCAAAAACAAGAGGAGGAAACTGGCCCCGTAGCAGCCATACCTGGAGCTGGATCTGACCCTGATTGGGGAGAGCTGAGTGCTGAGCCTTGGGAGTCCCTGCCGGCCACCTGCACCTGTGGACAGTGGGTGGGGGCACTCCTCCTCACTCGGAGCACAAACGCGACCCCTTCCCCTACAATCCCATCCTGAGCCACTGCAAGGGGTAGGGAATCTCCCCCCTTCCCCTCCAAAGCCATGTCACTGAAAAGGCCTGGGGGCGGGGGGGGGGCTGGTATATGGCCGTCTCCCCACCAGGCGCTAAGGGGAACTCCCCCTTCCCCAGGTCTTTTATTTGTTTAAGTTATTTTTGCACAAATGACTCTTATATTTAATTGGACTTCATTGCCTCCCTTCTTAAAGCCAACAGGCTCAGTTTACAAACCTGTGAGCTACTGTTGGCTGCTGCCCTCCTTCCCAGTGAAAGGTACAAAGCAATAAGCATCATGCGTCCTCCCTCCCCCTCCAACACCCCTCTGTCTCTGGCTCAGGTTGCTCAAAGCACAGATCCCCTCTGAACCTGTCCCCAGGTTTTGGAAACACATAGCCTCATTTCAAGGTGTAGCCAGGTCCCGTCCCGTCCCCTCCCCACCCCCATGCCTGACTTTTCTTCTGGGATTTTAAAAAGGGGGTCAGAGGGCAAAGAGCAGCCCCTGGGCCTCTCCTCCATACACACTACACTGCCCCTTCTCCCCCATCCTGAATGCTCAGAGACATTGTGATGATGCGACCGAGGATTATGCAACGTGGTCCAACCGGAGCAGCCAGCATGACCAGCTGTCCAGGGGCTGCCTCCTGCCTTTTCTTTTGTAAAGACAAGACCCTTGGGAGTTTTAATTCTGTTTTGTACTTGCCCTGTGGGGCCTCCACTGCTTTTCTATGGGAGACACTCTTAATTTAACAGATGAGAATATTTTGAAATTCTGGCTCTGTCTCTGTACTCATTTTTGTTGTTGTTGTTGAGAACAGGTTGCATTTCAAATCTTCCTCTTGTGGGAGAGCGGCTTAGCTCACCTATCATGTTTGTGAACACGTCTGTCTCTCAGTGCTGCCTCTTCCTCCAGGAAACCAAGCAGAGGGCACACAGAGTACAACAGCATTTAATAGTTGGAAACATCTGTACAATCGGCCACAGAAGCTGTGCTGGAGGACAGGACCCAACCCTTCCCTACACCAGGCATAGTGGACAGGAGCTGGCGTGGGCTGGACCCACAACCTCATTCCTGGGGCCCATGGGGAGACCACTATCAAATATCAACCAATTACCATTCTGTATTCAATAGGGGAGGAGTACACACCCCACATGCAAGAAGAACCCCTTGCCCCCAAGTATCAAATGAGATGAGGATGGGAGAGTTAGAGTTATAAGGAAACCACTGCTGGGACAGCCCTACGGACGCTGTTAACTGAGGTCACAGGGATTGGGACTCGTCATGGTCCCCTTCTCCCAAAGGTGCTCACTTTCCCAGCTTCTTCATCCGCTCGTCAATGCTGGCAACGTTCCCCTCAACTGTGGCCAGGTTTTCACGCATGGTGGTCTGCACCTAGAAAGTGACAGAAGTTTGACTTGCCAGGCCCTGGTGCACGGGGCACCTGGACGAAGACCGAAGACATCCTCAGACTCGCCGAGTTGGAAACAGCTACGGGGCCGTGGGACGTTTGTGAGAGCCGTTTTCAAGCTCTCCTTGGAATAGTAGTATGTATGAGGCTAACTCAAGAAGGAGGGGAGGGCTTTTAAGAACGCTCCCCGTGACTTTGACCAGTATAATGCATTGGTCTGTTTTGTGTAATAGAGTGCCAAAAGATATTTTGTTGAAATGAGGGTTTTACTGGCTCAAAAACCTCCTAAGATTGATTCATTTCTCTCTGGCTCTGTGATGCTGGTCTCTTGTGTTTCAAGCTCCCTCCAGCACTAAGAAGAGTGCTTCCCAGAGAATCCAAGGAGCCGCTACAGGCTGGGCATGGCCCAGGCATGAAGGAAGACAGTGAGGCTCATTGCCCACTCAGGTCAGGAAGGAAGGAGCAGAACCAGGCTGGAGCCAGGTTCCTGATTTCAAAGCCTGTATTCTTTCCAAGGTAGAAAGGAGAACCTGGGTGAGGACCCCAGGGAGCGTCAAGTACAGGGGAGCCTCTGTAGGAATAACAGGTACTTATTCAACCCTGTAGTTTGACCATGTGTTGAGGTGTCACTTTCAGATGGGCAGGAGGAAGTTCACGGGTTAAGTCACCCAATGTCTTAGAATCACTGAGTGACAGTGTACACACTTAAACTAAACCTCTGCCATGCTAGCAGGCTGCAAGAGAGTGAGGCAGAACCTTGGGAGGCAGAGCCAGGGCAGGGAGGTGGCTGAGGGGTAAAGGCGTGCACACCTGTGTCAGAAGAGAGGTGTTGTCCTTGAGGGAACTAGCAATCAGCTGCTGGGTGGTGTCCAAGTGTGTCAGAAGTTGACCAAACTGCATGGCTAGAAAAGAGGGCAAGAAGGATATGCTTATGACTAGAATCTGTGGGAGGAGGACCAAAGTGGCCCACTTTCCATGCCTTTTCTCACCCCTGGCAGCGGCTGCCCACCTTGCTCATGCAACTGCTTGATGGAGACGAGTCTCTGCACCAACTCAGGAAGGGTGGAGGCGAGAGGGCTCCAGCGCTGTACGGTTTCATAGAGCTGGTGCACCTGGAGGGACAGGAACAGCCACGGGGTGGACTGAGGTTTTTTGGTGAAGCAGACACTGGCTGCCATTTCACTGGGGTGGGAAGGAGTCTGCTAGGCAGAGAGAAGGGCTGTTTTTCCTCCATGAAGACAGGCCTGAGGCTGCACTGCTCCCATGTTTTACCGCGACTATCAAGTAAGGCCTGGCTTCAACGAGTGGCAGCAAGGGGGGAGAGGGAGAGGCATCTTCCTGACCTTGCTTTGTGTGTCTGCATCCTCCACAGAGGCTTTATGCTTGGCAATCTCATTCACCTTTCCCAGGACACTCTGAAAACACAGGTTGCAAGGCTGGGAGTAAGGGGACCCAGAGCTTTCAAACCTAAGCCACCCATGATCCAGTCTGCCTTCCACTAATACCTGCAGCCGGGCCTCCACTTGGTCCAAAACTGCAAGGTCCAGGGCGTTCACCTTTGCTTGCAACAACTCCACCGTCTCCTGGGGCGGGGTGGGGGGGTGGGGGCACGTGGAGGGGGCAGGGCAGTTATCTGTTAATGTCTAGTTGCTGCTAGGAGGTGCCGCCATGTCAATTCCAGCTCTGAGGCCTTTGGGGCAAGGGGGACTGGCGCCTAAGGGTTCCCAAGCTGTGACTCTTTATGGGAGTCAAGTGTCAAGGCTTTCTGTTAGTGAACATTCTGGCGCTGGTTCTCTACATGCATAACCTTGGTGCCACCAGCAGATGCAAAAACAACCCTTAAGGGAAACCAAATTCCAGTATCCCATCCTACTCCACAAACACTCGGTTCCTTCCACACTCACCATAAGACAGGCTCCCTGTAGACCTGCAGAAAGGGGGTTCTGGTGGAAAAGAGAAGGAAGAAATCAGTGGCCCGTACATCTCCACATGACAACTCCATTCTCCTACCCTTTCTGGTTCCAGCTGGCAACCCACTGGCTGAACCCCTGTTCACTGCAGCCCCTCCTGCCTCCGCCCAGGCCTATGTGGAATGCTGTGGACCTTGGACTAGGAGTGCAGGACCTGAGGTTCAGATTAAGTATAAGGCAGCACCTGACCTGAGCATCCTGATCACAGCGTACAGCTGCTTCCAGCTCTGTCAGACGCTTCTCAAGTTCTGCAACCTGGTGGGGGTGGGGGCGGGGTGAGATGCACCATCCACCTGCCTGCTGCTGCAGGGGGAAGCCTGACATCCTGCTCTTCTTGGTTTGCCTCCTCTCCCCCACCCCCACCCACATCCCTTAGGGTCTCTTTTCCCTGAACACACCCCTAGCCTGGACCTTAAAATCTTAACCGAGCAGGTGGAGAGAATGAGAAGTGGAAGGAGCAGCATTCCTAGCACCCTCTTTCCAGGGCTGATCCCTCCGAGGGAGGCAGGAGTGTCTGGAGGTCAAGATTCATCCTACCCCGGCCTAAGGCCACCTACATACGTACGTACTTTGGCAGCCTGAGAGAACTTGTCCTGCTCAGGCCGAGAATGAAGTTCATACGTAACAAGGCTACTCTCTGGAAGGGCCCCGCCAGCAGTCTTTCCCCCTGAGCCAGCTCCTTTGCTGTTCTTTGTTGCTTCCAGCTGCAGCAGCAGGCGCCTAGGTCAGGAGACCAGGGGAGGTCGTGACTTGCAGAATGTGGCCGTGCCCAGACACATCCTCACTTTGGCTTCAGAGCCCAAATGAAGGAACAGCCGGGCCCCTCTCTCCTTAGCACCCCTGCCAATAGCTGGCCAAGTCCCTCCACAGCCCCAGCTAGTAATGGTTGTCTAACAACGCAGGGGACCCACTTAGCCAGAGCCCCATCGGGGTCAGTGAGGTTGATGGCAGCCTCTGGTCCCAGCAGCTTCTCTAGGTGGGAAGCAACCAGCTGCTGCTTTAGGGCTGCCAGCTGCTTAGCCAGCACCACAGGGGTCAGCTTCTCCTCAGCGGCCGACTCCTTCACTGTTGTCTGGTATAAAAAGAGGTAAGGAGACAGTGAGGAGGCAAGACAGGATCCGTCGAAGAAAATGGACCGAGAGCCTGAAGGACAACTGTGGCTGAACGGTCGTTAGCTGAATGGTCCATCAGGATGGGGGCGCACCAACGTGTTACACTGAATATAATCATGTGTGTTCCCGAACTCAAGTCAGGCTCCCCACCCCCACCCCAGCAGCTCGGGGAATCTGACTCCAGCTAGGCATTTCAGGGAGCAATGGCGGCTCAGTCATAGCAAAGAGAGAAGGGTTCAGTTACTTTGATTTGCTCAACTTCAGTTGTCAGCTCTTGGACCTCATGCAGTAGTCGCTGGTACTTTTGCTGGGGTGTCTCCTTTACTCCCAGGCCCTCTCCAAGCTGAGGAGCAAATACAGGTGTGATGGTATGTCTCTCACGAAAAGGAACCCCGAGCTACACCAGGTTAATAAGCTCCAGAACAAACATCGGGGGGCACTGTTCTCAATTGCATCCTACTGGGTTTGGCAGGACGCCTGATCAGAGAGGAACTCAGATTCTCCACGGTGTCCCCTTATCTCCCTTGTCAGCTAGAGGGGGCCCCCATACCACCCCTCAACACACATCCACAACAAACCATCTCATAATCGCCAGATTCATATCCCGTCCTCTTGGTTTTTCCAATACGATCTGAGAAATCTGCCAGAGGGGGGAAGGGAAACTGAGGGACTGCCCTCAGCTCAGGGAAGTCCCAGGTTCCCCTGAAGGCTTCCCCCGGGGATCTACATGAGAGAGATCCCCAAAACAAGAGTCCCTAGGACCTGAGGATAGGAAGCCACTTTTCATACGTCCCTCCAGGCTTCTCCCCACCCACCTTCTAGCCCAGGCTCACCAAGTCCCTTTGTCCCCACTCTCTTGTCCTTGAACTTGTCGTAGGCAGCGTTGGGATTGACAATGATGTGCTCCACACTTGTGCTCGTCAGCTCCTCCTGTAGAAATCGGTGACTCGGACCAGGGGCAGAATCACTCTCCACCTAGAGCTTCCCAAGCCCACAAAATCCCCCAACTTTAATAGGAGACTGGGTTCCTATGTTTCCAATGGGAAAGGAGGGCAGCTCCATTGAGAGCGGCCAACCCAGGCTCAGCCTAGGAAACGGAAACTTCCTGCTTAATCTGGAGTCTCAGTTGTATAAATATTAACACCCCGATCCAACTGGCCCTTGAGCAGCCTCACCTCCCCACCCACTCTGTACATAAGACTCCCCACTCTCCACCCCATCCAAGTGGACCCTCCCAGAATTATCTGGCACACATCAGGCCCTCCTCTAGGCAAGAGACCAATCTGACCTCGTTTAACCTCCCCCTCCCAAAAGCCCATCTTAAAGCCACCCTCCCATCCCTGCTGCAGGGAAAGAGGAGGAGAGGCAGACAATTAGGTCAATGATCTGAGCGTGAACGGCAGGACTTTCAGCCCACTAAACGGCAGGCACAGCTGAGAGAGAGGAAGACTGGCAAAAGGACTGACCCAGCACCCAGCTGAGGTTGCTGTGACGCCAGGGAGGCAGGGTGTGAGGAGAGGCAAGGCTGACTGGACGATGATGATGGGTTTTTGGATTTTTTTTAAGGGCTATCGTAAAAGCAAGGAGTGCAAACAACATCTACTTGCAAAAGCACCTTGGGCTGGGCCTGCCTGCAGGCCCTGACACGGAGACAGCCAGCATCCTTCTTTCCAGGCAGAAACTACGGCCCTGCCTCTTCCCCTCCCTCCCTCCCCCCATGAGCCTCAAGCACTGAAGCGCTCCCCACATAGGCAGATAGGAAGGGAATGTGAAAGACTGCACCCCGGAAATGGATGCAGACAGGCTCTCTTTGTATTATTTACTTCCTGTCCAGATTTTAAGACCACCACCGGGCCCGGGCCCTCCTGACTGCATGTCTGTCTTTCTGTCGTCAGAAACCAGAAAGCTTTCTTTAGGGTTCCGACAGTAGGGAGAGCGAGACCAGGCAACCTGTGTGGTCAGGAAAAACATCTCTACCTGCTACAGTTAGTGTCAGTTACCGTCCGGTCGCTGGCAGCTCTTGGTGACCCGTTAGAGACCTGCTCCACAGGAGAAAGGCAGAACGCGTCTTCTCTCCCTCAACCAGGACAGTGGCTGCACATTAGTGTCGAGGAAGGAAGGAGAGGAGGAAGGGAGGTGGACAGGAAAGCCTAGGCCCTCCTCTGTAAATCCCAACTTGTATTGTTCTGCAGTGGGAGCAGTGCAGCAGGCTAGGTTAAAGAGCTACCCGGCAAGTCTAATACACAGTCTGGCCTGAGGACCTCTGTGGCGGGTGCATACGGAGGGGCAAGACAAAGTAGGGCACTGAGAGTAAAGAGAAGGAAGCCCCATCGTTCACGTTTGTTCTACTCCAAGTGAAAACAAACTTTCCTCTCTAATCAGTAGGGAGAGGAAATGAGAAGCTATTACCCTGGATCATTTGCTCTTCTTCAAAGAAGGGCTGGGCAGAGGGGGGAAAGCTAAAGATAAGGGATAACGAAAGGACTCAATGTCCCATGTGCCAATTAAGTCTCAAGTCATTAGCTCTGTGATTTTTAATCTCTGACACACACACACACACACACACACACACACACACACACACGCCTTCAAACTCCCACACCTACTGCCACGGAGTTGTTTCCAACTCATAACAACCCTGCAGGAGAGCACCGAACTGTTCCCTTAAGGGTTCTAAGACACTAAGTCTTAGGGAAGCAGCCAACCCTGAATTTAGCTCAGCAGTCCAAGGCTTAATCCACTGTGACCAGGAGCTGGCGAGGAGGGGCCCCTCTACTGCGTGTTTATCTGTCCACAACTATCTTCCTTGAGCTCTCCCTGTGAGAACCAAACCTTCCTTTTACAAAGAACCTAGAGACCAAGAACAGAAATTACGCAGAGCTACCGTTTGTTAAGCCCTTATTATGGGCCAGGCACTGTGCAGCTGAAGACATTTTCTTATTTGGCTAAATGAAAACAAACAACCAAACTCCGTGCCCTGGAGTCAATTTTGACTCAGCAACCCTGTAGGGCAGGGTAGGGCGCCTGTGAGACCTTATGGGGGCAGAAAGCCTCACTTTTCTCCACGAACAAGCAGCTCTTTTGGTGGTTTGAACCATCGGTGGGTTTGAACTTTTGACTTTGCAGTTAGCAGCCCAATGCATACCCGAACCCACTATGCCACCAGGGCTCCTTTTCCTAAATAGGGAATCCCAAACCAAACCAAAGCTATTGCAGACGAGTCCAGTCTGACTCCTGGCGAGCGCATGAATACACTGTAAGGCACACTGGACTCCATGGGGCTTTCTGGGCGGAATCGTTACAGATCACCAGGTCTTTCTTTCAGTGCTGTTGGGTGGGTTCAAACCATCAACTTTCTGCGGTTCAGGGAGCTTAAACAGGGACGGGTGGAGTAAAAATGGGCAAACACAGAGAGTGCATTTCAGAGGGTCCAGGAAGCAAGAGGAATAGGCAGCTCTTTCTCCCCACAATTCCCTGCTGCGGTAGGAGCATGTCCTGGGTCAAGAGGGCTGCCTGCTGCTAGCATCCACGTGGTGCCTCTCTGAGGGTGTGGCCCCAGAAGACCCAAGTGGGCAGCACAGGCCAGTCCTCCAGTGGCACCTACTCCGCCAGTGTCTAGATCTGGGATGTGGGTGGGGACAGTGTCACGACAGTGATCTGTGTGATGGAAAGGTGGTCAGCTGGAGGTGACATGGAACAGAAGGATGGAAGGCTGAGGTGAGACTCCGGGACAGAAAAACCACTGCCCATTCGAGCATACCCCGTTAAAAAAGCAGACGGAAGGTCAAGCTTCTTACCAGCTCCTTGCGGTTTCCCCAGAGGTGAGAAAATCAAAAAAGTTAAAAGGAAAGGGAGTGGGGGAGGGGGTAAGGGAGGGGAGGAAAAAAAGACAAAATTGTTATTAGCAAATTGTCACATGCACTACATGACAGTCTTCAAACACACCACACACCACAGGGCCCCTGGGGAGCCTAGCAACATTGTGGAACCAAGAAATTCCCACTGGGGTCCCCACATACCCCAAGAGAAAGGAGAGCGTAGGACCCTTTCCTTTCTGGTGGTGAGGATGTCCTGAAGCTTTGCCGTTAGTGACAGCAAGTGAGGGTCATGAGAGCTAGTCGTTAGCTGCCACAAGCTAGTGAGTGACATGAGCAGCACAGCGCAGGGAGAAGAGGCTGAGGTGGCTGGGAGGCTGTGGAGATGGCAGAGTATGAAGCAGAGACTAAGGAGCGTCCGAGGACCTGGAGCTGACAGAGGGCTCGTACTTCTCGAGGTGGGGAGCTCCCCTTCCTCAGTCACAGCACCAGCTTGCTGTCTCCTGGCTCCTCAAGGTTGAGGAGAATCAGCAATTCGGATGGCAGCTTCAGGTACAAGATGCCAGTGCTCGTGGGTGGGGTGGTTTGATTCAGGTTAGGCAGACTCGAATGTCAGCTACAGATGGTGAGTTTCAAGAAATACGAAGTACTGAATTCCAGCCCATTCTTACTGCCTGTTGTCCTGACAAATCCCGGTCTCCTGCAGCCTGGCCTATTGGTATCCATTTCCATGGGGGTGGCAATTTACCCTTCCGCCGAGGGGTGCTGAGCAATCCTGCCATGTCGGGCTAGCACGAGAGCTCCCAGCCGTATGCAGAACATGTGTCTTTAGCCCTCAGCTCCTAAGCTTCACAGAGGCTGGGTGTGCACAAGAGGGAGGTCCCTCTAGGGGGTCTCGGTTTAATGTAGGGGCACAGAGAAGGCCTCCAGTTCCAGGTACAGCTGCTCAACACCTGCAGCTGTGTGCCCTGCCTCTCCAGGAGCCCTCCGACGAGCAGACGAAGGTGTCCGAGGGCTAGGGGTGCTGATGTGCCTAAGCAAGCCTATGGTGGACTAAGGCACCACAGCACAGATGTGCCTGTCACGGTCTGTTATCAGGGTCCTTTAGTCTGGGGTAGCGGGGGCTCCAGGGGCTGCGGCCAGGGCTGGGATGTTTCCGCACAGCGGGGCAGCTGGCTGGAAGCACAGGGGCACACATGCAAAACACACGAGGGAAGATGCACACTTCCGTCTTTTCTCTTACTTGGGAAAAACCCAAGCAGAGAGAGGACAATGGGCCACAAATTCAATTTCAAATCATACAGAACAAGCCAAATGGGAAGGCAGAAAATCAAAGACAAGGAAAAAGTGGCGTATTAGTTTGTATATACCACCTCCAGGTCTGTGGGAGTGTTATATGCATAATTCCTGCAACCTGGATTAATAACAGTCACCATGGAAACCTAGTCTACCACAGTCACCTTGATGGCAAAATCCCAGGTGCTCTGATCACAGGTACCAGCTTACCTGGTTCCTGCCTCCCAGTCCCGCTCACTAATGGACTCCCAGACTCCCCTGGGCTGCTGGGCTAAGTGGCTGTAACTAAGAGGGTAAGACCCGAGGTTCTCAATCAGAGAGAGGCGGCCACTGCTGCTCTCTGAGCCTGTTCTGGCTCTGAGCCCAAGCTATGTGGGGGTGGGGGTGGGGTGCTGGGCTTCATTCAGAATCACGATGAGAAGAAGGATAAATATGCTGTCCAACAGAACTGTCCAGAATGGGTCCACACAATGCTGGCTATCCTTCCATTTCTCAAGGAGGGGTGAGGAAGCAGAGACTTCTGAAGTCCCAACCACCCAAGTGCTTGTTATCTAACAACTGTATACAACACCAGCCTTCTCCCCGCCTACCCTAAAGGCTCAGCACAAGGGGGGGAAGGGGGATGCATTTCCGGCCCAGGGAGAATCAAGAAGCAATTAGAAGTGATGGCTGTGGTTGTCCTCCACCCAAGAAGGGTTGTGACGTTTCTCTCATTCTACTCCAGTCTGAGGAGAAGGGAGAGCTGCCTCAGACTCCTGCCTTCAATGCCTCCTCTTCCATGGCATTCAGAGCCTCCATGTCTCCATCCCACCCTTCACTGGACAGTTTTATTTTGCAGATCTCACAAGGGAACGACACGGTGATTCATGGACCTGAGGTGTACGCTACACTTGATCAATGATCTTTGAGGCCAGCAAGCCCCAGCTAGACATTTACTGGAACAGAAAACGATTAACCACAAGAGCACAGTGGCAGAGCATTGCATGCAAGATGGCAGATGAAAAAATAACATGCAAAGAAGAAGCATCGAATGGGCTTACTTGTGCAAACTAGTGTCCAGGCAAGGTGGTGAGGAGGGAGGATGGGGGAAGCATTAGGAAAAACTCAGGTAAGTTCAAGTGTGGCAACAGTCAATGAACACAATCAAGCGTACTCTACAATACCCCAGACTCTAAGGAAGGGAACCTATTGCTTCTCATCTCAGGCTGCTGGTAACCAGCACTATGGACCCATTGGAGAAGCTTCTGCCAGGGAGCCACCAAGTGTGAGCTAGGTCATTTCCCCGTCCTAGGGTGCAGGGGAGAAACTAAATGCTGTTTTGAGGGAGGTTTTCCGTTTGCCACTCCCTGCTTCAATAGTTCAAAAGTCAGGAGCAGGCTGTCATGCAGACTCCAGGCAGGCTGTGGCCCAGGGGCATAGGAATCCCATGGGGGAACGAACTTTCCTGATCAGACATCTTAAGACCTGTTTCCAAACAAACCCATCACCCCCCTTAATCTGGAAGTGTCTAAAATGCAGGGAAGAGATCCTCCCAGATGGAGGCAAAAGGGGCTAGACTGCTCAGTTTTTGTTTTTGCCCTACTCCTGTCTTGGAATATTTTATTTCCTGCTAGAACTGCTTTAAAGCAGTAGAAAAATTGGGATTGTCTATTGGAAAATTCCAATTCTTTATCAATTTTTTCCCTCTTCTCCACTGTGAAAATGAAAAAGTTTTATTCATAAATTGAAGTAGCAATTAAACTCTTCATGGGCATTAGAGAATACATTCTACATTGATAGCCTAATTTCTTCTGGAGTGGAGAAATCCAAGGCAGGCAGGAGGTTGTCGGACAGTGAGAGTCACTGCTACCTGTTTTAAAAATAAAAATCTAGACATCTTCTGGAAGATTTTCCAAGGGATTGGATCGGGATGGGTTAGCTCCAGGGAAGCGGTAGTGGGCAGGGGCGGGAGAGATTGTTTACTATGTAGACTTGAATCTCTTGTGCTATGGGGTATCTATTACTTATTTTTTAAAAGTAAATTAAATAAAGTTGAAAACAATCTGGAGACTAAAACAGAGAATGCTGTTGCCGGGAGCTAATGAGGTGACCGGAAACTTCTGGTTCAGCCACAACAATGGTCATGTGCACTTGTCACCTGTGCTAGGACCTGGGATGGTGAAGGGGATCAATGGGCGGCGGGCAAGGATCCAGACCTCAGAGACAAAGAGGGCTCTGGCTTGTCTAAGGCACTTGTGCATCATCGCTTTCAGGACCAGCAGCAAAGCCATTACTCTGCTGACTTCCCGAAAGCAGCCCTCCCTAAAGTCCCCTGGGACATGCCTATTAGCTGACACTGGGAATCGTCTCAGCCCCAGGGCTCCTGAAGCAGCTGAAGGTGCCCCATCCCATTTACTCCTCCAGAGTGATGGAGAGCCACTTAGTGGAGCCTGAGGTGATGGAGGCCATGCGGTTCCTCCTGCAGTCACCGTCCAGGCCCCAGCACTGCTATGCCAGTGTCCTGGGCAACATGCCACAAGCACGAACACTTCAGCGTCCTCTCTTCCCATCAGCCACCCCACTAGACAGCACCCCATCAGTGACTCAAGAACCAAATAGCCAATTGCAGGCAAAGGCTCTACAATGCCTGCAATGCGTGTCACCTTCTTTTTATGTAGAGATCTCTCGGTTCCTTTAGAAGGAAAGTTACATTGTTTTGCTTTGTCTCATTTTTTGGTCTGAAAAGGGGACTGCTTCGATACTAACCTTTTGTTTCTGTCATGGACAAGCTAACAAAGTTCCATTCACTACCCTGCCATGAAGGAAGAGGCCAAGGCCAGACTAGAGTAGGATCTGATCGGTGGCAGTACAGTGAAGTTCTCAGCACCCACACCAACACCCACTGAGGCCAGAGGCAGCTTCCTAATACAATGCCTCGCGGACTGACAGGTGCACAGCCAGGTCCTTGGGCAACGCCATTATTCTGCATTGATTTCCAGATACTCAAGCTTGGGGGACAGATTGGCATGCCAGCAGGTACAGAAGCCACAAGGCACACACCACTGAGAGAGGGGACAGGGAAGGTGTTCCCCAGAGTGGGAACCACTTCCACAGGGGGAAATCAAATAAAGGATAAGTGAGTACGCCAAGCCATACATTATAAGCCAGCAACCAGAGTTCCCCAGAATTAACCAGCCCACAGACATAGCCACAGGACTTGCAGACAAGCGCAGTAAGCCTGCCTTCTGCCTCCTGGTCAGACTTCACACCACCAGTGTGACGCCAGCCCAGCTCTCTCTAGAAGTAAGAGACCCTGAAATAGACCCTCTAATATGCTCAGAGAACTTTGCCCATCCCCGGTGGCACTTACATACATAGTTCCTACTATGTTGCTTTTCATTCACTCAATTTTGGTTTTTCTTCCATGTTTCCTATATGTATCCTACCTCCCCCATTAGTGGGGGTGGGGTGGGGGGTCCTGGAGGGCAGGGCTGCTTCTTCCTTCCTCTGCATTGCACAAAAGTCAACACATCCAATGAACAATGCTCAGGGTCCCTCTCCTGCTTCAAACCCACCCATCACTATCCCGTTTCTCCTCCGCAGCCTAGATTTCTCTCGGGATCTGAAAAGGGTCTCTTTTCTGCTGAGGTGAATGATGTATGTTCTTCCTCAAACTTATCTCGTGCTTCCCGGGCCCCTTTCTCTCTCCAAATCGTTTCATTACTCTTTGCCCAATGGATAGTGACTATCCATATCCAATATTCTTCCACACCTCAGAGTCTAGCTCAGGGGCCAGCAGACTGCTCTTTCGGTACGCACACCTGGCTCTGAAGTAAAACTGGAAAAAATTTTAAGACTATTATTCAGATAATGGTGATTTCATTTGTCTGTAAAAGTACATGTATGGCTGTTGAATAATTTTTAAATTGTTGTGAGGGACAGGATTGGCTCGTCTCAAAAGTGTGCCGATCCCTCATGTAGCTCAAACGTGGGTCACGATCCCATATGGCATTGTGAAAAATTCGGCAACAGAAAAAACGTTCCTGAATGCACAACCAAAAATTAATTCAAAAACAAACACCTAGTGAATCGGAGGTGTCTCTGGCAGCGCTCGCCGGTGGTACAAATTTCTCAGGCTTATCAAAGGGGTCAAGAGTGGAAAAAATTTAAGAAGCCCTCATCTATTTCCTATGTATATTGGGAAATACTTCGCAAACTAACAGGCTTAGTCTTAACCTCACACGTGATTAATGTTACAAGTGCTCAGGCTTCATGATTGATCATCATAGACTAGAACTGAGGGATCTAAGACCCTTGCCCCAAACCTGTTTTGAGATTCAAAAGGCCCAAAGATCAGAGCTTTGCGAAGAGGTCTTCTTGGTTGTACTTCAACTGACCTCTTCTTTCCTGGCATGGTTTATTGGTGGTTATAGGCCCCATGCCGTGTCTGGAAGTCCTGAAACCTACAAACCACCTAGTCCGGGGTTGGCATACCCACTTATTACTGTGGCTTGCCAGAGGAGAGAAAGGGCCTCCTTGAGGAAGGATGTCAGGGGCCAGAGGCGTCCTGAGGCAGCACACAGTCTTACCGCATCAAATTCGGCTTGATCATCCTCAGGAAGGTCGTGGGTTTCATAAACATCTGGCTCGTTCCTGGCCTGCAGGGAGAAGTGGTGATCACCAGACTTCACCACCCAGCCATACCCCCCACCAGCCCTTCTCCCACCACTTGAATACACAACAGGGAATCAGGCTCTAACATCAGGACCCTGCACATCATTGCAGGGTAGGGGTGGTGCCAGCAAAGGCACCTGGGAACTGTTGGCAAACCGGGGGTATGAAATGATGACAAAAATGTTAACCCTAAATCTGGGTGAGGGGGTGTCCCTAACATTAATCGTAAGGTCGACCGTAGATGAGGGCTACCCTGAAATTAGACTGGGTACACCACTACCCTGGTACAAGGAGAGTGAGTCAGGACCAAGGCCCTGTGTCCCAAGCCCCACTTCACAGAGACCGACAGGGCCGCACCATGAGAGTGCACAGGGGCTCATATGCAGGGGGGAAGGGAGGGGCAGGTTCCCGCAGGGCAGAGGTTCCCTCTGACACAGCAAAGTTCTGCCACCTGAACCTCTTCCTTGGCAGGAGGGAAACAAACCATCACCAAGAGGCCTGGAGTTTATGTTCTGGGGTAGGGTGAGAAGATGGAGGTCTTGTGGGGGATTCAGAGCGGCAGGGGAGGTGTCTACACAGGTGGAAACACTGATGCACAAGGGGTAGAGACCAGAAACGATTTCAGGGCCAGGGAACCGGTTCCCGGCAGAGAGGGGGCCTGGGGCGCCATCTGACAGCCAGCGCCCAGGCGGGTGGGAGGAGTCCGGAAGGTGCGGCGGCCGGTCGGGGAGTAAGGGGCACGCGCCGTGGGGGCGGAGGTGGGGCTTCGGGCGGGAGGGGTTGTGGGTGGGCGTCTGGCGGGGGTCCTAGAGAGGTCGAAGCGCGGTCCTGGGGAGCCGGGGCCGGCCCTGTACTCACAATGCCGGGAAGGTCGGCGTATTTAGGGTCCGCCATGGCGGCGGCGAGGCAGGGTTGGGGGACCGGGGCTTCAGTGGAGCCGGGGTTGGTGTTCGGATAGGGGAGCGGCTGAGTCCGGGTCCCGGGTTAAGGCGGCAGCAAAGGGAGAGGCGAAGGAGGTGGAGGACCTGGAAATCTCGCGACATTAAAGCACAGCCGAAGGGTAAAGCAAAGATCGCGAGAATAGCCCGATACCACGGCCCCTGGCGACGCCCAGATTGGCGAGAACGAGGCCAGGGAATGAAGTAACGCGGGGGGTGGAGGGGAAACGCCTCCTGGGATTGTGGGATATGTAGTTTTGACAGGATTTGTCTTGGGCGAGGAATGAAAATGACACGCCCTAGGGTGCTGTTTCACACTTATTTTCTTCCTATGCTTTACATCAAGTCTGAGAGAGAGCTTTTATATATCCTATTTTTCAGGTGAATATATTGGGCCACCAGAATTTAAGTCATTAACTTAAAAATTACAACTAGTCTTGTGGCAACAGCTAGGGCTTCAAAAACTAGTAAAATTTAGTAAACTCTTAATGTATTTTAGAAATGGAAACGTAATCTTCCTAAGTTAGGGCTGTCAGATAAAATACAGGACGCTTAGTGAATCCGAATTTCAGAAAAACAACGAATAATTTTTAGTGTGAGTAGTACCCTCCCATATTTGGTACATACACAAAAATTGTTAGCTATCTGAAATTAAAACTTAGTGAAGCAAAAAAAAAAAAAAACAACCTAGTGGAGCATCCTGTTTATTGTATTTCTTCTCTAAATTTAGCGATTATATTTGAAAGTTCATGTGATAGGAAAGTAGTGGCTCCGTTTCTGTCCGACCACACTCTGTAAGCTAAGTTTTCAGACTTTTGAGTTTCACAGTTGGATAAAATTGGAAGTAATGACAAAAGCACACTCTTCTGCGGATAAACATTAATTTCTACATTTTAATTTTTTCAAGTAAGTACGTCAGTATAAAATTAAGAACTCATAATGAAAGACAGATTTTCCTCCCTTAAAATACATTTTAAAAAATAGTTAATTGGGCGAAGGTTTACAGAGCAAGTCAACTTTTTTATTAAGTCACACACATCTTATTTCAAGTCATTGATTTTGAACCCCACAATGTAGCATCACTTTTCCACTCCCTTCCTGTGTTTTCCATTTCCATTTTTCTAACTCTATCTGCCTTCTGAACTTTGTCCTCCTACAAATACTGCCCTTTTGATCTCATATGGTTGATTAATGTAAGAAGTACACACCTCGTTAGTGTTATTGTTCACCTTACAGACCTGCCTATTGATTGTTTGACTAACAGGCGCCCTGGTGACATAATGCATTACTGGATGGGGGTGGGGAGCTAACCCAAGAGCTCAAAACCATCAGCCATTTTGTGGGAGAAAGATGAGGCTTTATACTCCCCTAAAGAATTACAGTCTCAGAAACCCACACGAGCGCCTCTACCTTGTCCTCTAGGGTTGCGACAAGTGAGTAAGGATCAACTCAATTGCAGTGGGTTGTTTAGTATTGTTTGACTGAAAATTGAGCCCGTTCGGTTGAGGGCAGTTCCAGGCCTGAAGGGTGATTAAGGTCCACAATCTGGGAGATTCCACTAGTCTCTATCTGACCAACAGACCTTTTTTTTTGAGTTTTGTTTCATATTTTTCCACAATCCTATTCAGGACCTTGCAATGTGGTCTCTTTCTGAGCAGCCGGTGGTGTTAGCCGGGCACCATCTAGTTCTTGGTGGCCCTTCAGTCCTTTAGACTGAGTGTTTTCGTGCATGTTTGATTTTCCTCACTCTCCTTTACTTCCAGTGGGGAGAGACCAATAGTTGTACCTTAGATAGCTGCTCACAAGTTTTTAAGACCCCAACTGATCGTGGTGTTCACTGAGACTATGCTCCTGAACCCAAAAGCCCAGCAACTTAATCCCTCAAGGTGTTTGGTTATGGCTAAGAAGTTTTCATAACTTTGTTCCCTCTGTACTATACTATATTCATGGACATGTTTTTGGCATAGGTAAATACATATGTGGAAATAGCCT
>NW_022103898.1:75854266-75862088 GCF_000313985.2 Echinops telfairi | reverse complement strand
TACAACCTCTGGTCTAGCCTTATTTGCAAGGTAGAATTGGGATCATGATAGTGGGGGGGGGGCATTAGTATATTTTTCACATTATGTCAACATTCTCTTTATGAGCTGGCTGTTTAATTTCTCGTACTCTAGTTTCCCCGTCTCCTTATGTTCTCGTCTTTGCTTTGAATTTCATTCTTTTTTGAGGGGTGGAGGTATATAGCCAGTGCTCCTCTAGGGACTAGTATTTTCAAACTTTTTCACTAAGGTGTTTCCCTGGACCTTCTGAGACCCTGAGGTCGGTCACTTTCCCAGGGTTTCAGGAGCTTGCAAGATGCGGCAACATTTTGGAATAGTGCCAGACCCAGTGACTGGAGAGGTGCCTGTTTTCCTGAGTTTGAAACTCATTGTCATTCTATCTACACTCTCCAAGTCTGCCTCTCTTTCTCCACAGTCCTACTGCCTTCTCATCCAGTTCCTTCTGCTGGACCATTTCCCCTCAGTTCCCCTGAGATGGATGCAGGCAGGTTAGAGGTGTAGGCATGGCAGGAGGAACCTCCCTCAGATGAGTTCTGTGTGGTTGCCTGTTGACTGGCCAGGCCATTAGTCTCTCGCCCTTGTCCCATAGAGTCTATGGGACCTGAGACATTTGACAGGATCTCTATCCCCTCCTCCCATCTTCCATCAACCTCCCCTACCTCTTCCCCTGGGCATAGAGCTCCAACTCCTGCAGTCCAACTCTCTGTTGGTCAGCCAAGTCCTGTGACCCTGGGAAAAAAGCAATGGCCAGCTTCTTGGTGGTTCTACCCAGGGCCTGCAGCAGTAGTCTGACCAGTGAGGAAGGACAAGGCATCTTTGGGCTTAACTTTGCCAATGAAGGGACAGGAAGGGGAGCAGATAGGAAGGGCTTGAGAAAGGGAGTTGGGTGTTAGGTCCAGGGGTAACTGGAACAGGAAACACACAGATGTGCCTAAACCTGCCTGAAGCCCAAATGCAGGTGTTAGCCCCAGTGGTCCTCTCAGAAGCTCCTTTGGCCTTACCACTCCAATCAAGGCCTTGACTCCCCTTTCTCTTGCAAAACTTTCTCCCACTGGCTTCCATCCCAGGCCAGATTTAGAAGGCCAAACGGAGACATTCACCTGCTGCTTAATTCTCACAGCCTAGATGGGAATTTGTTTCTCTCAATCTGGCCCTGGTGTACAGGTTAGGGAGACAGTACGGTTCATCTGTGGATATAGAAGGGAATGGTGGGAGCCAGCCTCCCCCCGCCCCCTAACACTCAGGAATGATCTCAAGAATGGGACCTGGAGACCCACCTCAGTATGGCCACAAGGCCGCTGTCCTTGAGGTAAGTGCGGCGGAATCTGGCGGCTGTGCGTTGGGCAGGGTTGGGAAGTGAGTATGAGAAGTGTGCTCTCCATTTAAAGAGGACTGCCGGTGATGGGTGCAGGGGATGGGCTGGGAGGGGTGGCGGGGGGGCTGCTCAGGAAGAAACCTTGTTGACCTTCTCCGGTAGACAAACCCACCTCCTTAATTGGCTTCCAGGGGGTGGAGTCGGGGGGCGGGACCAACGGGTCGGGGCTCCGGGAGGCAGCGTGTGATCTGGCGGGGGAAGGGTGGACGCGAGGGGACCGCTGAGCTTCAGTGGGGAGGGGTGAGTGCTAGGGCTTCGGAGCAAGCGAGCCGCGAGAAAGGTCGACCCTGGGCGGTGGTGCTCCAGCTCGGGGAGCCCGTGCGGGAGGCCCCGCCCCCGCCCCTCGCGGCCCCGCCCCGCTCGGCGAGGCCCCGCCCACTCTCCTCGAGGCCCCGCCCACGCCCGCAGCGCGCCGCTGCAGCGCAGGGCGGAGAGGCAGAGCGCCGGGAGAGCACTCGCCGCCAGGTCTCGCTCCCGCAGCCCGTGCCGCAGGAGAGAACGCGCGCCCGCGCCCGCACGGCTCCCGGTCCGCGCCCCGGCGCCCCCAGCAGGGACCGAGCTCCTTCCCTCCGCCTCGGCTGCCGCTGAGCGCCCGCCTCCCCCGGAGCAGAACTCCCCCGGCAGCCCCAGAAGTGCCCCAGGCCCACGTCGGCGACCACCATGGCGGAGACCAACAACGAATGTAGCATCAAGGTGCTCTGCCGATTTCGACCCCTGAACCAGTCGGAAATTCTCCGGGGGGATAAGTTCATCCCCATTTTCCAAGGGGACGACAGCGTCATTATTGGGGTGAGTGCAGCCCCTGGAAGGGATCTCAAGGAGGGGGCAGGAGCCTGAGCCCCTGCCTGTCACACTTCACCTCCTCCCCTCCCCTCAGCTCCATCCTCCATCCTCCATCCTCCATCCTCCATCCTCCCCGCCGCAGCCCCTCCTTCTCTCTCCTGCATCAGGATGGCTGGGTGTGGCCTGGCCAGGCCCCGGGTCCAGACTGCAGAGTGGGAGGGGGTTACTTCCCGGGGCCCCGGGGCTCCAATGCCCCTTTGCTGCTCTCCATAGGGTCCCCACCCCTTAGAGTCGGTCCCTTGTTTTTCTGACGTTTTTCCTCTCCCCCAGAGAAGGTATGGCTTCCCTTTGTTATTGGCTCGGACCCCTGCCCCCACCCCGCTGGAAGGGAGGAGAAGGCGAACTGGATAGGGGTAATAGGAGGTCCGGCAGCCCAGGGTCGCCGTAAAAGTGGGCTCTGGGACCAGGGCCTCCATCATTCCTTGAATTAGTTACAGCCTGAACTTGGGGGAGGGGGACAAGGCTCATGAAGGGTGTTCTGGGAAAGGAATCCACTGATGCCACACCCAGTTTGGGGGAACCATTGGGGTCCTTAGGGAATAAACGTCTGCCCATTTCCTCCCAGGTCAGTAGGAAGAAGACCACTCTCCAGCACTTCTTCAACAAGTAACAATGCCCTAACCCCAAGATCCTAATAAGTACTTGTTTATTCATACTTCCTCCTGGTGAGCCAATAAAAAGTAGCCAGCCACCTTCATCCCATCTTCATCATCGACCTTGCTCATGCATGGAAGAGCTCTTTGGAGAAGGGGAATGATATTTCTCCCGTGTTTGTCAGTTGGTCATTGCCATTTCCTTCTCAAAACAGCTCTCTGAAGTAGGAATTCATGGATCCATTATCCACATGAGGATGTTGAGGCTCAAAGAACTTAAATGACTTTCTCAAGGTCACACAGTTAGTGCGTGGAGCTGAACGTGGATCAGTGGCTCCAAAGCTCGGACTTTTCCCTCTCCATCACACAGCCTCCCCAGATTTCTGTTGGGAACCCTTATCTGTTATTGATGTTATGAGTTAAGGGGAACTCTGAGGCCCCATCCCTTGGGTCTGGCCTAGGCTGGTAGGGACCTCAGACTGTGGGGTAAGAGGAACTGGGCATCAAGTCCAGGGAGGCTTGAGGGATGGTGGGCCAGGGGAGGAGAGCCCTGCTTAGGAAGGGAGGGGCACATTCAAGAAGCTTCTCAAGGTCAGAGGTGATTCTGAGGTGTGTTTGACTCAAGGCGGCTAGAAAGATGCTTGTTACGGGATTGGAGGAGAGGAGGAAGCCTGGGCACTACGAGTGAGAGAATGAGATTCTGAAGAAGCAGTCTTTCAAAGAGACCTGCCTGTCCATCCCGGGGAGTCCCAAAGAGGACTCTGCCACCACCCTGTACCCTCATCCACACTGCGAACTCCAGTGGATGCTTCAACCGTGTGTGAGTTTGTGTTTGTGCGTATTTGCCACACAGGAAGTACTTCTGTCTCTCTTTAACTCTTGGTCCCAGGCTTTGCCATCTGAGACCCTTGCTGTCTGGTCACTCTGGCTGGGTTAAACAAATACCTAGACCAACCCTGGGGGGGTCTTTGTATTTGAGGATTACTGGTAACTATGAGAGTTGGAACTTGAGCCCCCTGCCCCACCTGAAGGCTGAGAAGCAGGCAAGGGGTGCTTATGGGGGAACATATCACCCCACAAAACCCCCCCCAGGAAATCTTTCTACTTCTAAAACTAGCTCCAGAAGGCATTTCAGGTAAGTCTGAACCAACTCCCTTAGGCCCTCTGGGGCTGTCCGATGTGCTGGGTCTGGGGCAGGGCTGAAACTGGGAGAAGGCCCTGTGGTGGGAGTTGTCCAGTTAGCCCAGCTAGACAGGAGAGTCACTGTGGGAGGTGAGAGAGGAAGCGAGGTGGGGGGCTGTCAATTCAAATCTTCTCTCAGCTCCACAGCTGGTACTTCCTTCTCTATTTTGCCCCATGTTTGAAGGGCCACTCCTTTGTCTTCCTTTGCCTCTTCCCTCCCACTAGCCCTCCTTGTCAATCTCTCACTCCGAGATCCAAGCTTCCGAGGGGCCATTTTGTCTCAGGCAGCATCCTGGGAGCTTGCCTTCCCAGCCTTAATAGCCTTTGCTCATCCAGGAGAATGTGAATGGTAGGAGAAATGATTTTGAGGAAATCTCTGAGGGTCGCAACTAGGGACCCTCCTAGCCCCTTTCCTCTTTCCTCCTCTCCTCTCCCCTTGGCGTCCAGGGCCTGGGAACTGTATGAGGAATTCATGGAGGAAGCTGGCAGGTGAGGTGAAAATGAAGGTGGGTGATGATATCTTTCTAGACCCAACTGCTCCTGCTCCTTCCAGTAATCACCGCGGTTTGCTTCTGCAGTACTGCGGCTAGCTCTGGCCTTCAGAGCCTCTGATGGTTGTGGGCTTTGTTTTGCTTGGCGCTGAGTAGGAGAAGAGGCTTTGTGAACCTTGCCCCTCCCCTATTCTGCCCCCTGCACCTGCCAGTTCCAGGAACCTGGGGGATAGGGCTTGTCAAAAGTTAGTGGGCTGCGTCATGGTAGAGGGATGTTGTATTGTGTTGCTCTTTGTGTCACTCAGAATCCCAGTGTGCCTCTGCCACTGGATGCATTTGTGTGACTCTGTTGTGCTTCCTCTGCCTTGGTGGGCAGGGTGTCCCTGTCGTTGGAGCTATTGAATCTGTACCAGGCCCTCTAAGTGGAGAACAGATATGAAAAGGATGACAGTGTGGAAAAACAAGCGCAGACACACACACACACCTTCATTCACGTGTCCACAACATGCCACCAACCTCCATCTCCTTATCGTTAAATGAGTTCTTCAGAAAGTTAAAAACAAAAAACAAAACAACTAATACAATCAAGTACCTCACTAGGAAAAGGCTAGGTGGAGGCCTGCTGGGTTATTGGAGTAGAGTCAGTATAATTGGGGTAGCCCAGGATTATTTTGATAACGAAAGCTTTGGGGAGCCTTTTGAAAGACAATTGGAGAGGGGCAGCAGTGTTTGCTGTGGCCAGTGTCTCTCCAGGATTGCCATGACAACTATCCCCAGGGGTGTCACCATGGAAATCGGGCCTGGTGCTGGAAGTACAGCCTCTACCAAGTGCTTTCTTGAGAGTAGGAACAGGTTGGTCTTTGGACCCCTGGTCTCAGGCCCTCCCACTAGCTAGTTATTATCCATGGTGGAAAACTAGCTGCTGGGATACATAAGTGAACAAGGAGATGGCAGGGAGGCTTTGGGGTTGTGGTGGTGGGGGTGGGGAAGGTGCTCAAGAGAACAGAGATCTGGCTTATGGGATGTGGGAGAAAGACTCACCAGAGATAGCTGTGAGGAGTCTGAGATTGCTGGGGGTGGGAGGGGGATTGGCTGTCAAGGGACATTTCTTAAAGGTGAGAGGTCTCTGTGAGTGTTTAGAAAATTCTCACTCCTGTTGCACCAATTTAATGGGTCTTCAATTACCTGGAGGCAAGGGGAGGGTATCCAGGGAGACCCCTTTGAAAGGGGCATCGATGAGTTCTGAACATGGAGTTGAGGTTGGAGGAAAGGCATGGTGAAGAGCTTTAGCTCTGTCGGGAAACCTTTGGCGAGGAGCCCAGATGGGGGAGGGGTGGCATGCCTGGGGGAGGGGAGAAAAAGCCATGCTAAGGATGTGACAGCAGTGTTGGCATTTCATTTCATTGATCCCATTGATGATGTACCTCTGGAGTCAAATTGCTTGGATTTGAAATTGTTCTATTTCTCAGCTCATGCGACTGTGGGCAAGCTACCTGACCTCTCTGAGCCTCAGTTTTCTCATCTATAAAATGGGAATGATGATGGTACCTACCTCATAGGATGCTATAAGCAGTCTTCTAGGAGATTATGCATCTACAGTGCTTAGCATGGTGCCAGGTACACAGTGACCTCTTGCTGAGAGTTAGATGCTGCTGCTCTTTTTATTCAAGGGCCTGGTGGCACAGCAGTCCAGTGTCCGGCTGCTAACTGGAAGTTCAAAGTTCTAGCCCAGCAGCCACCGTCTAGGAGAAAGATGTGGCAGTCAGCTTCCACAAATTCCACATCCCCGGGAACCTTATGCAGCAGTTTCTAGTCTGTCCTGTGGGGCTGCTATGAGTGGGAATAGATGGGTTTGATTTTGGTTGTGTGAAACACTGTCTCCCCACAAGCGGTCCTATGTCAAGATGAGAAGTCATTGACATTTTCCCTCCTTGTTGGTTGTTTCATCCAAACCTCTAGGTCCCTTCCATCTTCTTGCTCTGTTTCTCCATCAAAATCTATAATTTACTCAAGAAACACTTATGAAGCGTGGCCTCTGGTTGAGGGTGGGGTGTGTGTTAGAGACAGCCTGCCCTCCAGAAACTCAATCCAGGATCCAAACCTAAGGAGGGGCTTGGCCAAGGTGTTTGGGGCAATATAACTAGCTTTTGTTAACTAACCAGATGCTCCCCCAGATTTGATAAGGAATTCCCCATCACACACTACCAGCCAATTAAAAGTAATTATGTGTAAAGAGAGATGTAAATACGAGGGAGATGCCCCATGTGAGTAGTCTAGAGGCAGAAAAAGTCAAAAACCACTGGTCTAGTTTTTTGTTTTTTTTCATTTTTTAAATAACTTTTTATGATGGTCTAGTTTTATCTTCATGAAAAGAGTCAACAAAACGATTTCATCCCGAGTCTGATGCATAGCAAATTAAAAGAGATTTAATGGGAATGAAAATGTTAAGGTACAGGAATAAAGAACTAGACTTGGGCTTTGCCGGCTCAGCTATGAATAGGGATGGGATTAGCAGGCCTTTGCAGACCTTTGAACTCCTAACCCGTGCCATGTGCCTTTCCCTGCCAGTGATAGAGATGCACTAAGTGCCACCCTTTCTACGGCTACCTGCCTTGTGGCACCACCAGTCTGATAACACAGCCTTCTTTTCTGTCTGCTCTGGCTTCAGCATTTGGAGAGCGCCCTCCATTTTAACGCATTCACAGGGCCCTCTGGAGTGTGTGTGTGTGTGTGTGTGTTTTGGTGCCTGCCTTCTCAGATGGGAGAACAGGAAGGGTTTAGGAGTCCTACTGAGTCCCCTTGGACTGGATTGGATGCCTGGCTTCCTGAGGCATGGCTGGATCACGATTGAGAAGAGGCAGTCTTCTGCCTTCAGTACACTGGGTTTTTTTTAGATAGACTGGTTTGGTTTGTTTCTTGGCCACTGGGTGGAAGGAATATTGAGGCAGGCTGAGATATTCCAATTCATTAATTAAGGAAGATTTTCTTCAATAACATTAAAAAATGTTTTAATTTTTAAAACCATTTCATTGACATGATTCATAAACTATACAATTCAATAGTTCAATCATATTAAGAAGAGTTGTACAGTCATCACCACAGTCAATTTCAGAACATTTTCTTCCATCTTATGCTCGTTATTAGCTCCTCATTAAAAATGATGCTTTTCATTCTAATAAAACAGCAAAATCATCTTCAAAGTTACAAACAAAACCACATGGGAAAACAAAAAAATCTCTCCAACTGCCCCACACCAAAAACAAAACCAAACTGTTGGCAATTTGATGTATTTGCTTCCAGCCTTTTATATATATATATAT
>NW_022103898.1:75828068-75852576 GCF_000313985.2 Echinops telfairi | reverse complement strand
TTTGCAGAATCCTCACATAGATTAAGCCTCTGATCATAGTCAGATGGATGTGAATAACCTTGTTATCAGGCAGAGAACATCATAAAGTTAAGACAGATGCAGGTAGGTTAAAACACACTATCTTCTAATTTGATCTCCCTTTTGACCCATTTTTAAGTTGTTTCAGTGGGAGGAGAAAAAGTAAAGGGAAATACACATGAATTAAGCGTCCAGTGAATGCCCTTGAACTCCAGACTAGGGACGTGAATAGTCTTGCTCTTACACAGACAGCACTAGAGTTATTATTCCAGATATAGTCAGGTTACAATTTAACACCTTACCATCTGATCTTCCTTTTGACCCATTTAAAATTTGTTCTAGTTTTTAGTAGTTTTTGCTTTCTTTTCGATTGAGAATTTTCTGTTTTACTTTGTTATTTTGTTGTTGTTTTTAGTTCTTGTATGTCTTTCTGCATATGAAACCCAGGAAGGTAAATCTATAGAGACAGTAACTGGATTAATGGTTTCTTGGGGTATGATTGACGAGGTTAGGGAAAATGAAGAGCTAATAACAAGGAGGACAAGAAAGAAGAAAATGTTCTAAACTTGATTATATTAATGATTGTACAGTTCTAGATATGATTGAACTGTTGAATTGTATGATATGTGGATTATATGCCAGTAAAATTGTTTTAAAACCAGCTATTTTATTTGACCACTTTGATAGGTAAAAGTGTCAATTCATAGTTTTAATGTGCGTTTATTTTATGAAATGAGGCTGTACATCAATTCATATGTTTGCGAACCATCATAACAGCATTCTAATGATGTTATATATTTTGATAGCAGATATTATTGAGGTATAATTTACATACAGTGCACAATATCTTAAGCAAGCAGTTTGATGAATTTTACATATGGGGATGTCGAAACTTTGTGGAATGGAAGTAAAAGAGAATGGAATTCTGTCACAAACTTTTGAAGCCCTCCTATGCGGACACCCAACCCACTGTTGCCCATGTGGATGTCTAAAGCAACTCTGTCACCCTTGAGAGTCTCTCGTGTCGCTGTCCAGCCAGTGTCACCCAGGTAAACCATGATGTGGACTCCTTTCACCACAGATACAGTGTGTCCATTCTTAGCATCATATAAAGCTAATAATATGGTATGTGTTCTCTTATATCTAATTGTTCTCACTCAGTGGTTTTTTTTCTCCTTTGGGGGGGTTTCTTTCTTTGTAAAAAAGGATTAATAAACAGTTTTATTTTCACATAATCCTCATATCATATAATTCAGTAGTTCAGCATGTTTTTGTGATTTATTCTTGTCCTATTCTGATGTCATTTTATTTTTATTATATTTTATGATCTCTTATGTATTTATAAAAGCTTTATTGGCATATAACCCACATATCCTATAACTTAATAATTCAGTCATATTAAGAAGAGTTGTACATTCATCACCACAATCAATTTTAGAACATTTTCTTCTTTCTTACACTCATTTTTAGCTTATGATGTCGTTTTAAATAGCAGCAAAGAGTAAAATAAGTGCACAGGCAATATGTTTTGATTTCTCATTATTATAAGCAGTACGATCATAAGCATCCTTGTAGTCAGATTTTTGCCTGTGTCGTGACCTCCATAGTATAAGTTCTTGGAAGTAGAAGGACATGTACAGTGTGAGTCTTTGAATCATACATTTCTGAACGGCCTCCATGAAAGTTGAATGGGTTTAATCTCCTGCCAGAAGTGAATGAAGGTGCTCATCTACACTAGGCATTCACATGATATCTTTGTTTTTAATTGGAAATGTGGCAAATGATGTTACCACCCTTGGCTTCCTTTTCTTTGAAAATGTTGAATGTCCTTGTTTATTGAATGTTTATATTCTTCTATTGTTAGCGCTGAGCTCTTGCCGACTTTTCTGTTTAGTTTATTATGCCTTTTTTGTTACTAATTTGAGAGTTCTGTAGGTTGTAAGAATATTAGTCTCAAAAACTATATATTAATTTTTAACTTATTTAAAAATTATATATTTTTATTTTAGAAAAGTTTTAAATCTAAATGAAAATAGAACAAAATCCCCTAAATTCCAAAGGTAAACACTATGAACATTTTTCTCTTATACTTATGTCTATTTATATATTTTGTGTTTGTGTGTATGTATACATATATGCATTTTGTTTACAGAAATTGTATCATCCTTTACACACTATTTTAACCTCCTTTTTTTGCTTGACAGTATTTTGTGCACATCTTGTCATACTGTTACATTTTTTTCTATAACATCTCTTACAATATTTTAAAATGTAAAAGCAATATGTTGTCATTGTAAAACAATATCACAGATCAGATGTTGACAGAAGTTCCGGCCATTCTGCTCACCAGTGATAACCACCAACAGCTACTTTGCATATAGACTTCTATGATCTGTTTTTCCTTCTTACGGTCTTGGTGGTTTAGTGGTTATGAGTGGGCTGCTAACCACAGGGTCACCACTTCGAAACCACCAACTGCTCCTTGGGAGAAAGATGAGGCTTTACAGTCTCAGAAACTCACGGGGGCAGTTCTGCCCTGTCCTATAGGGTCACTGCCAGTCAGCATCGATTTGATGGCAGTGAGTGTGGTGGGGTTTTTGTTATTTTATCTATGTAGTTTTAATTACACAAAGGGATTAAATGTTCAACTGCTTGCCAAAGGTTGGCAGTTCTAACCAACCCAGAGGCCAGGCCTGGCTGTCCTGACAGGCTTGAAACCTCTCTGAAACAGTCCTACTCTGTACTCATGGGGCTGCCCTGGGCTGGAACTGTCTCAGTGATAACTTACCCCTCCCACCATATTGTTTTCCCATAGCAATCTGTCTGTGTGTGCAGGTGTATAAATACACACACACACACACACACACACACACACACACCAACTTCACTCATTTCCATGGTGGTAGCATATGGAGGTTTCAGCCAACCTCCACTTGGTAGATGTTGAGGTGTTTTGATTTTCCTTTTATAAAGCCACTTCTGTGTGACCGTCCTTTTATATCCATCTTCGAATGGTGCAGCACATCTTTGGTAAGCTAACTTCGGAGCACCAGAATTGCTGGGACAGTGTGACCCGTGACCCGTATGAACATCTAACTATTGAATAGAATTCTTTCCCAGCGGTTTACAGCATCGACTACTTTTACAACCCCTTCTCCTTGTGGATTCCGTTCTTGTGGGCTTCAAAGGCTTTTGCAACAGAGAGACCGGGTACATATTTCAGGTAGATATTTTTTCCCCTAGAAGCCAGATTTTTAAAATTTGTAATATGAAAAATAATACTGATTCGTTTTCCCTTACATGAAGAAATCTAAGGAGGAAAACAAAAGGATGCACTGTTGCCTCACCTTTTTGACATTCTTAGACAATAATCGTGTGTGTGTTTTGATCGATGTAAATAAGGCAGGCTACAAAATGAGCGAAAGCGGTTCTCCACCAGTTTCCCTCCGCAGAGAGACGACTGTTCACACTCGCATCTATCCCCCTGGAGAGCAAGCCTGCAGCTCTCTCACACCCACCGCCATAGACGGCTACACGAGTAGCCAGAGGTCCACGTTTGCGACTCTCCGTAATTAGCTAACAAAATGCCGCCCAGAGCCTGATTTCAATTGGATAAAGATGGGCTCCACAGTGAAACAATTTGACGACCGAGTCCCAGTCTCTGTACCGGAGGGAAAACACAGCTGAGAAATTTGTCACGCATGATAGGAAAGAGCACATGTAGTCTCATTTAACTTTCCCTGAGGTCATCTCTCCAACACGATTGTTTTAGGTACCAAATATATTCTTGGCTTAGCTCTCTGCATTGTGAATATCTTGTATCGTTAGCACTCATATCAGCCAAAGGACTAACATGTTACCTGAATTAAACAACTATGCTTGTGGATCCGCGTTATTGGCTTTGCGGTTTCACTTTAATTAACATTGTTTCCCTACTTAAGGGAGACCCACACTTGCGATTTTATATATTTCTTCCACCAAGAGTTGATGTGGATATTTCCACATAGCTCAGGGTAATGTATATTTCATTTCTATAATTGGGAAATACTATACATATGTCTCCAAGTTTGCATCTTTCACTTAATGTTTCTCGAAGATCTTTCCATATCAGGATATATGGATCTGTTGAGGAAGACATTTTTTACCTTGCGGTAATTTTTTTTTTTTAATCATGGTGAAAATATATACAAGAGAACATTTCCCAATTCAACAGTTTCCACATGTACACTCAGTGACTTGGATTGCATTTTCTGTGTGGTGTAATCCTTTTTTACTCTTTGCCCAAATTATTCCACCACCATTAACGTCCACTCAGGGTTTCCTAAGCAGAAATTCTCCTTTTCCCCTTTAGAAGCACTCCCGGTATCCATCTTTGGCTTCTTTAGTCTACTCACTTATTTCAGAGAAGTGGGTTCCTACAGCATTTGCCCTTGCAGGTAGATTTGTAGTGTTAGGGAATTGCTCTCCTCACTCTCCATAGCCTGTGGCCCTGCTGTCTTTTCCTGTGTGGGTCCCCAGGACAGGGACAGGGGGTTGGGGGGGCTGGGGGGGTGGGGTGAGTGCTAAATCATCATGTCAAGATGGCATTTGCCTCACCTGTGTGGCACTCTTCGGTGGCACTCTACCGCACGGGCACAACTCTCGGGGCCACAACAAAGCTGTGCATCTCTCTCGTTTCCTTCATCTCCAGACGTGTCTGGGCGTACCCAGAGTTGAAGAATGGGGTGTCTGCCTTAGGGTTATGGAAGGGGGCTACAGTATGTCTTCTCCCTCCCCCGGCCTGCTAATGTCTGCCACCTTTCCTTTCCCTCCAGGGGAAGCCTTATGTGTTTGACCGTGTATTTCCCCCAAACACAACTCAGGAGCAGGTGTACCACGCGTGTGCCATGCAGATTGTCAAAGGTAATGGATGTGTTCTCTCCTTCCTTGCTTTTCTTTAAAAAACAAGAATGCACTGAGGTGAAATTCATACAAAGTTAATTAACCATTGTGAAGCATACCATTCCCTTTATTATTATTTTAACGTGCCATATCTTTACTGAATTACTCTCTTATACGGTTGCTGGGAAAATCAACAACGATTTTGGGAAATATACCCAAAATCAATGGGTATATATACCAAAGGAAAGAAAATGGGAAATATACCAAAGGAAAGAAATGGGAAATATACCAAAGGAAAGAAAACTGCCTCTAGTGATTTCTAAGCTAGAGGAGTGTTTCCTTTCTTTTCAGTTATTTTGGTTACCCTCTGGGCTCTATTTTTTCCTCCTCCACTCACCAAAGGACTCAATACATATGTTCCACCGATACGTCATCTACGATGATCTGTATCGTAGACACAGGCCCAAAGTGTGAGCACAGAGGAACCCACCACAAGGTGCAACGTCCTGCTTGGTTTCATCTTCTGCTTCTTGGCTAAAGCAGGCCTGGTTGATGGCCGTCCTCTACAGTGGGTGCCGATGAACCGCTGGGGACTAGACGTCGGTCCCTCTTGTACTCCCTTCCTTTTCCCCTCGAGCCGCTCCGCTCCTCCACCGTTCCCTGTAAACATAGCCTTTCGTATATTCACAAGGCGGTGTGACTACTAGGTGGGTTATTGCAGTGGACTCTGTCGGGCTCCTTGTTTCCCACCCCACTTCTCTCCACGAGTGTTCTTTTTCCCCCCTCTTTTCCAGATGTTCTTGCTGGCTACAATGGCACCATTTTCGCTTATGGACAGACTTCCTCAGGGAAAACCCATACCATGGAGGTGAGGACTCTGGACTTCGGTAGTCGGGGAGGAGTCTAAGTGGATGGCCGAGGAAGCTCTGTAAGGAAAGATGCAGGCTGGCCAGGACTGAGGCGGGTGGGCCCGCAGGATGGACGGAGGGGTGAGATGATACTGGGAGTTGAATGGGACCCCTCCGGCCTTCCACAGTTTACCCTGCGGTTCCCGTTTTCTTCCTGCGCTGTGGAAGAGCAGCAGCAACAAAAGTCTGGAGGACTTCTCCTAACTCGGACGGGGTCTTCTCTTTGTGTTCACCTCCAGGGGAAGCTGCACGACCCCCAGCTGATGGGAATCATCCCTCGGATTGCCCGCGACATCTTCAACCACATCTACTCCATGGACGAGAACCTGGAGTTCCACATCAAGGTGAGGGGCCTCTCCGCTGAGCGCTGAGAGGGAGGCACTGGTGTAGGGGGAATCGCTGCAGAGCCTAGGCACCTCCACCTCGCCTGGGCTCTGGCTCCCTGCCCTGTGCCGCCCTCCTCCACCCTTCTCTCCACCCCACTGCTCGTGGCTTCAGCTGGGGCTCCCCGGGGCAGAGTTGAGATAGGCAGTCTTCGCTTCACCCTCTCTTTCTCCTGTTCTAGGTTTCTTACTTTGAGATTTACCTGGACAAAATCCGTGACCTTTTGGATGGTGAGTGGCCTTTAGTCTCCGTGGGGCATGTGTGTGTGCAGAGGATGAGGAAAGAAAGATGATGTTGCTCTTGGGGTTAGGTCCCTGCCTTCTCTCCTGAGGACTGCTATGACAGAAATTCCACCGTGGGGGGGCTTTCATGAGCATACGTTTATTTTCTCACAGCTGAGAAGGCTGTAGGTGTGATTTCCGAGTGCAAGCTCTAGGGGAAGAGAGGGCTTCTCTCTCTTGTCTGAGCTTCTCTAGCATCTTCTTGGAGGTCTTTGGCCAGCTCCCACCCCTGCCTGCCCACTCTGCGAATGACCTCCTTTTCATTCTCAAACGTCATTGGCTTAAAGTGCATTCTACCCTGATAGGACCTAATTAACACAGCAACCCAAACCCACTACCGTCTAGTCGATTCCAACCACACAGGGCTTCCAAGACTGTACATTTCTACAGGAGCAGACAGCCTCATTTTGCTCCCTCAGAGTGGTGGATGGGTTCAAACCACTGACCTTTCAGTTAACAGTCCAACGCTTATCCCACAGCTCCACCCGTGCTCCTTCAAATTGCCCTGAACTCCCTATTCCTGCATATCTTACAACACATATTTTTAGGACATTCAGTTTCCATCTGCAGAAGTACTGTTTGGCAAGAGATAGAGAGGCCATACACACTCACACCTGAGCCCACCCTTTGCACACTCACCAAGAGTTTCCAAACCATTCTTGAGATTATCAGAAAGTGAGATCCAGGCTGCCAGATAGGCCACCCAGAAGGAGCCAGAGGCCTGGGGCTGGAGTCCGGGGGCTTAGACCTCATGGGGAGGTCTTCTTCCTTTAGCACATAGAGAAACCCCCATCTGAGTGGACTTTGGGGCGGGCGGAGCGGAGGGGAGCAGGCTTGCCTTATCTTGCGTTGTCTTTGTTCAGTGACCAAGACAAATCTATCTGTACACGAGGACAAGAACCGGGTGCCATTTGTCAAGGTGAGCGTGGGGGTAGTGTGCCAGTTTGGGGGAGGGTGGAGATGATGACCGGGAAGTCGAAGGGCACACCTGCAGGTGATGCCACGGGACTGGGAGGAGGCCGGACGCTCGGCAAAGACGCCGTCCTGAAAAGCTGTTTGCTCACTGTGCAGCCAGTCTCACAGAGTCTCAGGTCCCTGTTTGCCTGGCCCCGTCCCTTCGTCCCTGCAGGGTTGCACCGAGCGCTTCGTGTCCAGCCCCGAGGAGATTTTAGACGTGATCGATGAGGGGAAGTCCAACCGCCATGTGGCTGTTACCAGTGAGTGAGGGCAGGAGGGGCTCTTCTCTGCTCGCCGGTGCTCCGAGCCCCCAAAGCATGCAGGGATCCGGGGGAGGGGAGCCCCATCTGTGCACGCTGGAGCTTGGGTGGTGTGGCAGGCGGGCCCGGGGCACCTTTTCTCTAGGTGATGGGGTCGGTGCAGGGAAGGCTTCTCTCCTGCTCCCGTAGACATGAACGAGCACAGCTCCCGAAGCCACAGCATCTTCCTCATCAACATCAAGCAGGAGAACATGGAGACTGAGCAGAAGCTCAGTGGAAAGCTGTACCTAGTGGACTTGGCTGGGAGCGAGAAGGTTGGAGCCTGATGGGGGTGGGCAGGGGCGGAAGCCTTAGTGTGGCCTTTTGCGGAGAGAGGATGTTCTTTTCCATTTTTATGGTGGTGAAAATAGACATAACAAACTATACTGTCTCTCTCGACCATCCGCATGCACTATTCAGTACCATGCTCGGCAGCATGCAGGGCCACCAATCTCAATACTTTCCAAACCCTTCCACCGCCCTCAACCCAAGTTCAGTGCCCTCTAAGCAAAGCAAACACGCCGGCCCCTGGCTCCCCGCCACCCCAAGGACCCATGGAGAGTCTTTGGTTTCTCTGTAGCCACCTATTTTACACTAGTGAGATCATACGGTATTTGTCGTTTTTCTTTTTTCCTCTGGTGCCATACTACGCTCAGCAGGAAACTTTCCCGCTTCATGTAGGCTGTGGCCCTGATCAGGCCCGCTTCTCCTAATGACCAAGTAGTCCTTGCACGAGTATATGAGGGGCCCTTGAAAACTTTGTGGAAAAATTGCTTTGGAAGCCCCTTATTATTATTTTTTAAATCATTGTATTGGGGGCTCGTACAACTCATATCACAACCCATACATCCATCCATTGTCTCAAGCACATTTGTACATTTGTTGCTATCATCATTCTCAAAACATTTTCTTTCTACTTGAGGCCTTGGTAGCAGCTCCTCATTTCCCCCCCCCTCCCCTTCCCTCCCTCCCTCATGAACCCTTGATAATTTATAATTTTTTTGTGTGTCTCCCACTGTCTGATGTCTCCCTTTACCCCTTGTCTGTTGTCCATCTCCCAGGGAGGGGGTTATAGGTGGATCATTGTGATCGGTTCCTCCTTTCTCCCCCCACCTTCTCTTTCCCCTCCTGGTATGGCTACTCTCAATGTTGGTCCCAAGGAGTTTATCTGTCCTTTATTCCCTGTGTTTTCAGCTCTTATCTGTACCTATGTGCATGCTCTGGTCTAGCCAGATTTGTAAGGTAGCATTACGGTCATGATAGTGGGGGGAGGAAGCATTTAAGAACTAGAAGAAAGTTGTATATTCCATCATTGTGACCCTGCAGCTTGACTGGCCCGTCTTCTCCCCACGACCCTTCTGTCTAATTGCTTACAGGTTGGCTTTGGGCCTCCACTCCACACTCCCCACCCCCCACCCCCTTGAAGCCCCCTTATATATCACACTTTGTTTATCCATTCATCAGTTGTGGACTGGCCCTTTTTTGTTTGTTTGTTTGTTAACTAAAAACATTTTTATTGAGGCATAATAATTTGCATGTCATAAGACCACCATTCTCATGTCAACAGGTCCTTGGTTTCTAGTGTATGCACAGGAGTATGGACGAGTCACCACTGTCGAAGTGATTTCCCACCTCTCACCTTCCAGCCACCATGAATGTACTTTCTGCCCCGGGGGTTGTTTATTCTGGGCATTCCACCGACATGCAACCTTAGTTTCTGGGGCTGCGAGAGGCATTTTTGTAAGAGGTTTTTGGGAAACAGAGGACAGGCCGAGCCTGCCTCTCCTCGGACTGAACCTCTGAAGTGGAGAAGAGGGGGTGAGAGGCCCCTCATGATACACGTCCCCTGATGCCCTGCTAGGTCAGCAAGACTGGGGCGGAAGGAGCCGTGCTGGACGAGGCAAAGAATATTAACAAGTCTCTGTCAGCCCTGGGGAACGTGATCTCCGCCCTGGCAGAAGGCACTGTGAGTGCCCCTCAGACCCTACCCCAACTCCTCACTGCTCCACGTGCTCCAGTTCGATCCCGGCTGGCTCCTCTGCCCTCTCTGACCTTGGTCACCGGTCTCATTCTGACTCGTGCTCTCCCTCCGCCCCCAGAAAAGCTACGTGCCGTATCGTGACAGCAAGATGACACGGATTCTCCAGGACTCCCTGGGAGGGAACTGCCGGACGACCATGTTCATCTGCTGCTCTCCCTCCAGTTACAATGATGCCGAGACCAAGTCCACGCTGATGTTTGGGCAGCGGTCAGTGGCAGGGCCCCCTCACCCCGCCCCGACCGCGCTCTCCCCTCACGGGCGCTCTCACCCCCTTCCTCCTCTTCTGGTCACCCAGGGCGAAGACCATTAAGAACACGGCCTCCGTGAACCTGGAGCTGACTGCCGAGCAGTGGAAGAAGAAGTACGAGAAGGAGAAGGAGAAGACAAAGACCCAGAAGGAGGCGATCGCCAAGCTGGAGGCCGAGCTGAGCCGCTGGCGCAATGGTTAGCGGGCTCTGCCGGTGGGACAGGGAGGGAGCTCAGGGGCCAGGGACTCCCTGTCTAGGGCGATCTCTGGGCTCAGGTCAGTGTCCAGGAAGGAGGCTGCGTTTCTAGAGAGGTGGGGAAGAGTGGGCCGGCTGTGCCTCTCCTCCCTCCGCAGGGTCTGGATGCTGAGGAGGGGGCCGGGAGGGACTCTGCATGCGCTCTGTCCACTCCCACCCCTCACCTTGTCCTGCCCCTTCCCCAGGGGAGAACGTGCCTGAGACGGAGCGCCTGGCCTCCGAGGACACAGGCCTGGGAGCGCAGCTCTGTGAGGAGACCCCGGTGAACGACAACTCGTCCATCGTGGTGCGCATCGCCCCCGAGGAGAGGCAGAAGTATGAGGAGGAGATCCGCCGCCTGTACAAGCAACTGGACGAGAAGGTGAGGGCGGGCGGCCCGGGCCCTCAGCCAGCAGGACCGCAGGCTCCCAGGAGCCCGTGCTGCCCGTCTTTATTTATCCTTCCCGTCTTTACGAGAGTGAGAGCTGCTCCCTGTTGAACATGTAGAGGACAAACAAGCACAAGTCCGCCGTCATCACGCCTCTCTCTTCTGGCCGCCGCCGGCTGCACCTTGCAGTGGAGAGACCCCCGTGCTAGGAGCCCCGGTGGGGCTGCCGGGTCAGCGCGAACCCACGACCCGCTTTGCAGGGGAGAGATGAGTAATTCCCATACTGTACCAGGGGGCTTCAAAGAACTCATGGGAAAATGGAATTAAAAGATTAATAGGACTTGTCTGTGAACTTTTTGAAGCCCTTCCTAGTATATATCATTTTATAGCTCAATCATTCTTTCATTCAGCATTATAGGATGAGCTGTTTCTTACTTCATTAACAACTTTTTTCAGTTTTATTGGCATATAATCTGCCTATCATACAATTCAATCATTCAATCATATCAAGAATTGAACAGTCATTACCACCATCAATTTTAGAACATTTTCTTCTCCCCCACCCCATGATTAAATCACCCTTAAAATAAGCTGTGTAATCACATTCAGTTCTAGTGCTCCTTCCCCTTCCCACCTTGATTGTGCACTCCTGAAATCCCACCCCCCTCCCCATATACCCCCCACCCCACCCCCCTCCCCCTACAAACCCTTGCATCGGTCCTTAATCTCTATGCATCCATTCCTCCTTCTGCACTCCACAGACTTGAAAAGCCCACGGAAACAGTAATGCACAAAAACAAAATAAAGTGGTGAGGATGAAACAATCGTGATACATAGATAAAAATACGAACAATGAGTCAGTGAAAAATGATACCATCGATATTCCAACAGCCAGGGAGGACGTTTTTGTCACGGAACAGCCGAGAGCTCCTTGCGCCCAGAACAAACTCAGGTCGGGTCTAGAGGAAGGTCAAGCCTGATCCAGGATTACAATGATCTGTGTTTGATGATAAGACTGTTCCAGACCTTTGCCTGTGGCTGGAGGGGATCTGCCAGCGGCTTAATCTCACTGGATACTCTGCAAATGGGTTTGGGCCCCCACGGCCCTCCACAGCCTCCCACAAATTGGGTGTTCACAATGTTAGCTCTGATACTTTCCCCTCATCATCTTTGAATTTTCATCAACAATTCTTCATGACAGTGTTTTTAAATGACCGTCTCATGGTCCCCTTATCAAAAGCATATTAACAATTCACTTATACAGGTTTCCAGTTTTTTTGTTGGTGGTTTGTGTTTTCTTAGGACAAATAATACTGAAATGAACATCTTTGCCTTCTGTACTTAAGATTGTCTCCAGAATGGCTTGACTGGCATGTAGTGAGATTATTAGGTGAAGGGATGTGGACGTTGCTGTGTATAGTTAGCCATTGTCTAATGGGCTGAGCTATGGTGGTAGTGGTTATGCAGTGGGCTGCTAACCCCGAGGTCAGCAGTTCGAAACCACCAGCTGCTCCTTGGGAGGAAGAGGAGGCTTTCTACTTCCGTAAAGAGTTACAGCCTCGGGCACCCACAGGGGAAGTTCTGCCCTGGCCTCTAGGGTCGAGTGAGTCAGGAATGACTTGGTGGCCCTAAGTTTGGTGGGGGTAAATGGACCAGTTAGTAGACGGTTCACAGATGCTCTAGCACAGCACACATCAGTTCGGCAATTTTCACGCGTCGGGACAAAGCGAGGGCAGGAGGTAGCTGAAAGAAGCTGAGAAAAGGGCCTCTTTCTCTTTAGGGTACAGGGTTTCTAACTCAGTTTTCCCAGAATCCCCTCTCTGCGTCCCACCCCATAACTCGATTGGCAGGAGGAGCTCCCCTTCACCCCGTCTTTCCCCCTTGCCTCCACAGGATGATGAGATCAACCAGCAGAGCCAACTCATAGAGAAGCTGAAGCAGCAGATGCTGGACCAGGAAGAGGTAATGGGGAGGAGCAGAAGTCACAGGAACAAAGGGGTTGTTCATCCCTGCAAGGCAGAAGAGAGACCTTGCTAGACTAGATGGAAGAGGGCCTTCTGCTTGGGGACTACTCACCTCCCAGGGTGATAGGAGTCTGGGAACTTAGCAGGGGGTGTCCTGAAAGCACAGCTTCTAGGGCAGTGGTTCTCAACCTTCCTCATGCCGCGACCCTTTAATACAGTTCCTCATGTTGTGCTTCATTACTGCTTCATAACTGTAATTTTGCTACTGTCATGAATTGGGCAACCCCCTTGAGAGGGTCGTTGGACCCCCAAAGGGATTGCGCGTGATTGAGAACCACTGTTCTAGGGTCTAGAGCCTCTTCATTCTCGGCTGATGTCCTAGAGGGGCCTGAGCCCTGTGAAACCCAGAGCACATTTCCTCTTGACTTTGGTGCTTGCTTCTCCCTTGAGCCGTACTCGGCGGGAGGGAGGGGGGGCACGGGGGCACCCGGCTTCCCCAGAAGCAGTCCCTGGATGCAAGCTCAAGCTTCCTCACCTGCCTCCCTCTCCTGGAAGCTCCTGGTGTCCACTCGAGGAGACAACGAGAAGGTCCAGCGAGAGCTGAGCCACCTGCAGTCAGAGAACGACGCGGCGAAGGACGAGGTGAAGGAAGTGCTGCAGGCCCTGGAAGAGCTGGCGGTCAACTACGACCAGAAGTCCCAGGAGGTGGAGGAGAAGAGCCAGCAGAACCAGCTGCTGGTGGATGAGCTGTCTCAGAAGGTGGTGAGTGGCCCAGTAGCAGCCCGAGGGCGCCTTGACCTCAGACCATCTGAAGGAGGACTGCTCACAAGGCGGAGTCACATGGGCGGGCTCCTTGGCTTTGCAGTGTGTCAGGAAGCCCTCCCCTCCCCTGTCACTGCACTTTGCTCTCGGGCCCCTTGTACTTTAAGACCCTTGGCAGCAGCTCCTCGGGTCATGCCTGGGGGAAGAAGCCCCGGCCAGGACAGGGGAGGGGAACTGGTCGAGGGGGATGAGAGTGACCGAAGGTGCCCTTCCCAGGCTACCATGCTGTCCCTGGAGTCTGAGTTGCAGCGGCTACAGGAAGTCAGTGGACACCAGCGAAAACGAATTGCTGAGGTGCTGAACGGGCTGATGAAGGACCTGAGTGAGTTCAGTGTCATCGTGGGCAATGGAGAGATTAAGCTGGTGAGTGCAGAGGGGCAAGAGGCTTGATGGTCATCCTCGGCCTGGGCCTGGGCCTGGGGCGGGGGAACTACAGGGAAAGAACTGGGTCCTCGGCTAGACTGAGACAGCGGGCAGAGGGCCAGGAATCGTGCCCTCCAGCTAGACACAGGGAGATGAGGAGAGGCTCAGATGGACACCGCAGAACCTACACATTCTAACGGGTGCTCAAGCAGCAATGGAGGTGTGCTCGACAGGATTTAGAGACGTTGTTGCTACGTGCCGTCAGGTCGGTTCCGACCCATAGCGACCCACACGTGGCAGAGCACAGGCCTGCCCGTTGTCCTGCACCATCCTCAACTGTCCTATGCCTGCAGCCGCTGCCTCCACCCCTCTCGGGGAGGGCTTCCTTCTCCAGGGGCTGGCCTCTCCTGACAACGCGTCCAAAGTACTCGAGAGGAAGTCTCGCCCTCCTTGCCTCTAAGGAGCACTCTAGCCGTACTTCTTCCAAGCCAGATTTAGAGATGAGAGGGTTAGAAATGACACACAAGTATGTGAAATGAGTGACCTACCCGGTGGTCAAGCAGATCAGTTGGACGCCTCAAGAAAATCTTACTGCTCTGGAAGGTGACCCGGGGGCTGTTGGAACCGGGTCCTTAAATGCAGGTGGTTGGGAAATGTCAGGCAACAGGGGACCACAAAAGGCGCCTCTGAAAATACCCAGGTCATCTGAGTCCCCGTGTCTGGAGTGGGAGGGAGGGAGAGAGCAGAGGGGCGTTGGGGAAACACCTCTCCCCTCCTCTGCTCCACAGCCGGTGGAGATCAGTGGGGCCATCGAGGAGGAATTCACCGTGGCCCGCCTCTACATCAGCAAAATCAAGTCGGAAGTCAAGTCCGTGGTCAAACGGTGCCGGCAGCTGGAGAACCTCCAGGTGGAATGCCATCGCAAGATGGAGGTGACTGGGCGGGAGCTCTCATCCTGCCAGCTCCTCATCTCCCAGGTGAGCCACCAAGGCGTCTGGGTGCCCGGGGAGGAAGGGTCAGCCGACACCCATCATCTGTCTGCCGGAGGCCTGGGGTTGAGTGAAATCAAGGACTGAGGAGTAAAAGGTGGCAGACAGGGATGGGAAAGCTTGGGGGCAATGCTGGTCCCTAGAGCTGAAGGTCTCAAGGGATGGGCCCTCCAGAGAAAGGGACCTCGGGGCTGCATTGTCATGGAAGGCCTACCAGGAGCTGCTGGGGTGTGCAAAGGGAGCTGGAGTTTACCCGGGCTGTGCTGCTAGGGCTCCACCTAGGGGTTACACATTGGGCTGCGATCCTCAAGGTCTGCAGTTTGAAACCACTAGCAGCTCTGAGGGTTAGAGACGGGGCTTTCTACTCCCGTAATAGTTGCAGTCTTGGAAACTCACAGGGGCAGTTCTACCCTGTCCTCTAGGGCGGCTGGGAGCCAGGATTGAGTCGAAGGCAGTGAGTGCGGGCTGCTAGGAGTTGTACCATCCTTTGCTCCATCCTTCTTTTTCCTCTCATCCACCCTTCCTTCCCCAGCACGAGGCCAAGATCCGCTCCCTCACAGAGTACATGCAGAGTGTGGAGCTGAAGAAGCGGCACCTGGAAGAGTCCTATGACTCCCTGAGCGATGAGCTGGCCAAGCTGCAGGCCCAGGGTGAGGCCTTCTTAGCCTTCCATCCCGCCAGTGCTGGGGTGGAGATCTCACGGGGAGGGGCCAGCCACAGCCGACAAGCATCAGTACCACCCACCTGCTGGGTCACCACCCTCCAACTCAACATCACGGAAGCCAGCACACACGCCAGGGAGCCACGTTGCATGTTGCTTATTTTGCATGAACCATAACCCTCCATTGTTCTCAGTCTCTGCTGTTTTGAATTGGACTGTCCTTACCCAGAAAAATCTTCCTGTGGGCTATTTGGGTGGCTGGCCCTGCCCTGCCCTGCTGGGGACTCTGGTCAGTCTCCAGAAATTCTTTCTGGAGAAGGTGGAAGTGGTATAAGCTGGCTTTTCCTCTCCCCCCTTCCCCAGAAACTGTGCACGAAGTGGCCCTGAAGGATAAGGAGCCAGACACACAGGATGCCGATGAGGTGAAGGTGAGTGGGAATGGGGACAGTGGGCTAGGGGCACTTAGGGCCGGGAGAGAAGGGCCTCGGCTGGCCCCTCCTGTGGCTGTGTCCGGAGTCTGACTTTGAGCTTGGGCCGGGGGTTTGCAGAAGGCCCTGGAGCTGCAGATGGAGAGTCACCGCGAGGCCCATCATCGGCAGCTGGCCCGGCTTCGGGATGAGATCAATGAGAAGCAGAAGACCATTGACGAGCTCAAAGAGTGAGCATGCCCTGGGCCAGGGCCGGGCTCCGCCCATATTGGGTCCTCTCAGCTACTCCCTCTGGAGCCCAGGATTGGGTTCGAGAGCTTCCTTGAGTTACTCCCTCAGCAATGCCGCAGATTTGCAGGCCAGCTTTAGGAAATAGGAGGAAGCAGAACTACCCTAGCCTTGAGCTTCTCGTAGTTCTCCATCTCAGGGTTCCTTCCTCTCTCCTGGGAAACAGTGCCCCGTGGGTCTGCCTCTGCTAGCCAACGGTAGATGCATCGATCTTAACTGAACTCACTCGATCAGGGCTACTCACCCCCTCGGCTCAGCTTTCAGCCAAACGTCAGACAGGTCTGCAAGGGGGGCAATAGCACCAGTGAGGGGTGCAGCACCCTTTAGAATCAGTAAGCAGTTGAGATCCGAAGGGCAGCATTGACTCAGGCCCAAGTTCAGAGCGTTGGGGAAGAAGGACTGGAAACAGGGAGGAAGGGGCTTAGTGACGGGAGAGGGATTACAAGTGGATGAGCGGAAACATTGTGTACGAGCTGTTGAATGTAAAACTGATGATCCACCTTGTAAACCTTCACCTGAGTCCCAGAAAGAGTTAAGGAAAAAGCAGGGGGAAAGCAGAGGAGACATTTTTCAGCCAGCCTCCCTTTCTCCCTCAGTAACACCCTCCCTCCCCCGCTGCCCCTTGCCCTCCACAGTCTGAATCAGAAGCTCCAGGTAGAGCTAGAGAAGCTGCAGGCTGACTACGAGCGGCTGAGGAGCGAGGAGAATGAGAAGAGCGCCAAGCTACAGGAGCTGACGTGAGTGACCGACCGCCCCAGGCCACCTCACTTCCCAGCTGCCCATGCAGCAAACCCGCAGGGGCAGGGGGCAGGGGGCACGTGGCTCCTGTCTGGCAGACGCCTCAGAGGATAGCTTGGGGGAGGGTAAAGGAGGGGGACAAAAGGAGATGATCAAAAGTGGCCGGTATTGAGGATCAACGACATACAAAGATGTTTGCGACGATCTGTTAAGTGTTAAAAGCAGGTTTTTCTTTTTTTACACAACTCATATTTTGATGTCTGTATCTCCAAAGGATTCCCTCCCCCCAAGCATATGTGTGTGTGTGTACCTGTGTACACATATGTACAGGTGGCCCCCAAGTTAGAATGACATCTTTTCTTAAGTGTGTCTTTCGGTGGAATTTCCAGGTACATCAGAGCAGGCGTCTGTGGTTACAAAGCAACAAGAATGTTGTGATCTCTTAAAAAAATTGGTATGTACACATATACCTCTCTGTACTCCGGTAGAGGGAGGAAGAGAGTCAGTCTGTGAAATGAAGCCACGAATGGCTAATCATTCGACACTAACTGAAAAGTTAGTAGCTCTCACTCACCCTGAAGGAAAGGCCTGGCGCTCTGCTTCCAAAGGTACAGCCTTGAAAGCCCCAAGGAGTGCAGTTCCACTCTGCAGCACCCGGGGGCGCCCTGACGCAGAATCGACGCCACAGCAGCGGCGCTGGCTCTGGCTTCCCCTCTGCTAGCCCTTCAGTGTTCGGTAAACTTGCTCCCACTTTGAAACAAAAGCCTCATCACAGTCACCTTCACTTGCTCCAAGTGCAGCTTTTAAATCATTGGAAAGACTTGGAGCCTTTTTTTCTGGTGGATCAGTATCATGTAATTATTTTTTTAGTAAATCATTTTATTGGGGGGTCTTATAACAGCTCTTATAACAAATCCATACCTCAATTGTATCAAGCACATTTGTACATATTTTCAAACATTTTCATTTTCAAAACATTCTTTCTACTTGAGCCCTGGGGATCAACTCCTCTTTGTTCCCTCCCTCCCCTTGTGACCCCTTGATAAATTATAAATTATTATTATTGTCATATCTTACACCATCCGCTGTCTCCCGTCACTCATGTTTCTGTTGTTCATTCCCCAGGTGGAGTGGGGGTGGCTATATGTCAATCATTGTGATCGGTTTCCCCTTTCTCCCCCTTCTACCTCCACCCTCCCCCTCCCCTCATGGTACTGCTACTCTCGTTACTGTTCCTGAGGGCCTTATCTGTCCTGGATTCTGCGTGCCGTGAGCTCTTCTCTGACTTGAAGCCTTTCTTGCACTGAACAAAACACCCCTCAAACTCGCTGCTATGGAGTTGAGTCTGACTCACAGGGACCCTCTAGGACGGAGTACAACTGCCCCTCAGGGTTTCTAAGGCTATAGTTCTTAATGGGAGCAGACAGCTTCATCCTCTGCCCAGTGAGCAGCTGGTGAATTCCCACTGTTGACCTTGCAGTCCAACTGTTAAGCCCGACTTTACCCCGTCTTGCACTAAGAACCCCAGATTCACTGCCATAAAGTCTATGTCAACTCACAGCAACCCGACAGGACAGAGTAGAACTGCCTCTGTTAAGTTTCTGAGACTGTAACTGTTTATGGGATTAGAACTGCTGACTTTGCAGTCAGCAACCCAACACATAACCCCCTGTGCCACTAGGACTCCGCTTCTTGCACTAAGGCGAGGCTACATTAGAACCACAGACACCTCCTCTGATGTACCTAGAAATTCCACTGAAAGACACGCTTAAGAAAAGATGTCATTCGTAACTTGGGGGCCACCTGTACATATGTGTACACAGGTACACACACACACAGATGCTAGGGGGGGGAATCCTTTGGAGATAGAGATATCAAAATATGAGTTGTGTAAAAAAAGAAAAAAGAAAATTAATACAAGTGAAACTGCAATATCAAAAAATATATATATGAGTTGTGATTTCATCTGTAAGTAGTTTCATCATGGACTTTTTGTAAGACTCATTTTACTTAACTCCTTCCCCCCCCTAACTTTTGCACAATGACCATGAGTAACTTGTATGTAAAACAGAAATCAAAGGATAGGAGGAGGAAGAGATGAAGGAAGGGAGACTCCTGTGGGACTTGCTGTTCCCTCCTCTCTCTCTCCTGCTGCAGATTTCTGTACGAGCGACACGAGCAGTCCAAGCAGGACCTCAAAGGGCTGGAGGAGACCGTTGTGAGTGGTTGCCCTTCTCGGCCAAGTTACAGAGTGGGGTGGTGGGGTGGTACCTTCTGCCCCCGTTTCCCCCAGCCCCATTCCACCTGCCACCAGTCTGTATCACACTCAAGGGACGAGTGGCTTACCGGCCACATCACCCGAAGGTGCTAGTAATTTTGGATGGAGAGAGTTGACCTAGCGTTTGACTCCCCCGATTTTTCACCGTTCCCTCCAGGCCCGTGAACTCCAGACCCTCCACAACCTTCGCAAGCTGTTCGTTCAAGACGTCACGACTCGAGTTAAGAAAGTGAGTGCCAGCCTCAGGTGGGCTCAGCCCTGGCCTGGGCGGGGCCTTTGGGCACAGCCTCAGGACAGTCACCCTTTCCCCCCTCTGTCTGATGCCAGAGTGCAGAAATGGAGCCCGAGGACAGTGGGGGGATTCACTCCCAAAAGCAGAAGATTTCCTTTCTTGAGAACAACCTGGAACAGCTTACAAAGGTTCACAAACAGGTAAAAGAGGGGGAAAGCAATGAAGAAACGGGTTTGAGGCCAGGTGCCTGCATCGTACCCAAGTCGTTTTGGCGGGCCCTTGGATTCAGGAAAGCTTAGTAGCATGTTTTCCTGACCTTTCCCTTTTACTCCCCATGAGCCCCTTATTGACATGACCCCATGTCTGGCTCTAGTTTTACCTTCTTTGTTCCTTGCCTGGTTTCCCTTCTCAGAGCTCCCTGCCCACCTCTGTTAGATGTGGAATTTCCAAGCCCTGCCTTGGAGGGAGAAGTCTCTGGGTGGCACCATCAGTTAGGTGCTCAACCAAGAACCAAAACATTGGCAGTTCGATTTCATGCAATGGTGCCTCGGAGGAAAGGCCTGGTGATCTGCTTCAGAAAGGTCACTTCCTGGAACACCCCACTGAGTGCAGTTCTACTCTGCACACACAGGGCTGCCGAGTTGCCACTGACCGGAAGGCAATTGTTGCTGTTGGAGGTTTCAGAGGCTGGGGGCTACAACTGTACCAGAGGGTTCCTAACCCGATTGCCCCCGGAATTGGAAGACCGGGAGGCGAGAAGAACCAGGGGGCTTGGGTCAATTGAACTCTCCCTTTCGGAGAGCACTCCTTGTGCCTACGCCCGGGGCAGGCACGCAGGGCATTTAGTTATGTCCACCAGGTGACTCACCCAGACCTGGTCAGGGCCAAACACCTGTGTATTAAGCTGCTGCTTCTCTGTCCCCCCCACCTTGCTGCTGCCGTTCTTAGATGGCTGACTGGGTTTCAAAGGTATGGGGGTGGGGGTGGGGGGTGGGCAGGAGGGCCAGACCCAAGGAGTCAGGACAGGAAATGTTTGGTGCATACAGAGCAGGAGCACCCACCTGACCTAAACGCCTGAGCCTTGGAGACCAGCTCCATAGTCTGTCGACTGGCGCTGGGAACTGATGTAGCACGTAAACTCTCTGGAGCCCTGGTCTCCATCTCGGCTTGTCAAATCCACCTTCAAATGCCATTGGAACTCACATTCTTCCCAACTGGACCTTAACCTTCTGTTTTCCACAGTGTTCGAGCGAAGACTCGGTACATGCCTTTTTCTCTAAGGGGGGAGGGGAAAATTCCAAGCCCTGAGGCCCAATGAGAACCTACAAGATGCCTTTATGGTAAACCTATGAAAACCAGAACCTGTGTCAGGCGGAAACTGTCAGAGAAGGAAAATGCACATATTTTCCACTGAGTTGAGTCATAGAATTGTGCTAAGATTGCCCCTGCCAAAACTTGTGAGACCCAGGGGAAAAAAGGTGGGGAGGCTCCTGTGGCACTCTCCCAGGGTCTCCTGCATTTCCTGTGGGCTCTCGTCCCGTCCTTTCCCTTGTGCTCACGAGGAAGACCAGGTCATACGTAGCAGGGGCCCCTGGTGACGCAGTGGTTATACATTGGGCTGCTAACTCCAAGGTCAGCAGTTTGAAACTACCAGCCGCTCCTCAGGAGAAAGATACAGGGCTCTTGCAAAGAATCACAGTCTCGGAAACCCAAGGTTAGCATCGACTCAGTGGCAGTGACCTTGGCTTGGGTTTGGCGATAAACAGCATTACAGGAGCATGAAGCAGCATGAGAGCTCTGCCGCTCTGTGTTCCCCCCGTGTGGGTTCCCTCCCTGCCCCAGTGCAGATAGCTTTTAAAGGAACCTTTTTCCTCTGGGAAGCCACGGGCTATCTTCCTCCCACTTCCTGATCCCTGGCTGGGATGGGACAACCGGTTGGGGCTTGACAACTACCTTCAAGGTTGGTGATTTGGACCCACCCAGAGACTCTGCGGAAGGAAAGCCATCGAGTCCATGTAATGGGAGTAGAAAGCCCAGCCTTTCTCCTGCAGAGCTGCTGGTGGTTTTGAACTGCCTACCATACAGATCACAGCCCAAGGCATAACCACTACACCACCAGGGGTCGTTGGCAGAAGCAAGGCCTGGTAATCTTCCTTTGTCAAGATTACAGCCAAGAAACCCTTATAGAGCAGTCCTGCTTGCTAACATATGCGCTTGATCGGTGTTGGAAGCAACTTAATGGGAACGCATTTGCTTATTTGTTTGAATAGACTAAATGAGGACCCAAACTCTGCCTGAGCAGTCATAAGATTAGAAAGTGAACCCACCAAAAGTCCAACCCACTGCCATCGAGCATAAGACGCCCCACCTCCAGTTTTCCAAGGGTGTAAATCTTCCTGGAAACAGACGACTCATCTTCCTCCCCAGGAGAAAGCTACAGCCGGACGCTTTAACCACTGTGCTATCAGAGCTCATTCCAGAAAGGAAAAGGAGAGGAACTTCTTAGTTAACAGAATCTCAAAGCCAGGTTTACCGGCCCCATTAAAAAGCTCTAGTGGTGCTGTGGGTGAGGCCATCAGGCTGCACCATCTAGGCCAGCAATTCCAATCCACCAGCCACTCCATGGGAAGACAATCGAGGCTGCCTGTTCCCATACGATTTGCAGTTTGGGAAGCCCTGTACAGGGCTGCTGAGGGCCAGAATTGACTTGGCTGTGGGTCTGGGACTAAGCCCAACTGTCCCAGCACGGTGGTGCACAGTCTGTAAGGTATCCACCGTGAATACTGCACAGAGCTCCGCCCAGCTTCTGCTCCCCTTCCCCAGCGGTCCCTGTGCCCGACTCTCCCCATGCCCTCCTCCCATGCCCGCTCCTTTTGCAATCATGGCGCCCCAGCTGTTGTGGGGAGCCTTATAAAAAGCTCAGGAAGTCGTTTCTGGCTGCAAGGTGGTGGCTGCCACACTCTAGCTTTATTTAAACGGGGTGGGGGTGGGGGGTGGAATTCCTTGAATATAAGGTCATGGGCGCAAGGCTGGGAGCCCACAAACATTTTCTTTCCTCCCTGTGGGGCGCTGTGTGTGTGTGTGTGTGTGTGTGTGTGTGTGCTGGCTGCGGGCTCCGTGTTCCAGCTTAAGCTCCCGCTCAGCACCTGACCCTCCTCATTCTCCGCGCCATGCCCACCCTCAGAGCTGCTCCCATGTTCTTGCTGCCCCACCCGTTGCATGTCCACAGAGATAGCTCTGCGCCAGGGGTGCCTCCCTCATCCCCTGGTTGCCCTGGGCCGTCAGTTTGTCACAACTTCCCAAAAGCTGAATGGGAGAGACTGGTGCGGGGAGGGGGAGGGGGCTAGGCCCAAAGGAGCCTGGGCCCCCCTGTGTTGTCACAAGTTCAGGGCTACCACGGAGACAGCACATTTTGCTGCCCTGAAGATGTCACTTGACAATGCCTGACCCCCCTGTCCTCAGAGAGAAGGAAATCAATGGCACTTTTGGGAACGGGCATGGATTCTTACTGTGCAACAGTGTATTTTCGTCTTCTAATGCTGTTTCTTTATTCCCTCGCCCCACCTCCCACCCCCACACACCACCCCACAGCTGGTACGTGACAATGCAGATCTGCGTTGTGAGCTTCCTAAACTGGAAAAACGACTTCGGGCTACGGCTGAGAGAGTTAAGGCCCTGGAGGGTGCACTGAAGGAGGCCAAGGAGGGCGCCATGAAAGACAAGCGCCGGTACCAGCAGGAGGTGGACCGGATTAAGGAGGCTGTTCGGTACAAGAGCTCCAGCAAGCGAGGCCACTCTGCCCAGATTGGTGAGTGGAGGTGGGGGGCGGGGGTGGGTGGGTCAGTAGGCAAAGTGGGATTATCCCTGGAGCTACTTTTCCAGCAAATTCCTAAATGCAATTCGATGACTGCTTTTCACTCAGCCTCCAGCCAGACCCTGGTCTCAAAAAGGTCAAAGTGTAAACCCGAGTTATCTTACAGAAGCGCCTCCATTCAGCTTTCCCAGGTGCAGGGGCACTTGGTCGTGTGACTGGTGAATGCTCAGCATTTCAAATACGATTGGTTAAGAGCAGTCTCAGATCTCCATCTCTACTCACAAGGAGGGAAGACAGGGCCTCTCTCCCAGCTTGCCTTTGTTTTTGAATCCCTCGTGTCTTTGGTCCAGGGAGTTGAGTGCTTAAAAGACAGCAACACTGAACTTCCCACACTGCAGGCCATTACCTCAAAGATGAAATCCCTTTAGTCGCTTAATCTTTTGGCTCTCTCTTCTGTGAACTTACTGAACGTCTCTCATTGTAAAATAAAGATGCTGTTTAAATATATTAAAAAAAAAAGTGACTCCGTTCATCCCAGCTGGCTGACCTCAGCGAGCCAGGTAATAAACTCCTCAGACTCATTTCCCTTGTTGGTCCGTTGCAGCCAAGCCCGTCCGACCGGGCCACTACCCGGCGTCTTCACCCACCAACCCCTACGGCACTCGGAGCCCGGAGTGCATCAGTTACACCAACAACCTCTTCCAGAACTACCAGAATTTGTACCTGCAGGCTGCACCTAGCGCCCCCTCAGACATGTAGTAAGTAACCAGCTGGGGCCACAGGCTGGGACTCCCCAGCCCAGGCTCTCTGGACCGAGTCCAAGGCATAGAGTTGGGTCAGCCGTTGGGTGAGGTTTCGTTATTTTGCTAAGGCCTGAGTTCTGAGCCTTTCCAACTTCATACACGTGCCTCTGCCCTCCCAGCCTGGGCCCATGCTTATCGTCCTCAGTTCTCCAGGACTGGGACAGCTCGCTTCTTGAGGCTGAGGGTGGGAAGGTCTGGTGGGTGGAGGGTGGGGGCCAGAAGCGAACTCTGTCTCTGCTCCACGCAGCTTTGCAAACTCCTGTGCCAGCAGCGGGGCCACATCTTCCGGCCCCCTGACTTCCTACCAGAAGGCCAACATGGACAACGGTGAGTGACAGGGCAGGGAGTGCAGCCTGAGCACCAGGAGAGAGCTGAGAAAACGAAGCAGGCCTCTAGCGACAGCTCCGACACTGGGGCCTGGGGCTCCTGTACTAATGGTTTCCTCCTGTGGCGAGCCCTACCCCTACTTTCCTCTCCTCTCCGGGGGGG
>NW_022103898.1:75820091-75827968 GCF_000313985.2 Echinops telfairi | reverse complement strand
GGGAGTGTGTGTCAGGGAGGCTTTTTCCTCAAGCAGACATCCTTCAGCCTCTTATTTAGGGGTTTGGTCAACAGCCCCATAGGTAGCTACGCCACAGGCTCACCGTTTTCTTGAAGGGGGTGAGGGAGGGTTTGGGACGACTCTTGCTAATGCCCCATCTCTTGTTTTCTTCCTCTAAAACTGGATTTTCAATTATGGATCTCTGCAGGAAACGCCACAGACATCAATGACAACAGGTACACCAGTCCCCACTGCCCTCGGGTGGTCTGAGTGGGGTTAGAAGATATGGCTACAATGACTGCATTTCCCCTTCCTTAAAGGTTCCCTGGGTCCGTGGGGTTGGGGATGTGGGAGGAGAGAAAGCCTGTCCCTTGTCACTGTGTCCTTTCCAGGAGAGCTGAGTCATCCCCTGCCTTGGGAAATGTCTTCATCCATGTCCTTCTGTGGCTTCTCCCTGTTCTGGTTTTGGAGTGCGGGGGGAAATGCCATACAGATGTGATGACTTGGATTTCTCTCCCACTTTGGGGGAACTTTGTGACCTTGGACAAGTCAGCGCCTTCTCTCTGGCCTCGATGTTGCCTGTGTTCCCACCAAACAAGAACCACGAGCCCTTTTTGCTCTCGCGGGAATGCTTCTAGCGCCGGGAACCCTCCAGGGACGCTTCCCTTTCTCGAGCTGAGCAGACCATGCCGTCTGACTGTGGCCATCTCTTCCTTCCCCTCCAGGAGTGACCTGCCATGCGGCTATGAGGCTGAGGACCCGGCCAAGCTTTTCCCTCTCCACCAAGAGACTGCCGCCAGCTAATCTCCCAGGCCCACGGCTGCATACCTGCACTTTCAGGTAGCTTCAGGCCGCTTCCTCAGACGAGCCTCAGGTTGCTTCCTTTCTCATCCTTCAGCCTCTTTGATCCTTTTTTTAAAAAACCACGTCAAAAAGGTCTTCTTACCCCTCACCTCCTGCTCTCCCCTCCTCCAAGCTATATCTGTGATGCGCTGTGTCCTCTGGACAATGCCTTCCTTCCCCTTCTTAGACACTTTACTGCAGTAACCGCAGTACTATCTTGCTGCCACTAGAGGTCACTGTCACTTATAAACCGTGAGCAGGACAGAATGTGGCGATTAGGGGCCCTTGGGAGATCATCCCAGTCCTGTCTCTACCCTGAGGGCCGGGTCTTTTCTGATGGAAGAACGCTTCCCTGTGAGACCCGTTTCCTGCCTGCTGCATAGCATAGTATGTTCCACCAGTAGTAAGCTTGAGTAAGGGCCCCTGGCAGCTTCACCTTTTGTCCCAGCCTAGCCTCAATGTTAGCACTCCCTTCCCATCATGCTCCGTGGAGGTGGGGTGCAGCCTTCTCCCCACCTCCCAGCCCCTTCCTTCCTTCTCCACCTCTGCCCCTTGGCCCTCTCCCCAGCAATGCAGGCTCGTCCAGGTCCTGCAGTCACCAGCGTCTTCACTGAGGTTGCTGTAGGGCCCAGAACTGGGCACCGGGATCCTGTTGTGTTGCCTACTGTGGGTTCTTGGGGAATGAGAAAGAGGAGCATGTGGCCAGTGTCTGAGCTGGGCTGCGTCCTCTCCGGGAATTTGCCCAGGATAGCAGGCTGGGCACACAGCAGAAAGGCAGGAGGAGCAGAGAAGCCCGGAGGAGGAGGAGGAGGGAGCTCTTAGGGAGGGGCTGGCGATGGGTATCTCTGTGTTGGTGTCAAAGAAACAGGACCACAAGCCAAAGCCTGTACAGATCCGACCCTGTTCCTTTGGAGCCAACAGCGCAGTGGCTGGGCTGCAAGACGGCGCCTCACACACTCTTTCTCTTTCTTCCCCAGTTTCTAAGAGGGACTGAGGCCTCTCCTCTCAGCATGCTGCAAACCCGTGGTCTCTGATACTAACTCCCTCCCCAACCTTGTTGTCTGACTGTACTATGTTTGATGTCTCCTCTTCCTTACTCTGTATCTAGCTATCAAAGCTGCTGCTCCGTCTCCCCTCTCTGTCCCACTCTCCAGGTATCTGATGATGTATCTAGCGATTTCTAAGCATAGTCTACCCTCCTATTGGGGAAATAGGGAGGAGGGTGAATGTTTCTCCTTTTTCTCTCATATATTCGTCTCTCACACGACGTGGTGGCAATCACTGAGTAGAGGTCATGGAGATGATTAAAAACAAACAAAACAGGAGCTAGAGGGCTCTGCTCCTCGCGCTCTTACACACACACACACACACACACACATACACACACACACAAAGCCTTAAGCAGAATGTCTTGCATCCTAAGAAGACACAAAGATAGGCTCTTCCGCCCTCCCTTCTCGCACAGAGCACAGGGAGGGGTCCGTTGGAAGAACTTAGCGCTTAGATGTGTAATTTTCTCCATACACCCAGCTGAGCGAGTCCAGGGGCTTAGCTCTGGAATGAGTTGGCCTTTTGCCTCCCTCATCTGTTCTCCTCTGAACTGAGAACATGGCCCCTCCGCTCTCTCATCCAATCTCCTCTGACACCTTTTACCCCACAGCTTGCAGCCAGAACCCAGAGTTGATTCAAAATAGTCTCAAAAATTGGTGGAGGCAGCCCCCTCCCAATAGTCTGTCAGCTGGTTTGCTCAACTGTCTGGGGTGATGGTTATAGGTGCGTGTAGTCTGAAGGATCGGTTCCTTGGGTTTAGCCAGGAACCGCCTTGGTCAGCTTCTTGTTGCCCAGGGCCCTCTGGCGGAGGACGGGGCCCGATTCCTTTCTCGGTCCCTCCCTTCTCCACCGCTCCGTCGGGGCTTCCAGTTCCTAGCAAACATTGATCATTTGATGCCTTCCTTTCAAGCAGGGGCCTGATTTTCCCCAATCTACCTTTTTTTTTTTTTTGTGGCCCACAGAGTTTCTTCTATACTGCTCCCATCTGGTAGTAAGTGCACTTTAAAGAAAGGGGCAGGGCAGCCTCTCCAGAGGTGAAGGAGCTCTTCCACTCACTAGCTCAGCCCCGGGGCCCCTGCACCAGAGGGGACTGATGCTTTGGTCGCAGAGTCCTCTCCGTCCACTTGGTGCTCAAGTGGTTTCCCAGGGAGGAGAATGGATATCGCTAGCCAGCCCAATCAGGAAAGCCTTGTGTCCAGCTAGCCAGTCCTATTTGCTGCAGAAGACAGGATCCCCAAGCCACCAGGCACCCAACACCTAGATTCTTCTACGTCAGGAAAGAATGTTCGTGTGCGTGCCAGCTGGTAAAATACGGGCTTTCTTGGTGTGTGACACCTACAGGCGGAAAGTCCCTGTGCCCTTTTCCTGTTGGAACCCTTTTAGCAATTAGGGTGAAAATAACAGTGGGTGTGAATACACTGATCCACCATTGAGTCACTTGCTTAGAGGCATATCAACAAAAGGGACTTCAACTAACATTAGCCACCAGGGCACTCAAAAACCCAGTGGGTTTTATGTAATCATGCCAGCAAAGGATTCTTTTGCAGAAGAAAAAACATACGGAAATGTGAAGGTGTAGGGCCGGTGAGGAGAGAGGTGACACCGAGGGGCAGCCTTCTCTTTCACAAGTTGTAAGGGAAATAGAATTCATTTCCTCAACCACGAAACGGCACACACACAGACCCTGCACCACAAGCTTCATAATGCACCCCCCTCACCCCCCTCACCCTCGAGGCATTCCTTCCAGAGAGCCAGGGTCACAAGGGACACCTGGCCTGCCCACTCACATCTGCCAAAATGTTGCATGCCAGCGTGTTAGACACACTAAACCACACAAACCCCACTGTGTATTTACTTGATGTATATAAATACCTTTAAAATAAAATTCAATGATGACTGTACAGTGTTGTAAATCTGCTTTATCGCCACCCTCCTCTCCCTTCTTTGTAGGCAATGGCATTTAGCCACGCAATGCATAGCCTTCCAGATGTTTTTCTACACATGTATTCACCTGGGGCTTTTTTTTTTCCTTAGCAATATGTCTTGGAGCTCTTCTCATGTTAATAAATGTATTTATCTCATTAAAACTTTTCCATTTGTTTTTCCTGAAGTGGATTTGCTGACATCTAGGTTAGTTGTCATTTTTAAGGCAAACGTTCTCTAGTTGTGTCCTTCATTTCCCACCCAGACCATCATCGCAGCTCCAGCATCCACTCCTGCCCTCTCCAGGGCCTCTCTCCATCTCCTCCTGGCCGGTTCCTCAGTTCTCCCAGCCCCAATTCATCTACACAGTCACCCTTCCACACCCATCCCATCGTAGAGCAGCAGTCTCTTTGCCCCTTCCTCAGAGCTTCTGTAGTGAATGCAGAAGATCGCACAACCACGGAGGAAAAAAGGGCAACTCAAAACTAAGGCATGCTGATGGCCAGATGGCTAAGTGCTTGAATGCTAATGCACAAACCCACTAGTAGCTTCTTGAGAATAAAGATCTAGAGATTTGCCCTATTGAGATTCCAGCCTAGGAGACCCGAGTAACAGTCCCAGAGGGTCACCAAGAGTCAGAACCGACCCCATGTCACACAACAAAAACCAAGACCCGGCATTTCCAACCAGGCCCTCAGTGCTGCTCACCATTCCTTCCAGATGCCCTGTGGGGGAAACCATCCAGCCCCTCACACTGTCACGGACCCGGTCGGCACAATTGTATGGTTATGATATATAAAGATTTTAGTAAAGTCAGAGAGAATACGAAAAGAGAAAATAAAGGAGTCAGACACATTTCATGGTAGCATGCTCACCTGGACCGCCATGATCTCACCAGCCAGGTCTGCGCGCAGCTCGGGCGGCGGAGAGTGGAGAAGAGAGCGATTTATTTCTAACCAGGGCTTATATATCTTTGGGGGGCATGCAATCCCCATTACAGGTAAAGACATACGTCACAGGAAGGGGTTGTACTGTAGGTAATACAGCAAGGGGGGGATGTCCATCTAGGGGTATACACGCTATAGGAAGAGGAGGGATTAAAGAGACGTGTGACATGAAGGGTGGATCCTAGATTCATGATGGTGGCCTACCCTTGATTGTCCTTGAGTTGGAGACTTGATTTATCTGAGCCTTTCAGGGAACGCAATCCACTGTCCTACCAGCAGGGAGTGAGCCCCCCATGGCAAGGCAGAAAATAGGGTCTGGATGGCTGGAGTCTTCAGGGAGATAACTTGACAATCATTTACCATTAGTTGCAAGCAGTGCTCTAGGTCTGACATATATTTGGGGGAGAGAAACGGGGTTTTATATCCCACAATGCCCCTGTTTCATTTCCTCTCCCACTTTCCGGAGCAACCGGACTCACCCTCACTCCCTACCTTCTCCTCCTAGGCAACAACTTTTTCTTCTGCTGGAAAGGGAAAATTAAAGTGAATGAGCACCCAATTCTTCATCCTGCCCCCACATGGACCCTAAGCCCAAACCTGCCGTGAGTCAATTCTCACTCATAAGAAGACCCTATAGGACAATACAGGAGCCCTGGTGGTATAGTGTTATGAGTTTGGTGGTGATCCACATGGTCGGCAGTTTGAAACCACCAGCAGCTCCTTGGGAGAAAGACTGGGCCTTCTACTCCCGTAAACAGTTACAGTCTCAGAGCCCACAGGAGGCCGCTATGAGTCAGCACTGACTTGATGGCAGAGAGTTTGGTTTTGGTATAGGACCAAGGAGAACTGCTCCTTAAGTTTTTGCAGGAGTAGACAGTCTTGTTCTTCCCTTTTTTTGAAGCAACCAGTGGGCTTGAACTATCAACTATCAACCTCGTGAGTTAACCCAGTGCTTAACTCACACCTACACAATTACCTATATTTGCACATATCCTTTCCTTTCTCCCTTCTGACAGGTGATATAACTTCCCCTTCTCTGCCTAAAAGCTCAAGTGAGTCAGTCCCCTTTTAGAGCCTTCATTCTGGATACTTGTACAGAACTCCAATATCTTAAGTAACTAAGAGTGGGTCCGATTTGGGCAATTCACCTTTTCTGTGTCTGTAAATTACTTTCCTGTCTTACCTATTTTCTTACAACCAAGCTTACAATCCTGAAAAAGTTCCAAACTTTCCATTCCCACTGTGTTAGACCAGGTTACAATTTGAGAAACAGAACAAGCTTTCTATCAATTATATATCAAGAAGGGATCCCAGCCCAGCCTATGCAAGTCCCTAAGTCCGATACTAGTCCACAAGTCCCTCTTCAGACTCACGCAGCCACAGGCAGTGATGCAGAATGCAGGAAGCTCCCAGGCTGGTGGGGACCCAAGGTCAGTGGAAACCTGGCCGGGCACCAGCAGCCCTCGCCCTGCCCTCAGGGTCAGTGGTAGAGTCCCAGGGAGCAGAAGCTGAAGGGGCAGAGAGGGAGGTGCCTAGTCCCCCCCGCCCCCCCTGCCCTCCCCTCTCATTGCCCTTTAGAAGGCCACATCCCTAAGGAGGCATCATCAGGCTGTGACTTGATTGACAGGTTGAATTCCACCCCTACACTTTTTGTCAACTTCAATCATCTAACAACCGCACCTCCCATTCATTACTAAGCCCACCTTGACCTGGCTTTTGTTCTTCGAAACTGTTTTCCCAAAGGTCATTAGTTACTTTATATACAACGGACTTTTCTCTGTCCTGGTCCTGCCTCACCTCTGTGACATCTGACACGATCAACATTCCTTCCTTCCCTGAAACCCGACTCCCTTGGTGTTTGTGACCCTGCTAGCCTCTTGCTCTTAGGTCATCCCCTCCCTTAAGTACTGCTTTCTCGCTTGGCCTCTCCTGTGTCACTCTATGACATGACGTCACCCCGGCCCACAGAGTCCACATCAATCTTTCCATCACTTTCTCCAGTCTGGCCCGCTTTGCTGAGCAATAAGAACATCCATCCAGTTGTCCTCAGGCACCTCAAACGTGTTCCTAGTAACAATAATAATGTTGCAAACAAACATCTTTCCCCAAAAACCTGCTGTTCATTTCATCCCACCTTAGCCAGAAGCCTAGAATTCATACCCAATGCCTCCTGTTCCCTCAAGCCCCACCCCCACTAAGCACTTTCCAAATCAACACCAAATGGTATCTTTATGTCATCTTCTTGCCACCCCAACAGCCAATGATCCATCAACTTGTGCCTGGACTTTTGCAGCCTACCTGTCCCTCCAGAGTAATGCCCGAGTAGTTCTTCTAGGATAAAATAACTGGCCCCAACCTGTTTCTGACGCATAGTGACCCTAGAAGGCAAGGTAGAACGACCCCAGTGGGTTTCCAAGACTGTAACTGTCCACAGGAGTAGAAAGCCTCATCTTTCCCCACAGAGCGGCTGGTAGTTTCAAACTGCTGACCTTGTGGCTAGCAGTCCGCTATGTCACCAGGGCTCCCTAGTTCTTCTAGAAGCTCAGTCAGTTATGTTGAAACCCCAAAGGGGTCATCGGACTTCTTCCCAGGTCCAGCTTTACTTTGTTTAGGCTATTCACCTTCTCCCATCAAGTCCACTCCGATTCGCGGCGACCCCCCAACAGAGTAGAACTGTTCTGTAGGGTTACTGAGACAACTCTGTATACGCAGGGGCACCTTTGTCTTTCTCCTGGGAGCTGAGAGGTGGATTTGAACTGCTAACCCTAGGATAACAGTCCCATGCTTAACCCGCTGCACCCCCGGGAATCTTTCAGGTGAATCGGACTCGTTATTTCTTTGCCTCCATACATTTTGTGCATAGTGGTACCTTACAACAAACAAAAAACGCTCTCCCACAGTCCTGAGCTGCACTGGGCCTTTCAGAGCCTGCTGTTGGAGGCCTTCCTCTGCGGGCGTGTTACTGGCATCACGGCACACAGCTCTGCGGCACACTCCTCTCCCATGCCGCGTTCTCTTTGGGTCAACCAGAGCTGAGGCTCCCCAACTCCTCAACCGCAGGAACGACCTTGTCTGCTGTTTCGACCCAAGAAGGGCCATCAGCACCTAGAACAA
>NW_022103898.1:75808536-75819081 GCF_000313985.2 Echinops telfairi | reverse complement strand
TGCCCCGGCCCCCCTGCCCACCAGCCCCTAGGTGTTGCTGTACTTTCCTTTCTTGTTGTAGACTCTAAGGGTTACCCCCACCCCCACCCCCGCTTAGTCCTTGACTCCCTCCGCTCTAGTTACACCTGCCCCACCTGAAATCCAGCCACAGTTCCAGGCTACAGAGCCCTGCCTGGGCTGGAGACCGGCCTGGATCGGGCTCCTGCTGGGAGGACTTTGGAGGGAGTGGCTGTCCTGGGTTGGTGGTGGTGAGGTCTCTGGTGAGACAGAGAGAACGAGAGTCAGTGAATGAGTAAGTATATGTGTATGCGCCGTAACTGGATTCCACCTTGCTTTTCAGCCCCGGGTCCATGACTTTGGAACCTTGACTTTGTCTTGGGGGAAGCTCCAGGCCACCTGGACCTTCTAATCCTGCTAGTCCCTCCTTTTCCCATCCAGAGGTACAGCATTTCAGAGAGGCTGCCCCACCCCTGCCTTGAGCCAGTGGGTACCGTCCATCAGGGCTTTTGCCTTTGGTGTATGCCTTTGGCCTTAACCGCATCCCCTTTGCTGGCTGGAGGACCCGTGTTTATGGATCTAGGTGTCGTCTTGGAATAGCGAAAGGGCTGAGGAGCTCTGGCCCTGGGAACGTGATCATGGGGAACCTTAGAAACCGGGAGTGTGCTCTAGAGGGTATGTGACTGGGTGTCAGGGGGATACTTCAAGGGCAGGAAGCAGCCCATGCCCCCTCCCCTGAGATGTGGGCTATAAAGAGTACAGCGAACTCAGATGGGACAGGGCCTATTTTAGAAATCCGCTTCCTTGAGCTGTTAGAGCTGTGGCAGGCTTGTGTAGGTGGAAGGTGTGAAGAGGAATTCAGTTTGTCGCATTCGTAATTTGTTTTTTAGAAGATCGTCTGGGGTCGGGTCCGCTCCCTTGTGCATTTGTGGCTGTGGACTGTACCCAGCTCCCTGGGGAGAAAATCTTAATAGCTGGATATTTGGCATGAGGTACTTAGCATGGACAAGTCCGCTGGAGGTAGGGCTGTCTCTCAGGGGTCCCTTCCAGGTGACTCATCTGTCCCTCTGAGAAGCTCCACAGGGTGGACTTTTCATTGGTAGGGATTGAGGGAACTACACCCAAGACTTGCCTCAGGTTCCCTCCAAAAACAAACTCGCTGCCATGGGGTGGATGCTTGTTGGTCTCATGGTGAGCCCCTGTGAGTTTCTAAGACTGGAACTGTTTACAGGAGTAGAAAGTCCAGTCTTTGTCCCAAGGAACAGATGGTGGTTTTGAACAGCTGACCATGCATATCACAGGCCAGCACGTAACCACCAACATATACCACCAGGGCTCATTTTAAGGTCCCTAGGTGTATGTATATATATGTTAGCCCCAACACTCCACCCTCCACACAATCACTTCAAGTGCTGGAATTGAGAAATTCCTTGAACATATGTCTTAATGATGATTCAGCCTGCTTAACAGCAGGTGGGGAGGAGGGAGCAAGAAGAGCTATAGCTGAGTCTTAGGCTGGGAATCTCAAGTTTGGTTTTTTGTTTTGTTTTTGAGGGGTGTTTCTAGAATGATCTGTTCTGTCCTTGTTTTTACTGAAAATGGAAGGCGTAGGGTTGCACTGCACCCTATAGGGTCTAGGTCCGGATGCACTTCAGAAACTCTGGCACATGAGCATGGACGGCGTGACTAGCAGTCACTGACTCAGTTAATGAACACTGAAGGACTCCTGTGCTCTCGAGACCCTGGAGAGATGAGGCAGAGGCAACAACGGGCCCTTGCCCTTGAAGAGCTCGCAGCCTAAGTGGGGCCCTTGATGCAGCCCAGTGCTCCAAGTCATGTGGTGATAAGTGCACTGTTCAAGGCAGGTGGAAGGAACTGTGGCAACACCACGGAGGAGCACATCTTGGGATTTTTGAGTAGGGGAGAGCTCCCTCTTCCCCTACTTTAGCCCACTGCAGCCTGGGCGCGAAGGGGAGCATGTGATACTTGCACTCTTTGGGCTTCGGGACAGATAGCTTGACTGCTGAGCAGGCACCCCATGAGCTCATGTCCTCTGCCTGCCTGCATTCCCTCTCAAATCAGATGCTCCTTTTTCACCTCACACACAGGCAAGTGGGACCCACTGCAGAGAACTGGGCCAGAGCAGGCTGGAGGGGTTTGTGAGGAGATGTCTCTAACGTGGCATCCCCCTGGCTGTGTTCGGCCTTCAGAGTCCCATTAACTCTCATGCACTTTGTCAGTGTCTTTTAAAATTTTTTTAACAGAGTGGGGAACTGTTTGTCTTGAGTCTGCTGAGGGTATTCCCCCTCCCCCTCCCGAATTTCTCACAGCTTTAAAAATAGCCCTGCGTTGCTTGCAGGGTTTTGCCTAATATAAAATGGCTGTGGTGAGCACGAGGCTCGGTGGGGGTGGGGGCTCTTTGTGAGGGTTGCTCCCGCTTGCCTGAAAGGTTTCGGCAGATTCTGTCCCATCTGTGGAGCATATGCACAGCTGCTGGTGTGAAGGGAATGCGGCGTGAGCTGCCCAGACACGCGACATGCGCAGCCCTCGCCACCTGTGCTCACGGCCTCTCTCTTCCCAGATCAATGAGCTCAGCCAGGTCCCTCTCCCTGTGATGCTGCTTCCAGACGACTTTAAGGCCAGCTCCAAGATCAAGGTCAACAATCATCTTTTCCACAGGTCAGTGTGGACCTCTGCCCGTCCTCTTTTAGGTCAACTGTCCTAGAAAGCGAGATCTTTGGAAAAGGTACGAGTCAATGGGTTTGAAGGTTCTAGTTTTAGAAGGCAACTTACCAGTTGTGTAGTTGAATCATTTTCCCAATGCAGACACTTTGTGTTGTGTAAAGAAATCATTAGAATAATCTCCAGTGTTCCCTGGACCCTTTTATTTACTCTAGCGTAGCACCTTCCCAGAGTAGATACTCAGATAATATTATCATTAGCTTCTGGTAGGGGCTTCCTGAAAGAAAGATCCCGGTCTTCTGAGCCCTGCTCGTGTTAAAAGATGTCATTGCCAACAGTGGCCGCGATTGCCAGTGCCAGGATGTCTCTCACGTGCTTGAGCTCTGAGCCGTGTTGTTTGGATGAGCAATAGCCCCTGACTGTACTCCCCTCTGCTCACCACTTAGGCGGGTCACTCAACCCCACCAGGTCACAGACTCCTCTTGTGTAAAGCAGGGATCATATACCTTTAATTGACCTCACAAGGTTTTATGGGAGTCAAATACGTGAGGGTACTTTACAAACGGCTGAGTTCTATAGAAGTGTAATCTTGTTACTTGGATCGTGTTCTTACCTTGAATGCTTCTACTGCAGGGAAAGTCTGCCCAGTCATTTCAAGTTCAAGGAGTACTGTCCTCAGGTCTTCAGGAACCTCCGTGACCGGTTTGGCATCGATGACCAGGACTATTTGGTGAGCGTCCGTGACGGGGTGAGAGTGGTTCTTTCTGCCTAGCACCCAGGGGCCCTGGGGACAGTCTTACTTGGAGAAATGGGAGTCTGGCAGGTTGGGTGCTTTCCCTTTTTCCAGCCACAGGCATCTGTGCAAGTAGACTCAGTGTTTGCGGTGAATTTCATTCCGTAAGCACCAGGCTGAGAACCTGCAGCTCAGCCTCTTACGCCAGCCCATCATTCACTCCCAGGCGTAATCAGTTGGCTATCATAATGTGATTTGCATCTCTGTCTAAAGGGGGAGGAGAAGATCCTCTGGCCTCTTCTGTGTCCCCAGGTATCCCTTACCCGGAGCCCCCCAAGTGAAAGTGAAGGCAGTGATGGTCGCTTCCTTATCTCCTATGATCGGACTCTGGTCATCAAAGAAGTGTCCAGTGAGGACATTGCTGACATGCATAGCAACCTCTCCAACTACCACCAGGTCAGACCTCTTCCCATCTTCGTTCTTTCCCTCAGCTCCCTACTCACAGCCGAACTGCTGGAGCGAGCAGAGAGACTTCCCCTGTATTTTCTCCCCTACTGCCCACTTTACGCCCCAAGAAGCACCTGACATCTTGTTTGGTTTGGGTTTTTGTTTTGTAACTTTCCTGTGTGAATTAGGTGGACGTTTACAGAGCAGGGCATTCATTGCTTTTTCATTCAGTAGTTCATACGGATTTGGTTTTAACTCGCCCATCGGAGTCCCCTCAATGTATCCTCACTTATCCCAACGCCTCCAGGTGTTTCCTTTCCTCCTTTCCCGACTGGCTGTCTACATTGTCCTTGGGTAGATGCTGCCCCTTTTGATCTTCAGTGGTTGCGATGAGTTCGATCCAGAGGCATCGGGTGACAGCATGTTTTTGAAAACTAGGGATTGTCCACCCCCCACCCAAAAGACATGTACTTATCTAGTTGTGCTCTTCTAAATAGAATACTTTAGGCATATCTCTTCTCATCTGCTACTTAACACTCTGAAGCCGGTACTATGGGTTGATTTATAAAGAGCTCCTGTTTAGCAGAGTGTAAGTCATAGGCGAAGTCAAAACTGTGTGAAGTGCTAACACCAAATGAGAGTCTCAGGAATGAGCTCAGTGTGGAGGGAAAGTGCACATTGGGATGAACTGGAAGTGAGAAACCATTGTCATGTTTCAGCCCATCCAGTCTGAGCATGTTAACGTGGAATGTGGGGCTTATGGGACTCTCTGATGATAAAAAGTACTCTGCCTGAATGTATTTCTACTGATGAAAAAAATCTCACCAAAGTCCAGAAGCAAGAAACATGAGGACTACATAAAAGATTGTAAAAGAAGTCTTTTATCTAACAAAGAGTGAATGACCCCTATTAGTAGGTCTTGTGGGAAGCAGTAGAGAAAGACGTGAATGAAACAGTTGTGGCCCTGAAAGACATCCTGGTCTCTTGGCAAAGGCCAGAGAACAGCATTAGCACACAGTGTGAGGTGTGTAATAATAGAGGTACGGATGGCCTGGGGTCCCAACTTCCCTAGGGAAAGAGGTGCAGTGGGACAGTAGAAAGGGAATTTTTCAGGAGATTTATTTCAGAATCTGATCCTTGAAGGAGTAGTAGGGGTTTACCATTGGAAAAAATGGAAGAGAGAATTCTAGGCAGAGTAGAGCAGTCTTGGCAGAAGCACAGAGCCATGCTCAGTGTTGGCGAACTGCAGAAAATGCATTATGACTTGGATATGGTGTTGTGGGAAAATAGGCAGGAGTCAGATCATGAAAACTCACTGCCAGTAAGTCGATTCCAACCCTCTTTGACAGAGTAAACTGCCCTGTTGGGCTTCTGAGACTGTGACTTCCTATGGGAATAGGAAACCTCATCTTTCTCCCGTGGAGTAGCTGGTTGTTTTGAACTGCTGACCTTGTGGTTAGCAGCCCACTGTACAACCTCTACCCCACCAGGATTCCTCTGAGATCATGAAGGAGGAGTCACATGAAGTTTGGGATGGGGGAGAATCATGGGAGTTAAGGCAAAGGGAGGAGGACTAGGCTTCTGGAGGAAGGCCCTTCTGATTTAGACAGAGTGGGCTTGAGGTTTCTGCAGTTCATCTGATAGATGTCCAGTAAGTAGAAGGGGAGGGGGTGGGTGAGACCACGACGAGAAGGCTGAGGACAGAGCCGTCCGGAGCAAGTGCAGAAAAGAGCCCATAAAGAAGACTGAAAGTGGGCAGGTGCTTTCAATTTTTTGTGCCTTAATTTAGACCAGAAAGGACTTGAGGACAGAGATGGAGGCTCAGCACAGTGATATAATGGGAGCTGAGGGTGCGGAATGTGGTCAGGTGCCACCCAGAGTAGAGTACAACAAGGACTCAGAAGTACTCAATGGATTTGGCGATGAAAGGGGCGGGGGAGAAGTAACTTGCTGAGGAAAAAGGAGGGTCCCGATCTGATTTCAGTGGTTGGAGTGGAGGCGGCAATTGCTGCTTGCTGTTCAGAGGAGGGTGGCTCGAAGAGGAGAGAGCAATGCTGAGAGATGGTAGCATGTAGCATGTTGCATTGAGAGAGGAACTTTTTTTATAATCATTTTATTGGGGGCTCATATAACTCTTATCACAATCCATGCATCCATCCAGTGTGTCAGGCACATTGTGCATTTGTTGCCCTCATTCTCAAAACATTTGTTTTCTACTTGAGCCCTTGGTATCAGCTCCTCATTTCCCCCTCTCCCTCCCCACCCCTCCCTCTCTCATGAACCCATGATAATTTATAAATTATTATTATTTTGTCATGTCTTATACTGTCCAGTGTCTCTCTTCACCCACTTTTCTGTTGTCTGTCCCCCAGGGAGGAGGTTATATGTAGGGCTTTGTAATCGGTTCCCCCTTTCTACCCTCCCTTCCCTTCACCCTCTCGGTATTGCCACACTCACCATGGGTCCTGTGAGGTTCATCTGTCTGGATTCCCTGTGTTTCCAGTTCCTATCTGTACCAGTGTACATCCTTGGGCTAGCTGGATTTGTAAGGTAGAATTAGGATTCATGATAGTGGGGGTGAGGGGAGAGGAAGCATTTAAGAACTAGAGGAAAGTTGTATGTTTCATCGTTGCTCTGCACCCTGACTGGCCTGTCTCCTCCCTGCGACCCGTCTGTAAGGGGGATGTCCAGTTGTCTACAGATGGGCTTTGGGTCCCCACTCTGCACTGCCCCTCAATTCTCAATGATATAATTTTTTTTTTTTTTTTGATACCTAATAACTGATCCCTTCGACACCTCATGCTCACCCAGGCTGGTGTGCTTCTTCCATGCGGGTCTTGTTTCTTCTGAGCTAGATGGCCACTTATTTACCAAAGAGGAATTTTTTTTAACCGTCAAAATGATTTGCCATTATGTAGATAGTTTTACTATGGGAATCTAGCTCACCCCAACACACTGTTGTTAGAGAACTCATTTGGTTGATAATCAGAAATCCTAATCCTATTTCTGTGACTTCTGGCAAAGACAGATCCCTTGCAAAGAGCGAAAGTGTAAGACTACTCCCCTTCCCCATCTCAATGGTAAGAAATGGAATGAGAGACGGGACTTTCAAAAATGGAATAAATCAGAAGAGGAGGCCTTCAGGAACACTGTGGCTAGGCAGAAAGTGCCGTGTAACGCTCTCCTTGAGTTTTCTGCCCCACCCTGGCATGGTGGTGTTTGAGTTCCCATACCTTGGCTGTGTGTGTGTGCCTCTCACCCTCTCCCCATCCCCCCCTCACAGTACATTGTGAAGTGCCATGGCAACACCCTGCTGCCCCAGTTCCTGGGGATGTACCGAGTCAGCGTGGACAACGAAGACTGCTACCTGCTCGTCATGCGCAACATGTTTAGCCACCGCCTTCCTGTGCATAGGAAGTATGACCTCAAGGTCAGGGCTGGATCATTGGGGCCAGAGGGGAGGCTTCTGGTGACAGTTGGGAAACTTGAGAGCTTGTCTTGGGAATTGGGTCTCGGTCTTATAACCGCTTCTGCTGATTTGGTCTTTGGCTCTCTCCACAGGGGTCTCTAGTGTCCCGGGAAGCCAGCGATAAGGAAAAGGTGATTCTCATTTTAGGCAGTGGGGTGAGGGCTGGGGGACAGCAAGATTTTCTTAGGATGAAGACACTCTTCTCCATCAAGGGTTAGGAATCATCAGCAGTTAATTTTTCTCTTAAACTGTTGGAGGAAAAGGAAGAATTGTTAGAGGTGGGCAAAGGGAACAGCTGTTTTGTCATGGGCATGCGTTACCCCATATGGAACGTTTGGGGGTGGGTGAGGATGCCAGAATTTAAGAACTCTCATTCTGGACTCTTCTTTTTCAAGTCGCTGATTTTGCTTAAGAAGAACGAGAAGTCAGCATGGGGATCTTCACTGGAAACCCTCAACAGAGAGTAGTGGGTTGTGACCCAGGTAGAGCTGCAGTGCCTGATGGGTCTGGGAAACCGTTGGCGGTAACGGACGCTAGGGTGCCTCGAATCGTGGAGCCAAGGCGAGAGTAGTAAGGTCTCTCCTAGTGGCCGCTGAGTTGGAGAGCCCACCCCTGGATGAGGAGGCAGGGTTCTCTGAGACCTTAAAAAAGGGGTATGTATATGCTAAGGCATCCTTTTACCTATTCTTAGGTTAAAGAGTTGCCCACCCTTAAGGATATGGACTTTCTCAACAAGAACCAGAAAGTTTATATTGGTGAAGAAGAGAAGAAAGTATTTCTGGAGAAGCTCAAGAGAGATGTGGAGGTGATGACTGGGGTGTTCTGGGAATGTCTCTCTGCCCTTTTTTTTTCTCCCTGCCCCAAAAGGCAGATGTCTTTCCCATGTGCATTATAAGGGAGTGTGTCCCCTCTCCTTTATTCTTCAGAACCTCTGTGTGAGGGGAGTTGACTGTGAGACATAAAACCCCCCAAGGCTAGCCTGTGGAAGGGGGAGGGTGGGGATGAGCTAAAAGGATGATCTTCCAGGGCCTTTAGGCACTAAAGGGTGACGGGACACTCAAACCTCAATAATCATCCCTTCCCTGGGAAAACCCCAAAATCAGATTCACTGCCATCGTCACTTCTGATTCATACCCTACCTTTCCAGGGTAGGGTAGTGGGTTTCCCAGCCTGTAACTCTTTACAGGGGCAGAAAGCCTCATCTTCCACCTGCCGACCTTGCGGTGAGCAGCCCCACGCATCCCCACAACACCACCGCGGCTCAAATGTCAAGGGTAGAAGTGCAAGGGTGGTACCTGGGAATGGAAAGGGAAGTGTGGGTGTCTGATGGTCAGTGGGTCTCAGTTCCTAGTACAGCTAAAGATCATGGACTACAGCCTTCTGCTGGGCATCCACGACATCATCCGGGGCTCTGAGCCAGAAGAAGAGGGGCCTGCCCGGGAGGAAGAGGCAGAGGGGGAGGGAGACTGTGGCCTGACTGGACCTGCTGCTGTGGTGGGCTCCTATGGCACCTCCCCGGAGGGCATCGGCGGCTACATCCATTCCCATCGGCCTTTGGGCCCTGGAGAGTTTGAGTCCTTCATCGATGTCTACGCCATCCGGAGTGCTGAGGGTGAGACACCCTGGAAACTCTAGGGGTGGGGAGGGTTGTCCCATGTGAGTCAACCTCGGTTCCTGGGCCAAGGAAATCCGCACCATCTCTGCTCTTCATTGTTGGTCTTCCTTGCCAGGGGCCCCCCAGAAGGAGGTGTATTTCATGGGTCTCATTGACATCCTGACACAATATGACGCTAAGAAGAAAGCAGCTCATGCAGCCAAGACGGTCAAGCATGGGGTGAGGGTTTCCCCCAGAGCCTTGCCTCTCCCGCACCATTCTTTAAGGAGAGAGAGAGCAGGGGGCGGGGGCTGGGAGGGGGGAGCAGGCGGTGGGATGGCCAGCCACATTGTTCCCTCCCTCCTCTCACAGGCTGGAGCAGAGATCTCTACTGTCCATCCTGAGCAGTACGCTAAGCGATTCCTGGATTTTATTACCAACATTTTTGCCTAAGAGGCTGCCTGACTCCACAGTGACTGCTGCTTGCTGTTCAGGGTGGCGAGGTTCTGAGAGGCTTGGAGGAACGGGGGATATTTTGACCAACACATCTTTGCTTCCTCCTGTGCGCAATTCAGGCTGCGGGCGCCTTCCATCCAAATAACCCATTTCGTTGCATTGGCTCTTCCTGGCCATCAGAAATACATTGTCCTTTCCTTCCCTATTGCCCTCCCCGGACAAGTCTGTTTGCTTCATTAGGGTGTCATTGTTGACTCTCCCAAGTGCCTTGATCTTTGTAAAAAGTCCTATTGTTTCTATAAAAGAAAAAGAGCTCGGGGGTGGGGTGGGGGGGTTGTTTGCGATCTTCAGAACCTGATTGGATGGATGGACCTGGTTCAAGCAATTACTCTGGATGCACTTTGCTGTGCGGAATGAACTAAAGTGTATGAATTTTACTGAGAACTTTATAGAGCTTACTGTGTCATGCTTCAATCCCAGAAGGCCTTGGGATGGAGAGCATTAAAGATACAAATGTGGGTGCAGGCATGAAATCGGCCAGTCTTGAGCACAGAGGTGGTGTAGAGTGGTCAGCGTGCTGCCTGCCCCTGGAGGTGTGGGACCGAAGACAACTCTCAGGATTATGCCAGGATCTGGAGAGAATCCGCACCCAGGATTGACCACCCGCCCATTTCTTCCCGCCAGCAGCTCCCTTCCACCCTCCCCACCTGTACTCCCTCCCGGGTGCAGGGGCCCAGAGATGGCTCACATGTTGGAAGCCTCAGGCAAAGTGTTTGACTGTTGCTGCTCGTCAGGACAGCCTCACATCTCTTCTGGAGGCCTTCAGTGGGCCTGTGGCCAGTTTGAGAGATGGGTGAAGGCGTGAGGGTATGAGTTTCATTCCCTTAGTAAGTTTTTCTCCTTCCTTTTTAGCTGTCCTTGTGGTTTATTCCCAGATGAAGGGAATTTCCCCACCTGGGCCAGTCCTGGCCATTTTGAGAAGATGGTGGGTGGTCTGTAGTGTGGGGCTCTCCCCTGCGCCCTGGAGGTGTGTGCCAAACACACTGTCCTTCCTCAGCCCTCACTGATCCGTTTCCCAGCTAGGTTTGTCATCGTTTTGTTCTCTCCTGTCTTGCACTGCTACTGTGTCTCCCAAGGGGACAGATGGCCTTCTTGATCATCTTCACC
>NW_022103898.1:75807359-75808309 GCF_000313985.2 Echinops telfairi | reverse complement strand
GATGGGCCTTGGGCCTGGGAAGATACAAGGCAGCTTTCTCTCTGGCAGGACTGATCTGTCGCATAAGAAGCTACAAGGTGGAATCCCTCTCTTTTCATCCAAAGGAAGACAAGAGGAGTCCTCAGTTAGGGGTTGAAGCCCCCTAATCTTCCCATCATAGGCCTGATGGATCTTTTTCATTCCGAACGTTGACCTTTCCCCATCAAATGCAATAAAACTCCATGGCACCAGCAACTATTCTCTCTAAATGGGTTTTCTGACTATGTGGCTGATGGATCATGGGCAGCGTGGTCTGCATTTGTTGCTTCTGTTTTTCAACTTTTTGTTTTCTTAAGAAAGATCTTGTATATTTACTCCCATTGCTGTCACAATATAGAAAATAAATTATTGAATCCAAATTCCTTCACAGAAATGCTTTTTAAAAAAAAAAACAAGTCCACCTCCCACACACACTTCTTTGAGGAATCATGCGCCTAGTGGTGCAATGACCAGGTGAAAGAGGCTGGCCTTGAACCTATGGGCCTAGTAAGAGGATGTGGGGGTCGCATGTGGAGGAGTGGACCTATAAGAGGTTGGAGGAGGGCGTGGTAACATGGGGATAGAACCTGCTCTGCTCTCGGGTCCAGCTTTAGTGGCCAGAGAAAGGGCCAGTTGTGTGGAGGTGAGCAGGCTGCCTCCCGCAAGTGCAGGGAATCTGGACTGTGTGCCGCTGGCTCCCTGGGAAAGACATCTGCTGGAAGGACACCGGAAGGGCAGGAAGGGTCCTGGGAAAGAGAAGGCGAAAGGGGCCAGCCCTCCGGCGGGCGGACGAGCCGAGTGGGTGTCGCCCGTCTGGGAGACAGTGCTTTTTGGCTGCCGGAGAAGCCTGGCTGGATGTGGCCCGGGGGACGTGAGTTGGACTGGGGCGGAGCTTGCTCTGACATGGGAAGTAGAGCAGAGCGCTCTTTTGA
>NW_022103898.1:75800189-75807259 GCF_000313985.2 Echinops telfairi | reverse complement strand
CCCCCAGCGAGAGTTTTTAACTCTATTTGAACCGTAGACTTGAAGCCGCCACCACCGCCAGCCGTTTAAATCAAAACAGGAAAACTCACTTTCCATTCGACAGCAGCTTAGCCCCGCTCGTGGACGAGAACCGCCAGAGGCCCGCCCCGAGCGGGTGCGGCGGGCGGTCTAGCACCAGCGGGAGACAGGGCGGGCGCGGGAGCGGTTCAGAACCGGGGTTTGTTTCATTTTGAGAACCAGAGCTTTCCTTTCTCATCTGAGGTCCCCCCCCCCCGCAGTGTTCTCCGAGCGGTCCCCTCCCCGCCTCGACCTACGCCCCAAGCCGACCCCCGCCCCGGGCTCCGCGGAGCTGCCTTGCAGCTGGCTGGGAAAGGAAAGGGAGCGGGGTGGCAGCGGCTTCTCGAAGGGATTTCACCTCCTACCCATCCCCTCCCTCCCCCCGCACCCCAAGCCTGGGACGCAGCCTCCATTTTTGTTTTGGGGCGGAGGGGCAGGGGCTCCGGGATCAAAAGGGCCCATCAAGGAAGCGGTGGGGTCACCTGTGAGGGGGATGGGGGTGCACTCCTCCCTCCCTTGCTTTCTCCCAGTCTCACCCCCTGCAACCCTCCCCACCGGTTCGGGGTCTCCCCCCGCCCCTTGTTGCTAAGGCCCGGACCGTCATCCCAGCAACAGCCTCAGTCATGTGACCGGCAATGGCGGCGCTGACGAGAGGTAGGTGAGCCCGGCGTCCCTCACACCCACCGCGCGCCCCTCTACCCCGCTCGCGCCCCCTTGCGCCCCACCCCCGCTCCCCTTGCTACCCCTCTTTCGCCCCCTCTCCCGCGCGCGCAGCTCTGGGGGGGCCTCTGGGCCCCGCCAATACTCTTCCCCATCCTCCAGCCATGGCCTCTATTTGGGGGTTCTCTGGGCCCGCGGGCAGGCGCTGGCAGCCCCGTTCTGCAGTGGGTCGCCTGGGCCTCCGGGAGAGGGGATGTGAGTGGTTGGTTCTGCACCCCCACTCTTGTCGGAGGCATGGGCGGGGGAGGGGGGAGCTGCCTCTGTGAATGTCCCCGGGGACCCTTGCCCTTTCTGGCTTCCCCTGCAGCTACCATCTGTCTGGAGGGAGGGACTGGCGCGGTGGCCGCCCGGGCTGCCCAGGAGGAATTAAAACCCCAGCATAAACTGTGGCCCCGCCTCCCTGGTCTGTGCCAGCAGGACTTGGAGCTAGGACACCTAGGTCCGGTCCGGGCGTCCTGGGGATGGAGAGGGGGAGGTTCCACTCAGGAGAGACTGTGAAGAGTGAGGTCCCAGGCCTCAAGCTTCACTTTCTGAGTCTCCGAGCGAATCCGGCCTTGGGGGGGACTATGATGGAGGCCCAAATGGGCAGCTGCCCCCCTTCCAATCGGTCAAGGAATTGAGGTCATGTTCACGGTCCCTTTCCATTGGAGCTGCACTCAGAGGTGTGGGAGCAACCCTATAGCAGCTGAACATGACATGACTCAGGGGGAACAGCAGGCCCCTCCAGTGGAGCCCGGGGTGAGCCCCACCCGCATAGATACAGTCTGCCTTTGGACGGTGACAGTGAGAACTTTGTTACTGCAGGGGCTGTGGCCACTTTGTTTGCTTTCCTAACTGACTTCAACAGAAAGGACTGAGTTAGGGACTGAGGTTGGGAGTTGGGGGCGCTGGGACTGTGGAGCAGGTGGAGAGTTAGTGAGCAGTGGACATCTTCCAACCATGAGCCCTGAGGCAGGTGGCAGGGAAGACCTCCCTGGAGTAGACTTCCACACTCCTGATTCATGCCCTAGACTTTCTTGAGGGCCTTAGAACTGGGGAAGAAAAGAAGGGAGGTTAGTATGATAAGTTCCTTTCTTAACAATTTTGAAAGAGTCTGTGGGTGGAGCTCCGATGGAAGAGAAGTTTGTTTTGGCCTGTTTTGTTTTGTTTCTGGGCTGATTGAGGAAAATGACAACATTGGTCATGCTAATCCTGCCCTCTCCCCTAGTCCTGGTCAGCTGAGTGTGGAAATTGAGCGATTTCTGCTGTAGCCTCGTCCATGGGCCTTCCAGGTACCTGCACCAAGGAGACCTCACCTTTCATCTGAAACCTGGTCCCCTCCATCCCACCTCCCGAGTAATCCCATGGCCTGTGACACAGACCTGGCTCCTGCATTACATGGGCTGCTGGGTAGGGGTGTGTGGGAATTGGGGGGAGCAGTTTCTCATTTCCCTCCTTTTCCTTTCCACCCCAACCAGGTCATACAACTCACAAGTAGGGAGCAGGGAAAGAGAGAGCGCCTGCATGCCAATTCTAAGCTCTTCAGGATCAAAGTGAGCAAAAGGGAGGGTCAAAAAGTCCCCCTCCCCTTGAAAGAGCCCATTTTTCACCCAGAGGGGTGTGGGGAGGGCCCTCTCCTTCATCTCTGCCATCATGGGAGAAGTGTGAGGAGAACCTAGGTTGGTCATTTGCCTGAGATGATAAAGTGAGAGGAACTTTCTTGTTCCTTAGCGGGTGCTGGGAAAATCCAAAAGTGAATTCAGGGGAGGGTTAGGGTTGGATTCCAGAGGATGGAGGTAATACAGACTCTGAAGTGGGAGGCATGTATATTTGCCAACTGGGGACCCCCACCCCCACCCTGAGTCCCTTTTACCCTGGGGGCAGTGTCGTTCGTCCTGTCCAGAATGGCAGCCTGTGGAGGCACCTGCAAGAACAAAGTGACTGTCTCCAAGCCCGTGTGGGATTTCCTGAGCAAGGAGACCCCAGCCCGGCTGGCGCGGCTTCGGGAGGAGCACCGTGTGTCCATCCTCATAGATGGCGAGACTTCCGACATCTATGTCCTTCAACTTTCCCCGCAAGGCCCACCCCCAGCCCAGCCCAATGGGCTCTATCTGGCCCGGAAGGCTCTCAAGGGGCTGTTGAAAGAGGCCGAGAAGGAGTTGAAGAAAGCTCAGAGGCAGGGGGAGCTTATGGGCTGCGTGGCTTTGGGGGGTGGAGGGGAGCACCCCGAGCTGCACCGCCCAGGCCCGCCCCCTCTTCGAGCAGCCCCACTCCTGCCCCCAGGGGCACGAGGGATCCCCCCTCCTCCCCCTCCTCTGCCTCCCCCTCTCCCTCCACGCCTTCGGGAGGAGGCCGAAGAGCAGGAGAGCACCTGCCCCATCTGTCTGGGAGAGATCCAGAATGCCAAGACATTGGAGAAGTGCCGGCACTCATTCTGCGAGGGCTGCATCACCAGGGCCCTGCAGGTGAAAAAGGCCTGCCCCATGTGCGGCCGCTTCTATGGGCAGCTGGTGGGCAACCAGCCCCAGAATGGGCGGATGCTGGTCTCTAAGGACGCCACCCTCCTACTGCCCAGCTACGAGAAGTATGGCACCATTGTCATCCAGTACGTCTTCCCACCTGGTGTCCAGGGGGTAAGGAGACCACCGCCTGCTCGTCCCCTTTTCTTTTCCCCAAGCTCCTTCTCTGACCTAGAAAGACTGAGAGGGGTGAGTGTGTTTGTCGTCAGATGTGGTAGTCTTGCGCTTCCCAGTATGCCTTCCTATTCAGTGTCTGCGAGCTAGGAGGCTCCCCTGAGGCCCAGCTTTTCCATCCCCGTGACCCCAAGGCACACATGAAAAATCAGGTATGATGAGAGAAAGGAATCAAACCGGGATGTTGACAACTACTCCTGGCAGGGATGAATGTCCTGGAGTTTCTGGTTCAGGTGCAGGCCGGCCCAGTGGGGAGGGATCAGATCAGCCCAAAAGACCTCCCGGCAGGCTGGCAGTGTTTACTCTTTCACATTTCTAAGACTAAAACCTTAACAACATTGGAAGGTCAACTCAGATAACGGTCAAGGGTCTCCGGGTGCCTCGGTGCTGGACAGTCATGTCTGATTCTGATGCTGGCTGAGCCAGGGTTTTAGAGAAAATGGAACTGCTTAGACAGTGGAAGAAGCATTGGTTGTGTTTTCAGGTGGCTAAGAAAAAGCCGTCAGAGAAATTAGTCTTAGTCTTCACTTGTCGGCTGAGTTTTTTGGAGCATTGAGGACCAGTTACCCGCGCTCATTTCTGCGGATCCATTTGAAGCCGAATTGGGATTTGAGGCACTTGAGACAGCAGAGAAAAATGGGATGAACTCCAGAAACAGGCTCCTCCGGCTGCCCCAGGCCCCAGAGTCTTTCGTTCCCTCTTTGAGTTGTCCTTCCAGTTCATATCCCTGGGGTCCCCTCATGGGCCCCAGGATGTCCAGCTGCTCACTGCCCACTCTGCTTCCCATCCCTCACAGGCTGAACACCCAAACCCAGGTGTTCGGTATCCTGGTACCACCCGGGTGGCCTACCTCCCCGACTGCCCTGAGGGCAACAAGGTGCTGACCCTGTTCCGAAAGGCATTTGATCAGCGCCTCACCTTCACTATCGGCACGTCCATGACCACGGGGAGACCGAATGTCATCACCTGGAACGACATCCACCACAAGACCAGCTGCACAGGGGGACCCCAGCTGTGCGACACCCCTTCATTCCCCTTCCTTAGGCTCCTCCCCCCTTTTGATCCAGTACATCCAGGAAGCCAGTCATGCCCCTCACTCAGTGAGCCCCCTAACTGGAGAGGACCACTCCCCCAAACTTCAGCTGTCTTCCCAACCCAGTTTTGCTTGCGAGCATTCCCCCTGGTCCTGAGGGCCCAGTTTACTAAATAAGCCACCTTGAGCTGAGAGTCATCTTGGGTTAGAAGTCTTCCCTGCCCCCAGAGGAGGTGGGGAGAGTCTGACTCCACTGAGTCACCCAGGATGAGGAGGGGCAGCAAGCTCTAACAGTGGACCCTGAGCCTCATCTCTCTTTGCCCTTAGGTTTGGGTACCCGGACCCCACCTACCTGACCCGGGTGCAAGAAGAACTGAGAGCCAAGGGCATCACAGATGACTGAAGGACGCCCCTTTGCCAAGGCCCCTGCTGTTGTCCTTCACTAGGACCCAATGGACGCCTCTGTTCTCTCTCCCCCAGCCCCCACACCATACTAGTAGGGGGTACCTATCTGACTGGGAAGGGAGTTCAGAATGCCAGAGGGCAACCCTACCCTTCTCCTCTTCCCCCTGCCCCCCAACCCCCACTGGCCAAGTGCTTCTGTGTCCTGTGAGCCACACCCTCCTGGCAGAGGCTGGTGGCCAAGACTCTGCTCACCACCCCTACCCCCACACCCCTGTACATACTGCCAGCTTCCTGCGGATCCATTGCCCCTGGCTTTATCTGCTATGTGCTGTGCTCCAGTGACAAAGCTGAGAAAGGACCTGGGGGAGTTGAGGAGGGGTGTCTCCTGGCATCCCCTCCCCCTCTGAGCTTCAGTGGCAGGGTGGGAGCTGCCAGTTGTGTGCCCATCAGATCCGCGCCTCCTTCCACGTTCCACCTTAACCCTGACCTTTCTCTGTGTGTGTGTGTCTAAGTCTCTGTCAGTCTGTCCCTTGCTCTTCTCTGCTCCCACCCCCACCCCTATAAGGAGCCTCCTTACCCCTGTTCTGGAATCACCGCCAGACTGTAGCTTTTAATTTAATAAAAATAAAGTAAAATATGCAACTCTATGCCACACCCGTTCGAGTCCGTGGGTGGGGTGCGGGTAGGGTGGGGTAGCTGAGTGAGGCCTACTGAGAAGAAAAGGAGGTGGGGGGGGGGGGCCGGGATAGGGGAATCCCTGGGTTGCTTCCCAGTGTCTCTGCTTCCTGAGGGAGGGCCTGGGAAACGGGGATGTGCTTCTTAGGCTCCATCCTAACCCAGTGGAGCCCTAGGTCACGCTTCGACGACGTTGGAAGCAGGATGAAGAGCGGTTTGTTTGTTGAACTGTGGTGGTAGGGAGAGGAACAACCCTACCCCTTTTGCGAAGTTTGGCTGGGGTGGGAGTGGGGGCGGAGCCGGGCAGGGGGCGGATTCAGCAACAGCAACTCCCCGGACGCTCTCAGTCCTAGCAGCCCCCCAGCTTCCGTGCCCCCTCGGCCCTGGAACTTGGAGCAAAGTAGGGGTCCAGCATGAAGCCCCCAGACCGTCCCGCCCCTGGCCGCACTGACCGGATACTGGGGGTAATGGGGGGCATGCTTCGCGCATGCGCCCTGCCCGGGCAGGACGGGGTAAGAAAGGCGTTGGGTTGCTGTAGGGTTGGGGGTCTTTAGGAACTTTTCCGGAGGGTTGCGCCCCACACCTCAGTTTACCCGCAAACAGGAGCCCTGCGGGGAACACGCCTGAGTCACCGAGTTCCTTCACAAGGGTCCTAGCCGTGTTGTGGGTGAACCGCTCCCTCCACCCCGGCCTTGCTGACCGGTCCACAGCAATGTGGGTTTTGACAGAAGAGAGAACGGGAAGCGGGAGGTCGGCCTGGGTGTGGAGGGCGGGTTCTTTACGGTCTTTCTGTCCCTGCAGCCCCCAAAGAGACGTCCCCTAGGGCCGGGGGGTACTGAGCCAGAGTCTGGCCATACCGAGGGGGATCAGAGAGGGGAGCGCGAGCAGGAGACCCCGGCCTGGGCTCCGCGGCCCGGTAAGCAGCTGGGGGGTAGGGTGGGGCACGGCCTGCCATCCTGCGCAGAGAGGTGAATTCTAAAACCCCCGGCTCTAAGAGCAGGAGGGCTTGCAGCTCCTTTGCAAGAGACCCATTTAATCATCGCGCGGACCTGCCCGCTTCTTCTTACCCTCTAGTCCGATGCGTGTCCCCCACCCAGCCGGTCCTGAGTCCCTGCAGGCGGAGTGTCCCCGCGCCCCACCCCTGGCCCCTCGCCAGCCTGGGCTCCAGGACTTCGCCTTAATTGGTGATTAGCCTCAGCAAGAGTCCCGGGGCCTGGAGGGTCCGATGAGGGGGCGGCACCTGGGCTGCGCTCCCCGCAAAGAGCTCCCCACGCGCGCACCCCCTGCCGAGGGGGCCTGGTCCATGGACAAGGGGCAGCCCCAACTCCAGGACACCTCCACATAGGCCAAGACCCCATCCCCCCGGGCCCTTCGGCAGTGCAGAGACCGAGGGGGCAACGCGGGCCGAAGCGGCAACCAGGCTTAACCCCCACCCCGGCGCTCCGCAGCCCGAGCCCCAGCTGCCCAGCCTGGGGAAGGGGGCAGACGGAGGCGCAGGGGACGTGGAA
>NW_022103898.1:75791467-75799841 GCF_000313985.2 Echinops telfairi | reverse complement strand
AGAGACGCAGCTGGAGCTGCCGCCTCATCCCGGCCCAGCCTCCCCCAACATCCCTCTCCCCAGCTGGACATCTGGACTCTGGGCCCGCAACGGCAGGGTTCCGGAAACCCTCCCAGCCCAGCTCGGAGGACCAGGGCCCGAGCCGCCATCCCTCCCGAACCCCCCGCCCTTCTCCAGACCAGACTTCCGCCCACCCCTGGACACCCCTTATCTGTCCCCTCCCTCTCCTCCTCCCCCAGCCTGGACCGGGGTAGGAGGGAGGGGGGGTGTGCGCCCTGCGCCATCCCCGGCCCGCCCCCCCGTGATTCCCCCTGCATGGCCGGCCCGGGTGGGGGGCGCGGGGGGCCCCGGACGCCATGCGGGGGGGGCACAAGGGGGGTCGCTGTGCCTGTCCCCATGTGATCCGAAAAGTGCTGGCAAAATGCGGCTGCTGCTTCTCGCGGGGGGGACGTGGTGAGTGCGAGGTCGGAGGGGCCCAGTGTTGAGTTGGGGCGTGGGCTGGGGGTTCAGGTTGGCCCTGGCCCTGGGGATTGAAGGGTTAGCGATTGTGCGGGCGTTTTCCAGGAAAGTGACTTCATAGACGGTCTCTTAGGGTTCCTTTGCCATCAAATTTCTACCCGTTCAAGTTCAGAAAATAGGGGTAGGGGGCTCTTTTTTTTTTTTACCAGCGTCAACTGGCTATGAGAAAAACCCATTCCCCAACCTCCTTGGGCCTGGAACTGGTATCTTCCCCACAAACCCTTTTGCCAACTTCGGATCTGAAGGGGGGATGGAAGAATGAGGGATAAGGGGTTGTGAGGGGGAGGGGGCTTTATAATGAGGGAGTCGCAGCTCCTCTGCACCAGAGTTCTCGCCAGAGAAGACCCCATGAGCTGCCCCCACTGGGCCCCTTGCTGGGTTTGTGCCTGCCTGGGGAGGTGGGCCGCCCTTTCTTTTTATAGTGATTACTGCAAGTGGTGGAGGAGGGGTCTGGGGCTGCCAGATGGACTCAGCTCTTTTTCCTGCCTGCCCCACCCCCTTTCCCAGAGAATGGTCTGTACTCACTGGAAGGGGGTGGGTTGTGTGAGAGCAGATGGCCACCCCAGTGTCTGCCCAGATGGCTGCCCCCACCCACATATTTATGCCGTGATCCGGCTGTGGGGGAACCTCCACCTGTGCTTGGGAGTTCCAGGTGTTTGCTGTTTTCCTCCCTCCTGGAGGATGCTGCCTTGGGTGAAATTCTCTATCCTGACCAGCTCGCCGCCCAAGGAATAGCAGATAGTGAACCCTTGGGCAGAAGGACGGGGAGCAGGAGGAGACCCTGGGAACTCCCTGGGGACGCAGAGCTTGGAGGTGGAGCCCAGTTGGCATCTACCACCCCTCCCTTCTCCCTCCCACCAGAGTCATATTCCATTGCTGGCAGTGAAGGGAGCGTCTCTGCTTCTGCTGCTTCGGGTCTGGCTGCCCCCTCCGGCCCCAGCTCTGGCCTCAGCTCTGGCCCCTGCTCCCCGGGGCCCCCAGGGCCAGTCAGTGGCCTGAGGAGATGGTTGGATCACTCCAAACATTGTCTCAGTGTGGAAAGTGAGACCCATGGTGGCCAGCCAGGATCATATGAGGTGAGCAGGGAGGGCAGCAAAAATACATCAACAAGAGAGGGCCACTGAGGGAGAGGGCACACTGTGTCCCCAGGTCTCGGGGGAGACTCAGCTGCTGTCCTTGACCTCTGGTCCCCAGAACTGGATCCTGGAGCCAGCTCTGGCCACAGGAGAAGAACTGCCAGAGCTCACCCTGCTGACCACATTGTTGGAGAGCTCTGAAGATCAGGCGCAGGTATAGAGAGAAGGGTCCAAGAAGTTCCCTCACCCAAGAGCCATGCCTGTGCTTACGAAAGGACAACGAAGCTCTTTCCTTCCAGCCAGCTGAGGAGGACACTGCTTCCCAAGCACCTGAGAGTGAGGAGGAGCAGAAGAAGCAAGCTCTGGAAAGGAGCAGGTAAGCTCCCGCTGGCTCACTGGGCCTTTCCCGGAAGTCTCCTCACATTTTAAACTTGGCCCTGAGGTCGGCTCCATGGTGGTGAAGGGTGAAGAGAGGTTTTGACTCAAGGTAGGGTGAACTGCCCAAACCGAGGAGGATGGGCTCAGGACCTCAAGTAGGGGCGCTCCTGTTCCTGCCCTAGGTATGTCCTGAGTGAACTAGTCGAGACAGAGAAGATGTACGTGGAGAATTTGGGGCAGATTGTGGAGGTAGCCTCCTTTACCCTTCCCCAGCCTCACCCACCTGCGCTTCCCCCATACCCAGGAAATGCCTTGGCATGCTTCTGTTCCATCCACCCAGTCACCCCACCCCATGCCACCTCACCGCTGCCTGCCTGCCCGCCCACCCCAGGAGCGAGCTCCTCTCCCACCCTTCCCGCAGGGTTACATGGCCACCATGGCTGCCCAGGGCATCCCGGACAGCCTTCGAGGCCGCGACAGGATTGTGTTTGGCAACATCCAGCAAATCTACGAGTGGCACCGAGAGTGAGTAGTGGGACCCTGGGTGTGAAGGGCTAGGGAGGGATTCACATCTGTACCCCAGCGTGGCCTAAGGGGGAGCCTCGTGCAGTGCAGAAGAATGAACATTTGGAGGGGCTTGGTCCGGAGCACACCTAGTGCAGAAGGCTTGAAATTGGGGAGGTGGGAGGTGCGAGCTCCGCTGCTGCTGGCTCTGATCTGAAATGGCTTTGACCATCCCTTCCGCTGGCAACCCCTCCAGCTATTTTCTGCAGGAGCTACAGAGGTGCTTGAAGGATCCTGATTGGCTGGCTCAGCTCTTCATCAAACACGTGAGCCTCAAGAGGGTGGGACTTAGCAGGGCCGGGGTTGGGAGTGGAAGGGGCTCCCCGAAGCTGTGCCCTCTCTCCTTGCCCCTCCTTGCTCTCTCACCCTTGACCTTTGCCTTCCTAAGGAGCGCCGGTTGCATATGTATGTGGTGTACTGCCAGAATAAGCCCAAGTCGGAGCATGTGGTGTCAGAGTTCGGGGACAGCTACTTTGAGGTCCGTGCCTTAGGTTTCTGGAGAAGGGGAGGAGAATGGATGCCAGCAGGTGTGGTTCCAGGCTGCAAACCCACACTGTCCCTGTCCCCAGGAGCTTCGGCAGCAGCTGGGGCACCGCCTGCAGCTCAGTGACCTTCTCATCAAGCCTGTGCAGCGGATCATGAAATACCAGCTTTTGCTCAAGGTTGGGCCACCATCTCCCTGGGTGGCACAGGTGGCTTGGGACTGCCCTCTCCTGGAGGTTCCCACCTGTGTCCTTGGGGGCTGGGGAGGGAGGGGGTGGTTCCCAAAGCTTCTGAGAATATCCTCATGAACCCCCTGAGCGTTTCTTCACCACATTTTAGGATTTCCTCAAGTATTACAGCAGAGCTGGAATGGAGTGCCAACAGCTGGAGGTGAGTCCCCCTCCCCCCATCCTCCAGGCCACACCATCCACCCCTCGAGGTTCTCCTAGGCCTTTGGGTGGTTTCCAGTGGTGCTGGCTTTTAGGGGAGGCTGGTTGGTGCCAAGATAGGGTTTGAAGAGGCAGCTGGCTGACGGAGGCCTAGACTCTCCCTGAAACAACGCCGTTCTTCTTTCTGCCGACAAAACCAGCGAGCCGTGGAGGTCATGTGCTTTGTGCCCAAGCGCTGCAATGACATGATGACTCTGGGAAGACTACGGGGCTTTGAGGTAGGGGGGTGGGGGGGCGCGGAAATCAGGGGCTCTAATCCCCTCTCTGCCCCAAAGTCTGAGGTCTGTGGGGAATTGGCCGGGGTTGTTCAAGCAGCAGGGGTGGGAGGAGCAGAGCAACCCCCTTCTTCCCGCCACGCTCTTTCTGCTCCTCCTTGAAGACCACTGTCTCTTGGTTCTAGGGCAAACTGACTGCTCAGGGGAAGCTCCTGGGCCAGGACACATTCTGGGTAACAGAGCCAGAGGCAGCGGGGCTGCTCTCCTCCCGGGGCCGAGAGAGGCGCGTCTTCCTTTTTGAGCAAATCGTCATCTTCAGTGAGGCCCTGGGAGGAGGCGTGCGAGGAGGTGCAGCCCAGCCTGCTGGATATGTGTATAAGAACAGCATCAAGGTGGGCAGGAGACCTGGGGAGGGCTGACTGGGACCGGGTCAGGCTTCAGCAAGGATGCCTGGCTCTTGGCTTTGTTGGAGGCAGCAGGAACCAGAGAAGGTGCTGGAGGCTCTCTCCTGTTTGCTAATCCAGGTGAGCTGCCTGGGACTGGAGGGGAACCTCCAGGGTGACCCTTGCCGCTTTGCGCTGACCTCCAGAGGGCCGGAGGGTGGGATCCAGCGCTATGTCCTGCAGGCCACAGACCCTGCAGTCAGCCAGGCCTGGATCAAGCAAGTGGCCCAGATCCTGGAAAGGCAGAGGGACTTTCTCAATGGTGAGACTCAGCTTCCCCTCCCTCATGAACCCCTTCAGCCCTTGGACTCCAAGAAACCCTCACTACCTCATCTTCAAGCCCTGTCCTCTCAGCCTGGCCCCTTCTCCCACCCCCCACCCCCGGGCCCCCAGTCTCACTTGATGGTTACTGGCTTAAGATGTGGTAACTTGAAAAATCACCTAAAGCTAGCTCCAAGCAGTTTACATTGACTGGATGGTTGGAGTGGGGCTGGGATGGGAGGGTGGCAGCAGAGTCCTGAGGGAAGGGACCTGTCTCTGTTCTAACCCTCCTTCCCATCCTTTCTGTCCCAGCATTGCAATCTCCCATCGAATACCAGAGACGAGAGAGTCAGACCAACAGTCTCGGGAGGCTAGGAGGCCTTGGGGTGGGGAGTCCTGGAAGAACCAGGCCTGGGAACCAGGCCCAGGCCAGCACACACACCCCCATCAATGGCTCTCTCCCCTCCCTGCTGCTGTTGCCTGAAGGGGAGGTAGCCAGAGCCCCCTTGCCCCTGGACACACAGGTATGAGGAATGGGATTCTTTGGTTATAGGGGCACAATGAGGAGGGCTGGTCTTGTTCTGGGTTCCCAAGCCCCCCTCCTCTTGTCATTCCTGCCTGCCTGCTGCCACCTGCTTCCCATCTCTTACCTCCCCGCCGCCCCATCCCAGGTTAACCAGGGGGAAAGCCGATGGGCTCAGATCATCTACGCTGTTTGGAAAAAGGGGTGGCTTGGCTGGGGTTGACACTGAAGAGAGGAAGTGGGGGTGGATTTCTACCCTTCTGTGACCCTCTGACTTGAGTTTCTCTTCAGACCTCCAGTGAAGCCCCCCAGGCTCTTCAGGACTCTCCTCCAAGCCCTCCAGCTCCCTCCACCCCTCTCTGCCAGGCCAGACTCGCCAAGCTGGATGAAGATGAGCTGTAACTTGTAACTGGTGAAGGCCATGAGAGTGGGGCTGCCTCTGTGGCAGCCGCCACTCTGTCCCCTAGGGAGCTTCAGGGCACCCCTTTGTGGCACCAGCTGGGTTGTTGCCCTCCCTCCCAGTGTGTCTGGAGGTGGGGCCAGGCCGGGAGCAGCAGTGTCAGCCTGGAGGAAGATACCTGGTACACCCCAAAGGACTTTTTTCTACCCAAGGAACACGGATTTCTCCAGCTCTCATCTTTATGCATGCATCACCGGGCCCCCCCAAAAGAGGAAAAGTGGGTGGACGGGAGGGCTAGGGCAGGGGTCTGATAGGAATGATTGGTTTGGGTTTTGATCTTGTTTTTCTGTTTTCTGAAAATAAAAGTTTTGTTACATCACTGAGGCTGCTGTCTTGGCACAGGGACAGCGGTGGGGTTGTAGTGGTGTTGTTGGGGTCGGGAGCATGGAAAAGGGCCACTTGGCACCAGTCTTGGGAGGTAAGGTCTGGGGCAGGGCATAGGGTACAAGATAAAAGCTGTTGCTGTCTTTGTTTCTCTCAGCTTCCGCACCTCTCAGACCTAACCTGGCGCCAGTGGAAGACTCTAGATCTTTGACATACCTTCCCTTCCCCTTTCCCCAGCCCTTCTTTTCTTCTCCTCCCCCCTAGATTGAGGTCCCACAGACAGGTGCAGTATAGTATGATTTCCAACCGCCCCCCAATACTCCGGCACCAAAGCAGAAAATGCCCAAAGTACCTTGTCTTCAGAGGCTTCCACATTCAGCTGAGGGATGAGGGAAGGTGGAGAGGATCCTGAGGGCCGTGGCCCCTTTGTGGCTCCAGAGCTCCCACCAACGGGCCTTCTTGTTGCTTGACACAAAGCCCCTAGAGTGAGAGCCCAGAGGGCCCGTTGTCTCTCCCCAACTTCTGGGACAGGGAGAACCAAACAGGATGAGATGCAGTGTGTGTCCAGATGCCCTGTCCTGGGCCCTTGAGCATACGTGTGTTTGCAGCGTCCACCCATCCCCTGGGCTTGGTCACGTGCAATGCAGCTTCCTCAGAAGACAATGGACTGCTGAGTGGGAGGGTGATGAGTTGGGCCTCCCTATGGGCTGAGGTCCCTCTGGCCCACAATGAAGGGAGGGATCTCCAGAGTGGGGGGTGGACAGGACGGACATGGGCCCCGATAAGACTTCTGGGGAACAATGGAAGGAATTGAAGAGAGGTAACCGCCCTCACCGCACCCCACCTCCAGGGCTTTGGGGTCAAGGCCTGGGGAATCACAGGGGTGATGGGTAGGGGGTGTGGTGGATTCTACTGTGAATGGAGGAGGAGTTGAGACAAATGGGATTCTAGACCTCAGAATGTTTGTTTTCTTAGGTACCCCAGAGGTAGATGGGGTAGGTGGGTGACCCCACTGTACTTATTTTAACCACAAATTTGTTTCTGAGTGTTAACTTTGTGGATAGCACTTGAATGTATGAAATGCTGCTGCTGCTTTTTGCTCCTAGGAAATAAAATTGAAATTTTCTATCTCTTCAGTATAACCACCCTCCCCCACCTTCGCCATCCTCACCCCTTGTAGAGATCCAAATGGTCCCCAGTGCAGGTCAAAACCATCCGCAGCTCCTCAGGAGAAAGACTGGGCTTTCTACTCCCCGTGAACAGATAGCGGCATAGAAACCCACAGGGGCTGCTAGGAGCCAGCATTGACTTGAAGGCCGTGAGTTTTTGAGTTCAGCAACCCCGACCACCCACCTCCAGGCCCTGAGCTGGGAGCACAGACCCAGTCACTCCCAGGAGAATTGTGGGAGAGGGCACTCTCCCATCATCCCTGCACCAATACATGCATGTTTCCATCTTAGAAACTGCTGGGTCCGACACACTGAGTCCACCACATGTTCTCGGGGTGAGGGGTGCACTATGAGAGTGTGGGTCTGGGGTGGGGAAGGGGACCCAACTGCTCTTTGGCGTGAGCCAGTGCCTGGCTTGGCCCCCAAGTGAAGCCCCTCTAAAAGAGGACGAGTCAAAGGGCTTGGGAGTAGTAGATAGCTGGGGTAGGGTGTTGAGGGGAGGGAGCACTCTAGATGGTTCCTTCTCTCTCCCACCTCCACCCTACAGTAGCCCCAGAGAACCAACCAAGGCCCAGTGTCTGAGGAATAGCCTAGCACAGAAATCCCCTTCCTCCAGCCTGGACTCTGACCCAGGCTGGAGCAGGATTGGGCTTTGCATAGTGGTGGAGGCGGGGCTGGGACCCAGGAGCATAGGGTATTTAAGACTGGGAGGCCTCAGGGCAGCTCTGGGCAGAATGAGTGGGCTCCTGGGTGCCAGTCCCTGCCCAGGCGCAGGAGAGGTCTCCGACCTCAGGTCCTCCCTGGGACCGGGATTCAGGAAACCGCTCACCGAGGCTGGGTTCCGGCAGCTCTTCGGAGACGCAGAGGAGGATCCAGTGCTGCCCACTGAGTCCCGCTGGTCCCCGTGGCTGAGGCTGTGGCGGCGGTGGGCTGGCGCCTGCTCGGGGTCCCAGACTAGGCGCCTGCTGCTGGCGCGGCTGCCCCCGCTGCGGTGGCTTCCTGGTTACCGCTGGCGGGCCTGGCTGCTGGGGGATGCGGTGGCCGGAGTGACCGTGGGCGTCGTGCACGTGCCCCAGGGTGAGCGCCCCCAACACCAGCCTGCTAGGTGCCCCAGGGTGAGCGTCCCCAACAGCAGCCTGGGAGGGGGCGCCCGAGTGGGGAAGCCGAGCGGGCTGGTGGGTTCCTGACACGGAGTGGTCAGGGAGAGGGGCCTGAAGGCGAGTTTGAGCTGAGGTCTCTGGAGCGCACCAGCCCCGACTTCTGCGCCACCCCCTCCTCTGCGCAACCCTGCAAGAAGTCTGGGACAGGCTCCAGTTCAGCTTAGGGAACTGGAGAGGGGACGCCTGCCCCCCAGGACTCGGCTGCCACGGATCTGTGCCCTCGTCCGCCCCACTACCTCCCCCCCTGGACACGCCGGTTAACCCCTCCCTTCCCTCCAGTGGCAGGTTTCCCATCTCCCATCTTAGCTTCTATGTGTGGGGGCAGGGCCAGGCCTTGAATGCAGAGCTTC
>NW_022103898.1:75776553-75789498 GCF_000313985.2 Echinops telfairi | reverse complement strand
CCTGATTTCCCTACTTGTCCCAGAGAACCCACTCCAGACCTGTTACTTTGCCTCCTCTTCCTCCCCACCGGGCTCCCTTGCTGTCTTGCTGGCCACCGCACAGGCCCCTGCAGGGTAATTTCCTGTTCTCTCTCCATTATCAGGTCCCACATACACCTACAGTTCTCTTCCTGGGACTAAGTATTTGCTGTGTTCCCCCCACCCCCACCGCCGAGACCTTACAACCCACTAGATGTAGCCTAGCCTTGCTCCTGAGAATAGCGTTCTCCTGCCCTTGTTCTTTCTCATCCCTGTATCTGCAAGTCTGCTGTCAGCTCCTGAGCAGACACACCTCAGCTCCCTCAGTCATGTGCCCCTGATCACCTCCTAGTGTATTTTTGGTCCCTTCTCATGCTGAACCACAGAGGCCTAGTGGCATAGGGGATTCACATTGGGCTACTAATCCCCAGGACAGCCGTTCAAAACCACCAGCTGCACCAAAGGAGAAAGATGGAAACTCACAGCAGCAGCTCTACCCTGTCCTATGGGGTCACTATGAGTCCTGCCCAGTTCATGGTAGTGAGTTTGCATGATGAGCCCCTCAAGGTTGCCACCCACATCCCTGCTTGTCTCTCTTCCTCAGGTGCTCCTGGCCTCAGTGCTTTGCTTCACCTCTTCTCTGGACACAAGATACAACATCCAGATAGTGGGGGTGCTCCCTGCAGGGTAAGAGAATGAGAAGAGGCTCATGTGCTCCTCCCACACCTTGTCTGGCAACCCAAGGCCTTTCCTACCCAGCACCTCCTCTCATCCTGCCCCTCTCCTCTCTGGCCTTGCCTCACCACAGACCCCTTCCTCTCCAGATTCCCTCACCCTCTCCTTCCCAGCCTGACTGAGCTGCCTGGGATTCTGGCCGACTCGCTGCCCATTGCCCTGGTGACTTTCGCTGTGTCGGCCTCTCTGGCCTCCATCTATGCGGATAAGTACAGCTATACAATTGACTCCAACCAGGTGTGACTCTGACTGGGGAGCCCAGCCACACTTGAGAGACCAGCCCTGGTCTGACCTCCCTCCCCTCACTGCATCCCTGCAGGAACTCTTGGCGCATGGTGTCTCCAACCTCATCTCCTCCCTCTTCTCTTGCTTTCCCAACTCGGCCACACTGGCCACGACCAGCCTACTAGTGGACGCTGGGGGCAATACACAGGTAAGAGGGCACCTTGGAATGAGGGAAAGGCTGGGGCATCCAGCCCTCGGAGGAGAAATGGATACCCAAGGAGCATCTGGATAGAGGAGGCTGGGATTGGGGGAGGGAGGTGGATTATCTGGGTAGGCAGGGTCAGAGGTAATGTAACAATAAGACCAACTAAGTTCCCACCTGATGATCTGCTCCCATAAAGATGGCAACCTAGAAAACCCTATAGGGTAGCTCTGTAGGATCGTGTAGGGTCATTATGGGCCAGAGCCCACTTTACTGCCTATAACAGCCTCTAATCTGGCGTCCCTGGGCGGTACAAGTACTCGGTGTTGTTGGCATTGTTGTTCAAACCAAAGCAAACTCATTGCCATCAAGTTGATGCTGACTCAGTGACCGCTATAGGGCAGGGTAGAGCTGCCCCTGTGGGTTTCCAAGACGACTGTAACTCTTGACAGGGGTAGAAAACCCTGCCTTTGTCCCACAGAGCAGCTGGTGTTTTCAAACTGCTGACCTTGCAGTTAGTAACCCAATGCATAGCCACTACGCCACCAGTGCTCCTTGTGGTCACAGCGCCTTCAAGTCCATTTCAGCTCAACTTATAGCAGCCCCAGTGACAGGGTCCAACTGCTCCATCGGGCTTTTGCCAAGTGTTTTTCCTGTAGAGCTGTTGGGTGGCCTTGAAACACCCATCTTTCAGTGCTCAGCCACGGTGCTTAATTGCTCTGCCACGAAGGCTCCTTGCTGAAAAGTTGGAAGGTCAAACCTACCAGTGCAGCTGGTGGCTTGGAAGACAGTTGGCAATCTGCGTTTGAAAGTTCTCAGCCTTGAAAACCCTAAGGCGCGGTTCAACCCTTCACTCCGCAAGAACCAGCTCCCCAGCAGCTGACAGCAATGATAACCCCGACTGGAAGCCCTGAGTGAGATCGTGCGGACCCATCTGTATTTAAGATAGCAACACTGCCAACTGTTAAACACATTCAGAGACAAGGATCCCTCTTTTTTCTTCCCTCTCTCATGAGGAGGAGCATTTTTGACAAAGTTTTGAAAAGAAATATCACATCAAACCCCTCACCCTACCCTCCTGAATATTTTTTGGTGTTCCTTTCTTTCTGGGAGTGCTAAAGCATGTGTTAGGTTGCCGTTGGGGTCTCCTGCTGCGGCAAGTTGATTCTGATCCGTGGCAACTGTGTTAGAACTGTGTCCCGGGGTGATCCAGGCGTGGCTTTCAAGATGGAGAAGGTGAACTACATCTAGGGCAGTGGTTCTCAACCTTCCTAATGCCATGACCCTTTCATACAGTTCATGTGGTAGTGACCACTCCAACCATAAAATTATTTTTGTTGCTACTTCATCACTGTCATTTTGCTACTGTTAGGAATCGGGTGACTCCTGTGAAAGGGTCATTTGACCCCCAAAGGGGTCGTGACCCACAGGTTGAGAACTGCTGACTAGGGGCTTTCTGGCCATGACAGGTGTTTGGGTGGGGGGAGGAGAATGGTGGATGGGCGCAGCGAGGTCTAGAAGGATGTAAGGAGTGGTGTGGAAGGGAGACTTCCTTGGGAGCTGGAGAGGCAGACAGAGGCAGAGCCTTCCTTCTCGCCCCGCTGCCTGCAGCTGGCCGGCCTCTTCTCCTGCGGGGTGGTCCTGTTGGTCTTGCTGTGGCTGGGGCCCTTCTTCTACTACTTACCCAAGGTAAGGGGCAGAGGAGGCATGGGCGGGCAGCTGGGCGGGTGGGCTGCGGACCAGGGCCCTGGGGGAGTCAGCCTCCCTCTTCTGCCCCCAGGCTGTCCTGGCATGCATCAACATCTCCAGCATGCGCCAGATGTTCTTCCAGATGCAGGAGCTCCCACAGTTATGGCGGATCAGTCGAGTGGACTTTGTGAGAAGTGGCAGCCCTACTCTCCCACCACCCACCCCCTTCCATCTTCCCAGCATCCCCTGCTTCGGCCCTAGATCAACCCACTTACCCTGATCCTCAGTTTTGCAAGCCCCATCACCCTCATCCCATCCTTCACCTCCCCGCTGTTGCAATACACATGCCTCTCGGTACCTTTTCCCCAGAGATAAATTGAAGGGTGGGGTTGACTGAATGCCCTTAGTCTTGACTCTTCATAACCCGCCAGCTAGCACTGAGCTCAGCATGTTGGGCCAGTTCTAGCCATTCTTCCTGGCACTCTTTCACCCCTGCCCTGGCAATCATTCTCCAAGATGCCTTTCCCTGACAGTACAGCCTTGGGCCCTTCTCTCTGGCCACTATCCCCTTCCGTGTCCCCCAGGCTGTGTGGATGGTCACATGGGTTGCTGTCGTGACCCTGAGTGTGGACCTGGGTCTGGCTGTGGGCGTGGTCTTCTCCATGATGACTGTGGTCTGCCGAACCCAGAGGTGGGAGCTGGATGGAGGGGGGTGGGGAGGTGATGCTCTGGGTGATTTCCCCAGCTGGACCAGGCTGGGGGATATGACCCCCAGCTCCCTGCTCAGGGTGCAGTGCCTGGCACTTGGACTCGCTGAAGGAACAGAGCTCTACAGGCCGCTCAGGGAGAGCCGCAAGGTGGGTGGGCTACCACCGAGTGGAGGAAGGAAGGGAAGAGTCCATTCAATCAATGGGATTGGAATGATACTCTGACCCTTGGCCCCTTAGCTCCTCCAGGTTCCTGGGCTCTGTGTCCTCAGCTATCCCACACCACTCTACTTTGGAACCCGGGGTCAGTTCCGCCGTGTTCTAGAGTGGCATCTGGGGCTTGGCGAGAGGGGCAAGGTAAGGGCCTCCAATCAAGAGAGGGGCTCCATTAGGCCTGGGAGGCAGGAGGTGCTCGGGGCTGGGGTGGGGAGCGGGGCTTGGGCTCACGTCTCCCTTGGTGCCCACTGACTGCCCCTTTTTCCCCACAGGAGACTCCAAAGCCTCCTGATGCAGGTGAGATGGGATGACAAGAAGGGAGATTTGAGACTGACCCTCACAAGATCTCCATCCTCCTGCCTTCCTCCCCACCCTAGTTGCTGAGCCTGTCCGAGTGGTGGTCCTTGACTGCAGCGGGGTGACCTTTGCAGATGCTGCTGGGGCCAGAGAAGTGGTACAGGTGAGAGAGAGAGGAGGTTGGAGAAAAAGCCCCATGTTGTTCCACTCAAATCCCTGACTTCAGAGCTACCCCCACCCCCATCTCCACAGCTGGCCTGCCGCTGTCGAGATGCGGGGATCCACCTTCTCCTGGCTCAGTGTAACGGTGAGATGAGTGGTCGCATGGAGGAACCTCAGGCCTGGGAATGACTGGACACTTAGGGAACGGAGGGGTAATAGGACACGGTGTGGACTTGGGACCTGAGAGCCTGATCCCTTCCCCATGTAGCCTCGGTGCTGGGGACTCTGACCTGGGCTGGACTCCTGGACACAGTCACCCCAGGTCAGCTGTTTGTGAGTGTCCAGGATGCTGCTGCTCACGCCCTGGAGAGACTGGTGAGGGGAGGGGAGAACAGGAGGGACTGGGCTCTAGCATGTGAGATGTGGGTCGTGGCTGAGGCCCCAGGCAGAAGGAGCTGAGGAGGGCACTCAGGAAAAGAAGATCAAGGGGGAACGAGTGGGGCTGAAATGACTAGGCCATTTTAAGACCAGGCTGGGGAGGTGAAGCCTCACTGTGGGCAAAGAGCTGAGGAACTAAGGGCCCAGGGTGTGGTGGTGGGTGTGGTGGTAGTGGCCCTCAGAGAACTGCCAAATCTCGGGCAGGGGTGGGGGCTGCCCAGTTTCTCCTGATCTACTCTGACATATCCCCTATCTTTTCCAGGAACTCACTGGTCCAAAAAATTGCACAGTGTGGGTCTGATCCGGTCACTTGGAGAGTGGACAGCTCCAACAATGTGGGGTCATGGGGGGTGGGTGGACTATGCTCCTAAGCCCCCATAACTAGTGTGGCTAATAAAACAAAGCGTGGGGCCTCTGGAACCCGTGAAGTGAGGCTGGGATTCTTCCTCTATTCCCACAGCATCGTAAAAGACACCATGGAGAATGGTTTGTACCAGGTGGTCACCAGCCCGCTCCCTCCTCAGTTCACTCCATCAGGGTGGGGCTGAAGGCAGTGATCAGAGTCCCGGATCCAGAAATGGGAGTTGGGGACATAGTCCTGGGATTACATCTGTGGGGAGGGGCCCTATACCCAAGGAGAGGAGCGGCAAGGGTTTCTACTTTAGTTCTTAGAGTCCCCCTGGGCTCTTTGGCACTTGGGAAGCAAAACCTGTCCCCCTCCCTTTCCTGCCCTATATGGTAGGGTGGGGGCAACCCGGCACTGTGGAAGAGTCTGGCTCCATCGTGCCCACACTGGGCACTCAAGCAAAGGAGGAGTGTCACCAGGACAAGCCCTTACTTGGGATCAGGCTCTGCTGAGGAGGGCTGAGGAGCCGGGAGGCCAGAGGCAGTCATTGGAGAGTGGTCACTGGGTGGGGGGTGTTGCTGGGAAGTCCTGGCAGGGCCAAGGCTCTGGGTGGCCATCAATCTATGGTCATGCATTGGAGCCGGTGTTTGAAGAAGAGCAGGCGGTGTTTGGCTACGTGGCTTTCATCCCGTGGCCCCGGGTAACGATATTGGGCATAAGTCCCCGCACTGGCTTCCCTTGACACCCAAGGAAGCTTCAGCTTGGATGCATGATCCACGATGACGTCAGAGCAGGAGCCCACGCGGAGAGTGCCAAGGCCATCCAGGAAGAATTCTGGAGGTGGGGAGGGGCGCAGAGCAAGGCCCTGAGCATGCAGCAGGCCAAGGGAGAACTGAGAGGCAGAGGTGGGCTCCCAAAGACTTCCTGGCTAAGAAATCATGTCAGTAAACCCCTCTGGATCTTGGTGTTACATATCTTGCCTTGCATTTTGAAAACAGGAAAACCCACCACTTCTGTCTGGAGGCCCAATGAAGGCCTCACAGGCTGCTCCAAGTGTGGTCTGAGCCAGGGGCCTCTGCCGGAACAGTCTGGGGAGGACCGCCTCCCCCCTCCCCCCAGTGGTCTAGGAGTGGAGGTTTATGGGCAGATAGGCTGGGAGGGTGTAGGAGCATTATCACTGCACCCAGCAGCAATCAGGGGTCCCGCGGAGGGGGCGCCAGGAAGAGAGACCCCAGTCCAGCACCCTGCGGAATCAGGGTGGGGGTCTCTGCCAGGTCCTGCCACTGGGATGGGGCGCTACTCACCCAGATGCGCCACACTGCTGAGGCGCGGGTCGAAGCCCACCTCGCGCACCTTGTCGGTGCGCGCCAGGAAGAAGTTGACGACGCCGTCGGTGACCACGCAGCCCGGGAAGCCCGGGAGCTCGTGGTGGAAGCCGCGCCGCTGGCGGAGGCAGTTCCCGAGGCCCGGCGGGCCAGCCTCCACGCTCAGCCGATGCTGGTACGTGGTAGTGAAGCCAGAGATTTCACGCACCGCACCCCCCACCTGCGGGGAGTGGAAACGGGGCTCGTGTTGACACGGGAAGCAGGTGCCCCTCGCTCCCTTACCACCTTCTCTCGCCCCTTCCTCTCCCTCTCGGAGACCCCTCTCTCTGCTGGGGGCCCCTTCAGATCCCTCTCCATGCTTCCCCCCACAACCCTGGCTTCCTCTTTTCTCCTCCAACCCTCTCTGCCACCCGCCCCGCCCCTCCACCCCTGGCGTCCCTGCCCACCAGGTCCAGCGGCGTCCTCTCCAGAACTTCTACGAGCCTCTCCAGCCGTGTCCGCCTCGTGAAGATGAAGTCATCGTCCACCCACAGCACATACTTGGTGGTCACTTGGGACACAGCCAGGTTCCGGCCTGCGAACCAGCCCTGAGGGAGGGGGGTACAACACAGGAAGGGTCAGATGGAGCAGGCTCCCGAGATAAGACCTGCTCTGCCTCCTGTCCCTTTTCGTCCTCCGACTCTGGCTGGTTTGACAGCCTGTGACCCTTTACCAACGAGCCCCAGTGGCTGGCGCAGTGCTTACGTTGGGCTGCTAAGTGCAAGATCGGCAGTTCGAAACCGCCAGCTGCTCCGGCGGGGGTCGGGGGGAGGGGGGACAACAAAGACTGGCCTCTCCAGTTGGCTCAAAGAGTTACTTACAGCCCCAGAACCCCCAGGGGGGTGGCCTGTAGGGTTGCTCTGAGTAGCATCCCCTAGACAGCAAGGGAATGGATTGGACGTTGGGTTCAAAGCCAAAGCAAACCCCAAACACTCTCAGGGCCTCGGAGTCAGTGTTCTGGGGGCTGACTGGCCCGGAATGCATTCGTTCATTCGTGCACGCAGCGACACAGTGGCTATTCTCGCCCCGTCCCTACCCCCCTTCCCCCCCCACCCCCCCACCCCCGCGCTAGTGGCAACCATCTGAAAGGCAGCTGCAAACCAGACAGGCCATGCGCTGACACTCCAGGAACCTGTAGGCCAGGCGGCCCAGCCTGGGTTCACACCTTGCGGAAGGGCATGATATAGTGCTCCACGTGGGGACCACTAATGCGCTCTGGCTTTTCGCTGTCATCCGCGATGATGATGGTGACCGTAGGGTAGAAGCGGCGGATACTGGCAATGAGCTCCTTCAGCCGGTTGTAACGAAGGAAGGTCTTGGTGGCGATAGTGACCAGGGCACTGATGTTGTACTGGGCTAGAAGGGGGCACCCAGGACGTGGGTGTAGATAAGGAGGGTCAAGAGTGAGGAGGGTCCTGTCAGAGCCCCCAATAAAATGATTTTAAAAAGAGAGAGTGACTGAGGAGGTAAAGAAGACAGCTCCCTCCTAGGGCCTCTGCCCCCAACTTGCCTGCCACAGGCAGATCCAGGTGCCTGCCCCTCCCCACCCCCATCAGCCACCAGCCTCACCTTTTTGAGATGGAGCCCCCCCGGGAGGGTACAGCCGAGGGTTGGGGGCATGTCTGATGCGGATGGAGAAGACAGCCTCATGGCCTTCCGTGGAGAAGTGGACTGTGTAGAAAGGAGATGTTATGGGGGGCTGCTCCCAGTGGCTTTAGTTTGGGGCAGCATGCCCTGGGCAGTCCCCCATTCTTTCTTCAGCCGACTGTGTGTTCTGCTTCCTAGGTTGGGTGGGCAAGAGCACACAGTCCTGTCTCCACAGAGCTGACATTGTCATGGGTGGGAGGAAGAATAAAAAAGTTGAAACTGATTCAAAACAAAACAAAATCCCAACACCTTTACTTAATGTTGACTGGGTCAGGCACTTTTTGATGTATACCTTAAATATATCCATTCACTGAATCCTCACCATTGCCCTGCTAAGGAGAGTCCTACTAAGAAGTTGGCCAATTTGTCCACCGCTATGGAATTTATGCAGCTATGGAAGCAAGAGTACTGGGATAGGCAGCCCGCCAGTCTGGTTCTAGGCTAAGTAAACAAAAGTCACAGACTGATAACTATTGAATAGAAAATAAGGCAGGTAATGTGATAGGGAAGAGAAGACATTGGAGCTGAGATCTAAATGACAAGGAAGAGCCGGCTAGCCATGCCAAAATCTGGAGGGAGAACATTCCAGATGGAAGGGACAGCAAGTGCAAAGGCCCTGGGATGGGAACAGGCTTGGTGTGGCAAGCTTTGGAGAGCAGCAGGCAGCTGTGGTACGCCCTCTGTGCCACAGGAGGAGCTCAGAAAGGTAACACCTTTGTCCTCCAGAAAGTGGTGGCCTGGGACTAGAGCCTGGGGCTTTCGGTTCTGGGCCAGGTCACTTCCTGGGGCCCTCATGGTTGGCCTGGAGGGGGACCCACCCAAGGCTTAAGTTTCCCCTGGCCTGCTCTGGCCCCAGATGAACAAAGGCTCCTTCTCTCTGGGCTCTGCTGGTGTAGCTGAAATGCCCATTGTGTGGCTTGGCAGCTCTGGCTACTGCCCCAGTGCCTCCCACATCCTCTGCCACTTGCCCCACCCCTGCCCCAGCCCCAACCTTTCTGGATCTTCTCTGCCCACCCACCCTGCTCCTCCCTCCGCCCTGGCCTCACACCTGTGTCTGCGGTGTTGGTCTGGTAACTTCGGCTGCTGTAAGTGACCAGCTGCAGCTGCCGGTTGAGCTGGTCCAGCCCTGGACTAGTGATTGTGAGCTCAGGCTGCCCCTCTCCAGTGAGAGTCACTCCTGCCACTACCCCTGCCACATCCCAAGTGCCCAAGGAGGCAGTCAGGTTCACCTGGGTGGGGCAGGGGGTGGGGTGGTTGGAGAGTACAGGGTTAGGCCCCACACCCACCTCATGTCTCCCTGGCCCTCCCATGCCTCCCTTGGCCCTCTTCCCCAGCGCCCTCACTGCCTACCTGGTTTCCCCACCCTCCAGTTGCCTCTCACCTGATATAAGGCCAGCCCTGAAGCTGCCAGCAGGCTTAGCCCTGGGAGAAGAATGGAGAGTAAAGTCACAGAAAGGTGGAGTTCTCCCTCCCTCTCTCTCCCCTGGCTCAGCACACACAACCCAGCACTTTCCACCTTTCCTCCTGCTGAGGCTCAGCTGGGCACATTGGCTGTCTTGGCCTACAGTGACCAACTTTTGACTACTTTATGGGTTGGGACATGAAAAAAATTTAAATAAATTATCAAGGGCTCATGAGGAAGGATTGGGGAGGTGGGAAATGAGCTGATACCAAGGACTCAGGTAGAAAGAAAATGTTTCGAAAAGGATGATGCCAACATATGTACAAATGTGCTTGACACAATGGATAACTGGATTGTGATAAGAGCTGTATGAGCTCCTAATAAAATGATTTTTTTTAAAAGATGATAGTTTGGGGCAGTTTTACTAAGGCAGTTTTACACCAGGAGCCCTGGTGGCATAATGGCTACATGTTGGGCTGCTAACTGCAAGGTCCCACGTTTGAAACCACCAGCTTGTTCCCGGAGAGAAGACAGGGCTTTCTACTCCAGTAAGGAGTTCCGGTCTCAGAAACCCACAGGGGGCAGTTAGTTCTACCCTCTCCTACAGGGTCACTGTGAGTCGGCCCCCACTAGATGGCAGTGAGTTTGGTTTTAGAGTCAGAGTTGGAATTGACCAGAAGGCAGCAGATTTGTTTCGTTTTCGTTTTTTAAAATCTTTATGGCAGCAGATTGCCAGGCCTTTCTCCCCAGGCACCGCTGGGTAGGTTTGAGCTGCCAACCTTTAGTTACCTAGTGGGAGGCGTATGTCTTTCACAATTCCTGATAGTCCTAGCACCCCTCTGCTCCCACCTTCCACCTCCCGAGACCCCTTCTGACCTCCAAGCCCCCTTCTCATCAAGAGTCCCACACCCCATTCCAACCACCTGGCACCAAGATGCTCCCCAGTGGCTGCACCTCCACCCCCTGCAGGGGGTACTGTAGCGGGGAGTTGGCAGGGGCGATGAGTAGCTGGTCAGCTGGGGACTGCCTCCTGACAAGTGGAGGAAGAGGAAGAGAGGGGAGTCAGAGGGCAGGGGCTCTGCTAGAAGATGCCCCTCACAGGCCTTCCTCTGCCTCCCCCAGCCTGTCTGCACCTTGAAAGGAAGACTTGGAACTCCTGCTCTCTGGCGGCAACGGCAGCCCTCAGCTCCTTGGGGTCAAAGGCCTTGGTGTAGTCAGTGGCTCGGACCTGCCTCTGGAAGGGGAGCAGCAGGATCCCCCCTTCACTGGACTCACAGCTGCAGTTGTTCCAAGGGAGCAGTCTGGAGGGGTGGGGTGGGGGTGGGGGCGGGGCATCAACTCGCAGCCCCCCAGCTCCCTTCGTCCATCCCAGAGTTTACATAGTACGCCCCGTCCAATATGTGTTCCCCGTAAACCCTGCTCCGCACGTGGTTCCCAAGACAGAGGCCCACGGAGAGGATGCCACGTGCCCGAGGTCTGGATTTTACAGGGCCTGCGAAGAGGGCCAATTAACTGGGCTGTTCAAAACAGGAGGCGCCTGCCGACCGTTCAAAACCTCATGTGGAATCCCCCTTTTGACTCACACCAGTCTCCTCCCCTAACTGAACACCCTCCCGGCCTCGGGACAAGATAGATTTCCGCCTGCCATCCCCCCCACCCCCCCACCGCCCCATCAGCTGGAACCCTTGCCCACTCTCGGTCCCGTCCCCACACTCCCTAAAACCAGGCACTAGCGCTCAACGCTGAAAGAAACAGCCACCCCCACCCCTAGCTAGCTGCTCAGTGGAAGGTTCCCACACTCACCCCACCACTTGCTCCTTGATGCGAACCGGGATGTGTGCATAGCGGGGCTCAGGAGCTAGATCAGGTAGGTGAGGCCTGAGGGCGCTTTGCGGGGGTGTCCACAGCGCCAGCGGAGCCCGGAGGCCCGGGGAGGTTCGGGAGCGAGCGTACAGCAGCCCCAGCGAGGCGCAGGCGAGCAGCAGGACCAGCGCGCAGAGGGCCCGGCGGCCCAGCCGCATCCTGGACAAGGGGACGCGTGAGAGCGCGGGCGTGGACCGCGCCCCGGGACCCCCGCAGCGCGGGAGGCTCTGCGGGCTCTGCGGGGCGCCTCTCTCGTCGGGAATACGAGAGGGTGCCCAGTGACTCGTTACCGCCGCCCACTTCCTCTCGCGCCCGGCCGCCGGGCTCGCGGCCTCCTTTCTTCTGGCCCTCGGCAGCAACTGGGTCTGTCTGCATACCCGAGGCCCGGCATCTTGATACAATAGACAGTTGAGGAGGCGGTTTGGACGCGGCCGCTCGTGGGTGGGATAGCGCCGTTAATACCCCGGAGGCCGCGCCCGCCCCGGTTTGCGCATCCCCGCCCCCACCCCTCGCCCAACATCCAGAGCATCACCTGGGCCAGGGTGGGCTGCAGAGAGCGGCTCCCCACCCAGCTAGTCATGAAAAACGGAGAATCACGGCCGTGCTATTGGGTGGCCCGGCGGAGGTGACCCCTCCCCGCCCGCGGAGGTGACCTGGGGGGGTTGTCTCGGGAAGCGGTGGGAGGAAGGAATGGATGCGGGGGACCGGCGCGCACGCCAACGCCTCCCGCCTGCCGCTCGGCCCGCGCCGCGCCCGAGCTGACCTGTCTACCGCTCTGCCGCCGAGGCCAGCTTGCGGTCGGATCCGCGCCGGGCTCCCAGCGCCGGCCTAGGGGTCCTCATGGAGCCGGCGGTCTCGGGGGTGCGCGGGGCGGGGCTGGGGCGCGCGTGAGCCTGAGTGCGAGGCTCCTCCAGCCTCAGCGGCGCGCCCGAACCCTCCCGCCCGCGCACCCGGGCTTTGTGGACAGCGACGTTGAGACGACTCCTGGGCGTTTCCTGGTTAAGCAATCGAGTTGAGAAAAGGCAACGTTTTGCCACAGGAAGCAAGGGTGGGGGCCCCCAGGCCCGCCGGTCCACTCGCCGGGGCGAGAGAGCTCGGGCAGCCGCCCGGCACTCGTTTCTTATCGCGGCGCCGCACCCTGGGCTGGTTGCGGCGGAGGCTCTGGCGCCGCGCCGGGAACTCGAGCTCCGGGGCGTCCTCTGGTGGTCGCCGAGGAGATCTCAGGGGCGCAGAGCCCAAATCCGGAAAGGTGTCTTCTCCTCCTCCCCCTGGGGCTCTTCAGCCCTTCAGCCTTTCACCCCCAAACCTGGCATCTCAGACATCTGCCCTAATCCCCCGTTGCCCACTCGTTCAGAGCCTCCTATCTCTGTTCCACCCAAGAATGAGCAGTAAGGGCTTTGGGAAGGGATGGGGCAAGTGCCCTCTAACGCTCCATTTCAAGGAAGTTCTGATTTATTAGGCTGAAATAAGAGAAACCGGCCTTCGTCTTTGATTGAAACACAGGCTCTGCCTGGTCAACAAAGGCATATTTAAAGCCTCCTCTCCTACCGTCTGACACTTCAGTAGTGGAGCAATGGTTAAGTAGCTTGGCTGCTGACTAAGAGGTCAGCTGTTTAAACCAACCCAGCCACTTG
>NW_022103898.1:75773695-75774978 GCF_000313985.2 Echinops telfairi | reverse complement strand
CCCATCCAGACTCTCCCGTAAATCGGGGCCTACTGGTGATTGGAGTGTGACAGTCAGGAACAAAGAAGCATTGGTAATTGTAAAATATGACCTTGGTGATAAAAATGACTGCAAAGTGTGCATGATGGAATTTTGCAAGACCACCATTTTCAAAGAAATGGAAAAACTGACTACCAACTTCACGTGGAAAGGGAAGAAGCCCAGAATTGGCAAAGAACTCCTCAAGAGGAAGAATAAAGTGAGCGGGTTGCGCTACCTGACTTTAAAACTTATTACATGGCCACAGTTGTCAAAACTGCCTGGTACTGGTGTAATGATAGCTACTCGGACCAAAGGATCAGGACAGAAAATCCAGAAATAAAAACAGCCGCATATAGACAACTGACCTTTGACAAAGGCCCCCAAAATATCAGATGGGAAACAGATGCCCTTTTTAACACATGGTGCTAGAAAAACTGGATGCTAACTTGCTGAAGAACGAAACAAGATCCTTACCTCACTGCATTCACAAGGACAAGTTCAAGATGGGTCACAGACCTTGAGGTAACCCCCCAAACTATCAGGATCATCAATGAGAAAACTGGGACAAAGCTAAAAACCTCAGTGCAGGGTGTACATGGGCTATGGGACATAAGAAAGAATACACTCCAAGAGGAAGATAAAATAGATGAGTGAGACCTACTAAAGCTAAAACACTGGTGTGCATCGAAAGACTTCACCAGGAGAGTAATAAGAGAGCCCACAGACCTACTAAAGCTAAAACACTGGTGTACATCGAAAGACTTCACCAGGAGAGTAATAAGAGAGCCCACAGACTAGTAAAAGATATTCAGTAATGACATAACAAAGGGCTTCCTACGAAAATCTACTAGAACCTTGAGAGTTTCCAACAAGAAAAAAACAAAACGAGCAAACAAAAACCCCTGACTTGAACAGAAGAGTCATAAAGGAGTAAATCCGAATGGCCGATAAACTTATGAGAAATGTTCCCAATCATTAGCCATCAGGAAATGAAAAAACAACTATGGGATGCCACCTAACACCCACAAAGACAGCCCAATTCAAAAAGACAGAAAGCAACAAATTCTCGAGGGGTGTGGTAAGACAGGAACTCTTATTCACTGCTGGTGGTGCTGTAGATACATACAGCCACTGTGGAAAGGGATTTGGCATGACCTAAAGCAGATGGAAATCGAGCTACCATATGACCCAGCAAGACAACTCTTATCACAATCCATACATACATCCATTGTGTAAAGCACATTTGTATATTCATTGCCCTC
>NW_022103898.1:75771297-75772277 GCF_000313985.2 Echinops telfairi | reverse complement strand
TCTGGGGTCTTAAAGGCTTGTAATTAACCAATGGCCATCTAGCAGAGAAGTAACAAAGCCTATGTGGAAGAAGCACACCAACCTGTGTGATCATGAGGTGTTGACGGGAAGAGATACCAGAAGTTCAAAAACAAGCAACCAACTTGATGTGAAAGGGCATGGATGAATAGAGACCCAAACTTATCTGCAATTCTGTAATGGGACAGTCCTCTCTGAAGGGCCACAGGGAAAGGATGATAAATCCAGGTGCAGTGTGGAACTGGTGAACCACATAGGGGTCACAACCCACAGGTTGAGAACTACTGCTATAGTCCGTCCTACCTTAAGCATGGCCCATGTCCTTCTGATACTGACCAGATCATTCCCCTGGAGGAGAGCTCAGGGACACCAAAGGTCAAGCCAGCTCAGGGAAGTCCAAGGTTAAGGTGCCATCTTAACTCTAGAACCAGTCCACCTTGTTACATGTGTGACTTCCTGTCCTGCGTAGCCCCTCGTACCTCCCTTTCCTGTTACGTGTATGACTCAGTTTGCATGCCCCACGATTATATAAGCCTCTTAGAGAATCTATTACCTCTCTCTCTCTGGTTCCAGACTCCGTGGGAGAGGTGAGCCCTTGCATGCCTTGTCTGATGTTTCTTTAATTTACCCTTCAATGACATAACCACCCCTCTGGACCCATTAGGTTGTGGATACTAGACCCCCAGAGGAATTGATTTTACTCATTGAATGCTAACAAGTGAAGACCAGTAGAGTTATGGAATAACATCAAGGACATCATACACGGAGAGAGTAAAAGGTTATTTTTTTTAAGAATAGGAAGAATCAAAAAGGATGACTCTGAAACTTGCTCTTGAACATTGAGTAGGTAAAATGAACAGAGAAACAAAACAACCCCCACCCCCACCCCCAGAGGATGGGATTTGATCAAGTGGAATGTATCTGAGAGGAATTACTGAGAGCCAAATGGAGGGTGAGCATGA
>NW_022103898.1:75760384-75762155 GCF_000313985.2 Echinops telfairi | reverse complement strand
CAGGGAAGGGAGCAGTGAGCAAGCAACGCCACAGACAGGGGAACAACTAGGGAATTCAAAGCCACAACCAGGAGGCGGTAGAGATCCTGGGGGTGTTGGAGCAGCAGCAATCCAGCTGAGCAGAATGATTAAGAGGCAGAAGAAGGGCGAGTATAATGGTGAGACAGGAGGAAGGTAAAAGAAAACAAAGGAGAGATATAGGACACACAGCTATGGACAGAGGTATACACATAGGTGGGCACCTATGTAAATAAACTAATTCATAAAAATAGAGGTATTGATCTATGTACATGTATCTATATGGCAACACATTGAAGAAGTGGATGGATTTTGGGCATCTGCTCAAGACCTCCCTCAATGCAAAAACACTTTGTTCTAACAGCCTGGCATTCTGTGATGCTCACCCTCCTGACACAATCGCTGAAGATAAAGTGGGTGCATAAGAAATTTTTTTACATTTAAATACATAGCTTTGAGGGGGGAAAATTCACTTGGGTGGGGTACCCCATACAATTTCTCTTTTTATATAAAGCTCTCTCTTACTTCCCCCCGCCCCAAACAAGAACAAAAACACCCATCAACTCACAAACCTGATTTGTTGTTAGGTACAGTTGAGGCAGCTTTGACTCATCAGGCCCCTATGCAAAACAAGAATGACTTATGATATCTATATTGTTGTTATGTGTTAACTCATCTCGCTGAGGGTTGTGGTAAAGTGACAGTGCTGGGCATGGCTCTTCCATCTAATCTGGAACTCTCACCAAATGATTGGGCAGGATCATGCAAACAGGGTATGGGAAACACTGATACTGTAATTGATCAATTTTGCCATTCCACTGGGTATGTAAAGAGAGTGTGTTAGGCAGGGTTCTTTAGAGAAACAAAACCAAGACGCTTATGAATAGATAGATTTATACAGCATGAAGGAATATAATAGCAGTACAGAGGGCTCAGTTCAACTCACTTCTTTTTTTCCCCAACTCACTTCTATGGAACAGTTAATATACTGGAAGTCCTTCAACTAACGTGGGCTGCTGGATCCAAGGTCAAGGAAGCAGACAGGTCAGTCTTCACCTCGGGGAATGCAGGCAGCCCATCAACAGGCACCAACAGCAGGGTGGGTCACCAACAGTCAGCAGTTCAGGAGCTTAGCGAAGCGGGCCGGGATGGGATATCAAACTCAAGCAATGCAAGGTGACAGGATCCACCAACCTCAAGTTCAAGTGATGTATGCATCAGCAGTGTGGCGAAGCAGGTCTCAAAGGAAACTCAAGCTCTAGCGACATGATCCATGGATTGGGTGTCCCACAGGTAGTGTAGCTCACAAGTTGAGGCAGAGAACTAGCTAAGGCAGCTGCAGGCTGGTCTGATCACCAGAGATCAAGAGAGAGAAAGGCAGGGCTTGCCGAGCTATTTATCTCTGGCTTCAATCAAACTGTGACCTTACTAATTCCACATGTCCCTATTGGCCAGGTTGGCACAATAACTCTACCTGTCACAGTAAGCCATCATCTCAGAAGCAGGAAGAGAAGAATCCTACTGTCATCAAGAAAGAAGATCCACCTGTAGAATATGTGTGAGATTCCTGCCTGAAGTCCTGAAGCAGCAGAGGCACTAGAGTCCAGAGTACCGAGACCACAAGACAGTGCCGTGGGCTTCCTGGCCTATGGACTGAGTTAAGGCTTAGGGGCTGTGTGGCTGAGTGGCTGAGGACCAGAGAGAGACATGGATGCTGGCATGGTATGGGGGGTTGCAGTGGAACAGCAAGGGA
>NW_022103898.1:75757356-75758849 GCF_000313985.2 Echinops telfairi | reverse complement strand
GAGGGGAAAAATGAGGAGCTGATGCCAGGGACTTAAGTGGAGAGCAAATGTTTTGAGAATGATGAGGGCAATGAATGTACAACTGTGCTTTACACAATTGATGTATGTATGGATTGTGATAAGAGTTCTATGAGGCCTTAATAAAATGATTTTAAAAGATATTGCTGGGAACAAAGGACTGTATCCTTAATGATTGCTGATCCTAATTTGTAGTAACCTGTTAACTTCTCTGATATGCTTCCAGAGGTGTGGGTATTCTCTGTGAGTTGTGTGGCCATTGTATGGGTAATAGAACCCAGCAGAGAGGTAGAGTGCCACTGGGAGATGGTTGGTGTCAGGGAAGGGTTAAGAAGGCTAGAGTGGGGGCATCCTTGGGCAGATGTGGAGCTGAATTTTCCTTCCCCTTGTGAAGCTGGAGGAGGTCCGGTGTGGCCCCTATACCACTCTGTGTTAGTCTGGGTAGACTAGAGAAACAAATCTAGGGAGACTCACATGTGTGTAAGAAAGAGCTTTATATAAAAAGTAATTGTATATTAAGAAACATCTCAGTCCAGACCAGATCAAGTCCATAAGTCTGATATTAGCCCAATTGTCCAATACCAATCTATAAATTCCTCTTGAGACTCATGCAACACATCCAATTATACTGAATGCAGGAAGATCATGGGCCAGTGGGTGGAAAGTCTTGTGGATCCAGTGGCGGTGGAAGCATCTCAGTGCTGGCATGGGTCTCCACGTGGCTTCTGCAGCTCCAGGGCTCTGACTGCATCAGTGTAGCTCTATCAGGCTTGTCAACAGGATTCTCTTACAGGGAGAGCTTGTGTTCTGCCTCCAGGGAGGAAGACAGGAGTTCCCAGAATCCTCAGGAGAAAGCCATGCCCACACTGAGGCCTCATTGGCTGTGACCTGATTGACAGGCTAGACTCCACCGCTTCCCAAGTTGACAGATTATGTAACTGCCACACACACCCCTCAAGGATCTTCCACTTTTTCTGTGACCCTCTACTTTATCAAGCATGATGTCCTTTTCCAGGGACAGGTCTTTCCTGATAACATGTCCAAGGAACCTTGCCATCTTCCATCTTCACTTCCCCGGAACTTTCTGGCTGTATTTCATTCCAGATGGGTCTTTTCTTAGCACTCCATGGTACTTTCAAGTATTTATAAAATCAATAAAGCTGTGGTTTCATATAGAGATGTGAAAAGGAAAAAGAAGAACATAATCCCTATTGAATTTTTATTATTAATCATTTTATTGGGGGGCTCTTATAGATCTTATAATAATCCATCATTCAATTGTATCAAGCACACGTGTACATATGTTGCCATCAACATTTCCAAAACATTTTCTTTCTATTTACTTTTTAATCATTTTATTAGGGTCTCATACAACTCTTAATCACAATCCATACACACATCAATTGTGTAAAGTACAGTTGTACATTCATTGCCCTCATCATTCTCAAAACATTTGCTCTCCACTTAAGCCCCTG
>NW_022103898.1:75749800-75756538 GCF_000313985.2 Echinops telfairi | reverse complement strand
CTGGCAGCAGACTAGATTTGAAGGACTGCTAGTGTCTCACAACTCTCTCACGGGAGTGAGTTGCACTGAGCCATTTGTACTGCTGTATAATTTAACTGTTCATTTCTTGTATTATATATTTATCTGTATATGATCTAACAGTTCATTTTTTGTTATAAATCTAATTAACTTTATAAATAAATATATTAAATTATCAGCAATTTGGTTTTATCTCTCTAGAGAACCTGTCTAACACATTCCTATAATATTCTCATATCCCAGAGTTAACTTTCCTTTTTAGCTGTCTTTTAGAGAAGAGCAGCCACACTCAGCAGATAACCAATCCAAATCCAATCCTACTAATTTGTACCTCACCATTTTCACAGAGCCCTTTAACCAAGATAACCCATTCACTAAACCCTCCACCAGCAAAACCTCCTGGCTTCCCAGAGCACTAACACCAACCTTGCCCAGTAAGCCTGCACAGTGCACTGAAAGTCACATGGCTGTGTATTTATTTAAAATGATTTTTACAATGTGGACTAGATGGAGCTTTGCATTTCAGACCATCAACAGCTAAACGGTATTTAACCCTTAAACCCACTCATCAACACCCCCTCCCTGTATCCTATCCCACCCCAGCCCCTCTCCTGATTTCTCTTCTCCCTCTCATGGACCTCCATCATCCCTTTCACCCAACTCAGTGCCTGTCCACCTTCTAGAGTTTCCCTGGCCACCCCAACTTCCGAAGTCTGTTCCCTTTGGTATACAAGTCCTTGTCATGGTTTTTATCCTTACTTAGAACAGTGGCCTCAGACAATATTTGCCTATCTGTGATTGACTGACCTCACTCAGCATCATGCTCTCCAGGTCTGTCTGTGTCAGGAGGGGCTTCGGGGTTTCATTGTTTATTTTAGCGATGCACAGCGGTTTGTTGTGTGTCTGTACCGGGGCTTCTTTACCTCTTCTTGTCATTGTGAAACATGGGAATTTTAGTACATGAGCGTGTTGGTCATATGGCTCTTATTTATTTATTTATTTATTTTGAGTCTTCTTTCCTTATTGCATATCCTCAGCGGAGGTGTTGCTCATTCCTATGGAATTTCCATTCCCAGTTGTTTCCCGTCAGTGTTCCCACCTTTCTGTATAAGCTGAATAAAATTTTTGTTTTCCTGATGATTATAACTTTGTGATCCTTTTCCCCGAGGACAGGACTGTGAACCATAAGACTGACAGTTCAAAGTCACCGGCCGCTCTGTGGGAGAAAGGTGAGGCCGCCTGCTCCTGTAAATATTCAGAGCATTAGGAACCCCATAGAGGGCCAGTTGGAGTCACCACGCACGCACCTGTCAGTTTTTCCTACTGTGGTGGCTTGCCTGTTGCTAGGATGCTGGAAGCTATGTCACCTGTCCTTTAAATACCAGCAGGATCACCTATAGAGGCGCTTCCTAAGAACAGACTACGAAGAAGGGACAGGCGATCCCCTTCTGAGGGATTAGCCAGGGAAAACCTTATGAGTAGCAGCTGAACATTGTCAGATACAGTGCTGGAAGCTAGGCCTTCAAAATACAACTGGGAGAGGCTAGTGGATGTAGAGCTGACTGAATCTGAGATGGGCCACGTGCATCCAAGGCCTGCTGATGGCTTCTGAGGTTGGTGGGCGGTACAACAGGAGGTTGAAGAACCAGACGCAGGATCAAAATTCAGCAGTAGAAGCGAACTTCCGCACTCTATCGGTCTATCCCAAGAGTAGGCCACACTCCAAATAAAACTCCCTTGAATTGTATCAAGACTGTGACCAGATTAGGGAGGTGCTACTCCTCCTGGTTCCTCCCACAACTGCTGGGCTGCCTCAGAGAAAAGCCCATCCTGGACTTGACCACACTATGTTAGATCATATCGTGGGAGAATCCTGGTCCACCACGTTGGCATAAAACCCAACGATCACTGAGTCAATGTTAAACATTTTAATCCATTGCTTTTTGCTTCCACAGGCAAAATGAACTGTCTTTCTTCTTTCTAACAAACAAACAAAAACACCTAATAACCACAATGTGGATCACAACAAACGATGGATAAAATTGCCAAGGCTGGGAATTCCAAAATACTTCACTGTGCTGATGCATGGGTCAAGATGCAGCTGTTCAAACAGAACAAGGGAATTTCATTTGGTGTATCCTGGTTCAAATTTAAGAAAAGGGCACATTGGGATTATGTCCTCTCATTGCTTTCTCCTGAAAGTGAGGAAGACTTGAAGCACTTGCTGATGAAAATCAAAGACGGCAGCCTTCAGCGTGGATTGCAACTCATTGTAAAGATGCCCCAGATCCTCACAACTGGACGTAGCATCATGATAAACAGAGAAAAGATTGACGTTGTCAAGGATTTCATTTTACTTGGATTCATTATCAATGCTCATGGAAGCAGCAATCAAGAAATCAAATGACATATTGCATTGTACAAGACCTCTTCTAAGTGTCGAAGAGCAAGGATGTTACTTTCAGGACTAAGGTGGGCCTGACCCACGCCAGGACATTTCAGTCACCCCACATGCCTGTGAAAGCCAAACAAGGAACAAGGAAGATTATAGAAGAGTCAATGCACTTGAACTGTGATGCTGGCAAAGGCGATTGAAAGTGCTACAGGCTGCCAGCAGAACAAACAAATCCGTCTTAGAAGAAGTGCAGCTGGAATGTTCCTTAGAAGCAAGGATGGTGAAACTTTGCCTCAAGCGCCTTGGACATGTTATCAGGAAAGACCAGTCTACAGAAAGGCCATCATGCCACGTGCATGGATAAATATATTTATATATAAAGATAGGAAAATAGATCTATGTACATATATTTATAGGCTAAGTATTAAGGTAGCAGATGGACATTGGGTCTCCACTCAACACTTTGTCCTAATAACTTGGCATTCTGTGATACTCAGCTTCCCAACACTATCATTGAAGACAAAATGGATGAATAAGCAAATGTGGTGAAGAAAGCTGATGGTGCCCAGCTATCAAAAGATATTGTGTCTGGGGTCTTAAGGCCTTGAAGATAAACAAGCATCCATCTAGCTGAGAAGCAGCAACGTCCACATGGAAGAGGCACCTCAGCCTGTGTGATCATGAGATGTTGATAGGATCAGGTATCAGGCATCAAAGACCCAGGACAAAAATCTATATCAATGTGAATGAGGGGGAGGGCAGAGTGGAGACCCAAAGCCTATCTGTAGACAATTGGATATCCCCTTACAGAAGAGTCACAAGAAAGAAACAAGCCAGTCAAGGTACAGATGAAACATACAACTTTCCTTTAGTTCTTTAATGGTTCACCACCACCACCCACTATCATGACCCCAATTCTATCTTACAAATATGCCTAGGCCTGAGCATGTACACATGTATAGATAAGACCTCAAAACACGGAAATCCAGGACAGATAAACCCTTCAGGACCAATAATGAGAGTAGCGATACCAGGATGGGAAGGGGAAGGTGGGGGGAACCGATCACAATGATCTACCCCTCCCAGGGGGACAGACAACAAAAAGGTGAGTGAAGGGAGACATTCGTCAGTGTAAGGCATGAAAGAAAAAAAAAGATAAATTACCAAGGGTTCATGAAGGAGGCAGGGTAAAAACTGAGGAGCTGATACTGATAGGTAGCGGGTTAGGGAGTAGCCCCTCTCCATGCCATGGCGCCCCTACAGGAGGTTGCTGCAGAGAATCAGGCGAGCCCAGCCAGCCATAAAGGCTAGAGGGCATGCTGACATTCAGGCCCAGAGCCAGGGGGTCAGTAGACCTAGGTGGGTGGAACACCTGGATTGGCCCCATCTAGGCCAGGTGGGCTTAATTCAGCCAACGGGGTCAACCAGTACCGTTGACCATACCTCCCAACCGGGGCGGGGGGTGGGGGTGGAGGGGTGCCCCGGGACCTGAAAAGCCAGGAACTTTGAGACCACCCTCTCTCTTCCAGTGGCTCCTACACAGTTCAGTGAGGTAGGGCTGCCACCCTGCTCAACTGTTCTCTCTCTCTCATTCAGTTTACTGTAACGCTTGAAACTGCTTCTACCCTTTATAAAAAATCCCACTTGGATCACAAACCAGGCTTCGGTGTGAATTCTTTCTCTTGGGAAGTCAAGGACGGAGGTATTTCTTTCTTTCTTTCTTTCTTTTTAAAATGTTTATTACATTAATTTGAGTGGCACTTATGCTCAGCTCACTGCCATTGAGTGAGTGCTGATCCATAGCAACCACCTTTGGGTTTCCGAGACTGTACCTTGTCTCACACGGAGCTGCTGGTGGTTTTGAACTGCTGACTGTGTGGATGGCAGCCCAGCGCATAACCACTACACCACCAGATCTCCAGATCGAGGTATTTCTAACCCGAGAAACCTAACAATACCAAGGGCTCAAGTAGAAAGAACATGTTTTGAAAATGATGATGGCAACAAAAGTACAAATGTGCTGACACAATGGCTATGGATGTATGGATTGTGATAAGAGCTGTATGAGCTCCCAATAAAAGGATTTATTTTTAAAAAAGACATCATGTTTGGTAATAAAGTAGCAGGTGAGGGCCCACCCTCCAGGAGGTGTATTGCCACAGTATCTACAAGGAGCTCAAACCAAGAACAACTGTGAGGAGAGCACAGGCCCACGCATGTTTACTCTGTCATACGCAGGGTCGCTATGAATAGCCAACAACCATAGCACCTCAGCGCAATCACCACCACATGTTGAAATCAACTAGACGGCGGGGGTGGGGGTGTGTGGGGGGTGGGGTGTGTGTGGGGTGTGTTCCAGGAACTGATATTTCCCTCTAGGTTTGAAAACCCCAAATGTTCAGGAAGTCAGATTTCAGGAAACATCTTCCCGACTCCTTGCTCAGCATTTTGCAATCAAGCTATTGTCTTTTTCTCTAAGACAGCGTTCAGAGATCGGATGGGGGGGCCTGCCTGACAGGGATCCTCTCTGGGTTTCTTTCTGGGCTCCATGCCTCCTGGAGCCTGAAGCCATTACAGTAAACCCTGATTCCGATGCTGCACTGAAGTGAAATGACTTGCTGTGGATCTTCTACCCACAGTCTTTGTAACGCCCACTCAGTGTCTGGGTGGGCATATGCAAATAAAGTGCGGAGCAGTCTAACTTGAGGGTTAGTCAGTTTTACCATTCTCCTGGGCACAGAATGGGTCATTTCAGAATCAGGAACAGAGAACCCCCACAACCATTAAGAATGAAGATCCAGTTGGTGGAGGAAATGTGAGGTCCCTGGGTGAAGTGGAGATAGCCACAGAAGTAGCTGAGCCCGCAGCCCCTGGACTATGAGTCAGGACCCCAGGCAGAAGCTGGCTTGTTGAGGGGAGTGGCCATTGGGCATTTATAAATGCCAAGCAGTTGTTTTTTTTTTAAGTCACCAACTTTTATTATCATCTTTCATGTATTTTGTAAAAATTAAAAGGAGGTAGCAAAGAGTTCAAGGTCATCTGAGGGAGAATCTCCGGCTTTGGACTGGCCAGTCTATTCACATCGGCTCTCCCATCAGGCGCTGCAGCTGCACTCGTCCCATGCTCCTTTGCAGATGCAGCCCTGGGCACCCTCGGCACAGCCCACAGGGCAGCAGGAGCAGCAGCTCTTTTTATAGGATGTGCATCTGCAGCCTTTGCACTTGCATGAGTCAGAGCAGCCACAGGAGCCACCAGTGGCGCAGGAGCAGTTGGGGTCCATTTGGAGGGAGATGAGGCTGGCGGTCCCAGGTCAAGTGTGAAAGTGAATGCTAGCAGGTGGAAGGCTTCGCTTAGCAGTTTTGTAACACTTGCCTGCTGAGTAGAGACCCAGGGGCCTTGTGTTAAGAGCCTGAAAACAGAGAGAGCCATGCCTGCTGGCAAGAGAAGCTAGCTGAGAGGAGGCTCTTCTGTGGACCAAGGGCTGTATTCTTAATGTTTTCTGATTTTAACTTTCCTAACACATGCCCCATAATCTTGAGTATTGTCTGTATGACCATTGCAATGGATTCATTGGTCAACACACATTTTGGTGCCTCAAATGTTAGACTGGTTTTGGGGTATATTTGACTTGCTGATGACAAAAAATGGTCCTAACCGCTCTAGTTTTTGAGTTACAGAACTTATGCCATATGCCACTCTTCACTCTGCTCACTCATAAAATAACCGGATATTGTAATATAATGTTAGCTAGTTTGAGATAAAGGAAGTACAGGCTGGCGTCATTTAGTTTGTGTTGTACTAAATATTTAGGTCAAGTTATGTTTCACACAGTGTCCTCTGATCTAAAGATATATTTGAATAGTACAAATTACATGAAATCCTCCCCCAAGTATCCCTTCACCTTTATTAGACACTGAATAGCAGGCAGTTCCAATTGATTGTTTGAAAAGGGGCTAGAAATAAGTTACTGTACCATTCTTCAAAAAATAAAGCACCAACCATGCATTAAAAGATTTAAAAAAAGAAGAAGATTTGCAGCCACAAAAACCTTAGACTAAGTTCCGCTCTGGCCTACAGGGTGTCGCTATGAGTCAGAGTAGACTGGTGGTGGTTTGGGTACAATAAATAGAATTGCAAATGCTCTGAAACCTGAAATGGGTCTGTCAGGATTCAAACTCTCTTACTAAGCAACAAAGCCCACATGGAAGAAGCACATCAGCCTATGCAAGCACTAGGTATCAAAAGGATCAGGTATAAGGCATCCTCAGAACAAAAAATCTTACCATAGTGAATGATGGGGGGAGTGCGGAGTGGAGACCCAAAGC
>NW_022103898.1:75719382-75747621 GCF_000313985.2 Echinops telfairi | reverse complement strand
GCACAGGGGCAGTTCTACCCTGTCCTGTAGGGTCACTGCGAGTCAGCATCCACTCAGTGGCACTGAGTGTAAGAGTTATTTTGTTTTTTCTTTTGAGATCTACTCTCATAAAGACTTGAAGCGTCAGAAACCCTCCATAAATAAATAGGGTTGCTCTGAGATGGAATCCACTCAATAGCAGTGGATTTTGTTGTTGTTGATACACTATGTAAACAGTCCTGAGTGATTGACACCGTGCTTCCATTACTACTGCAAACAGTGCCACAATAAATATATGTGGTGAATGAATCTTTCTTATTTGAGTCACATGTCAATTACTGTATTTGACAGTACCCTTTATTTTAGGGTTTGGGGTGACAGGAAAGAGCCAGTTCTAAGATGTTCATTGGAAAAGGTAGCCAAGAAAACTACAAAGCAATTATTGCTCGACATGCACAGATTTATTAGCATCCAACAAGTTAAATAACCCACCACTCAATTAAGCAATGAGCACAACAAAGAGGGGAAGCCCAGGCTGCCTTCGCCCTGCGATTTGGTTTGCCTTTGTCTTTCTTTACCACGGATGGTTCCCAGCTGGTGCAGCAATATTACCCTTGTTCTTTACCCACGGATGGTTCCCAGCTGGTGCAGCAACATTACCCTGTTCTTTACCCAAAGCAGTGCAAGCGAGTCAAAGGGACGTTAAGGCAGTTGTCCAGAAGAGAGACTCAGGGAGACCAGAGATGTTGTTCTTCAATGTCTGGTTACTTTTCAAAACAAACATTATTTTAACAAGCAGTGATATTGCAATTGCCTTTAGTCATTGAGTTACAGTGTGTTGTACGTCTGTCTCGTGACTTCTTTGTTCTACCCTACTTGATGTTTGTTAGGTCTCTTAGATCGGTTTTCCTCTTCAGTTGCAAAATTCTCAACCACTATATTTGCTATATTTTCTCTCTTCTCCTTCCGGAACTCTCTTTTTCAAACTCCCCTCTTTGTTGTTTGGTGTTTCACTCTGAATCCTTCCTCTTGAGCTTCATTAATCATATCTTCAACTAAATCTAAACCATTGTTAAAATCACTCATTTTTTTATTTAAATGGGAAGTTTCAAACACAAGAGTAGAAAGCAAAGACTAATGAATCCCTCTGTATGTCTCAGATAGCTTCAAAAATAATAAAATATGGTTCGTTCCATTTTATCTATGGCCTCACCATTTCTTCCCAGATTCTCAGACATTATACAATTTCATTGGGAAATACATGAGTTTTTATCTCTAAGACATAGGGACTGTTTTTAATATAAACCTAACATTGCTCAATCAACGAATAATTCACTAAAATCATCTAATACTCATCCGGTGCCCACTTCCCTAGCTCACTCATTAAATTATTATTTTTTAAAGCTTTTTAATTATGAATTGGGTGAAGTCTTATTGAGCAGATAAGTTTTGGGGGCTTTTTTTTTTTTGGTGGGGACCAGAGTAAAAGCTCTTTTATACATTTGCCTGAGCATCATCAGCTTTTTGTATTTTAACTCTTTATTGTGATTCGGGTGAAGATTTACAGAGCCGATCATGAGTTTTACACGCAACAATTTATACACATTTTGCTTGAATTCATTTGAGTTCATCCCTTCAATGTGCCATTGTGTCCCCCGTCCCTCTCAGGAGTCCGTTTCCATTCCTCCTCCTTCCCTAGTCCTCTGTCCTTGGGTAAATGCTCCCCGATGAGCTCACATGATTTGCTCGTTATCCTAACAGGGAGGGAGTCCTTTCCAGACGCGAAGGGTGACTATGGGGTAGAGTCTTGGAGGGTCCCCAGTCTCAATCTGATCAAGACATCTGGTCTCATGATTTTGAGTTCTGGGGCACATTTTTCTCCCACTCTACCCAGGGCCTCCTAATGCAATCCTTTTCAGAGTAGTTGGTAGTGGTACCCAGTCCCATCTTCTGGCCTCAAGATTATGGGAGACTGGTGTCTTCGTGGTCAGTTTCTCCACTAGACTAATTGTTTCCATGTGTCTTGAGTTTCATCACTTCTTGCCTCTGGACAGGGAGAGACCCCTATTTGCATCTCTGATCGCTGCGCACAAGTTTTAAGACCCCAGTTACTACTTGCTGAAAGAGGGTGTAGAACACTATCTTTGTGACCTTTGTTATCCCGTGTGACCTTGGAGTCCCATGAGGAGTAATCCATACTGCAGGCTGTAATCCTGAATCGTCATCAGCAAGTGCTTCAAGTCCTCCTCACTTTCAGAGAGCAAGGTTGTGTCATTTGCGTAACCGCAGGTTGTTAATGAGCCTTCCTCCAATCCCCACGCTGCCCTCTTCATATAGTGCAGCTTCTCTGGGAATTGCTCAACGCGCAGACTGAACAAGTGTGGTGAGTGAGGACAGCCCCGATGAGTGCCCAGCAGGATGAGCATGTCCTGTTCATCTGTGCGTCTATCAGCTTGTGACGACACCACTCTGCTTCCTCATATGATGAATTCCAAGTGGAAGGATCGCTGGGTTATATGCTATTTTGATTTGGATTTTTTCAAGGACGTGTCAAACCCTGTCCCACAATGGTCGCACCATTTCAGTCTGACCAATAGCGGGTAAGGGGTCCAGTCTCGTCAAACTCTCTCCAGCATTTGCTGTTTTCTGGTTTTTGAACTTTGCTGTTAGAACTGGAGTGAAATAATAGCTCATTGTTTGGACTTGCATCATCCTCATGGTTAATGATCAAGAGCATTTCTTCAGATACCTGATGACTGTCTGAATTCTCTTCTTTGGTAAAGTGTCTGTTCATTTTCTGAACTGAATTATTTGTCTCCCAAAGGTATTTTCAAAGCTAGTTTGAGTCTGGGAACAAGATGTCCACATTGCATTCAGTAGATATGGCTCTTATACCTCTTTTACTACAATCTCTTCTTTCTTTTTAAAATCTTGCACTGTATTTGTGCAAGAGACTAGGACATTCATTCTGTTTTATTCCTTGTGATATTGAACATATTCTCCTATTTCCTGTCATTAAATTTGGAGTCTCCATTTTGAAGGAACACTGCCTAGATCTGTGCATTTGACACCTCCCTCTTTTAATATACTTCTTCTGGGGAAAGGCGTCGTTTCCTGTCTTTCTGAAAGGCAATGTATGCAGTGTAAATATTGTTTTGGCAATGTGAATATTTTAAGGCCTTGAATATTTGAACTTGTTTTTGTTCTGGGCTCATAATTAAATGATAACTTGCCTGAATACAGACTTCTGCATTGGAAATCATTTATCTCAGAATTTTCAAGATATTTCTCCGTTGTCTTCTAGCTTCCAGAACAACTTAATGCAGTTCAGATACCTGATCCATGTACAAAATGTTTTCTTTTCTCTGAAAGCTTTTAGAATTTTTTCTGTGATGCCTAGGAACCCGTGTCATGATATTTTCAATAACAGGGCTTTCTACTCTCTAAACAGTCACGATCTGGGAAACTCACGGGGCAGTTCTACCCCGTCCTATGGGGGCACTGTGCGCCGGCATCAACTCCTCGGCAGTGAGTTTGCTTGTTTGGTTTGGGTTTGGTTTAGCTCTGTAGGGAAATCAGCTCTCTCAAGTCTGCTCAGGCAGTTTGTGTTTCTCCATCTGCCCTCTAGTTTACAGAATACTATTTGTGGGAAACTGAGCACCTGGAAGAAAGTGTTGGTGACCTGCTCCTAGCCCTGGTGACCACAGGCTTGGTATGCCAACCCTAGTGAGAGGCGCACCTCCACCGTTCCGAAATAAGGAACATGCCAAACGCACACATTCCAGGAAGGGTATTTCTCCACATCCACCCTCCACAAAATGATAATATAAAGCAGGCTCCTACAGATGCCTGCCTCCTCACATACACAGTGAAAAGATGCCTGGCTCTAAAAGTATCCGCTTCCGTAGTCTCTTCTTTTTCTTCTTCTTTTAAAAAAAATCATTTTACTGAGGGCTCTTACAGCTTTTATTTTTTAAATAACATTCCATACGTCAATTGTATCAAGCACATTTGTACACATGTTGCCACCATCATTTTCTAAACATTTACTTTCTATCTGAGCCCTTGGTATCAGCTTCTCTTTTTCCCCTCCCTCCCCACTTCCCCCTTGTGACCCCTTGATAGGTTATAAATTATTGTTGATTTCATATCTTATACTCATCACTGTCTCCCTTCACCAACATTTCTGTTGTTCATCCCCCTGGGGACGGATCATGAGTCAAAAATTGGTTCCCCCTTCCTCCATTCCTCCCCCATACCCTGCTGGTATTACTACTCCCATTTCTGTTCGTGAGGGGTTTATCTGACTTGGATTCCAAGTGTCGTGCGCTCTTATCTGTACTAGTGTACATGCTCCAGTCTAGCCAGAACTGAAAGGCAGGACTGGGGTCATGGTAGTCGGGGGTGGCGGTGGGGGTGTGGGAGCGGGGGTGTGTGTGTGTGTGAGGAAGCCTCAAAGAACCAGAGGAATATCATGTGCTTCATTGGTGCTATACAGCGCCCTGGTTGACTCACCCCTTCCTCCTAACCCTCCTGTGAGGGCATGTCCTCTTGTCTACAGATGGGTTTGGGGTGTCTGCTCCAACCCCCCTCGTTCTCAACAAGTTTTTGTTTTTGTTGTTTTGGGTCTTCTAGTGCCTGTTACCTGATCCCGTTGACACCTCATGATTGCACAGGCTAGTGTGCTTCTTCCGTATGGGTTCATTGCTTCTCTGCTAGATGGCTGCTTGTTTAATTTCAAGCCTTTAAGAACCCAGATGCTATATCTTTTGATAGCTGGGCACCATCAGCTTTCTTCACCACATTTGCTTATGCACACATTTGTCTTCAGTGATCATGCTGGGTGAGCATCACAGAATGCCAGGTTTTTAGAACAAAGTGTTCTTGCGTCGTGTCGAGGGAGGGCTTGAGCAGAGGCCCCCAAGTCTGTCCACTTCTTCAGTGTATTGCCATATAAATATATGTACATGGGTCAATACCTCTATTGCTATGGATTGATGTATTTACATAGGCGCACACCTTATTTATACTTCTATCCATCGCTTTGTTTCCTAGATATTTCCTGTTTCCTTTTACCTTCCTCCTGCCCCACCATCATGCTTGCCCTTCTTCTGCCTCTTAGTAATTCCTCTCCGCTAGATTGCTGTTGCTTCAGTACCACCAGAAACTCTTATGTCCTCCTTGTTGTTGCTTTGAATTCCCTAGTAGTTCCCCTGCCTATGGCCTTGTTTGCTCGCCCCTCCTCCCCACAGGTCTCTCGGGAACCGTTAGTCCTGTTGCTTTGTCCCTGGGTTTGCTCCCCTTGCCTATCTTATATTGGTAAGCAAACCAGCAAGAACAGTGTCTCTTCTTGAGGAGCTGATTTGTCTCTTGCATGCCAGGTGCCCCCTTTGAAGTACTATTCCCCTGAAGGACTACGGATATTCAACGTTAACACTGTATTGTGTATTAGCAAGAAGCTTGCAGGCTTGGTACCATGAAACCCTGTTGTTGAATAAACTCTAGACTCTTGTCTGGTTAATGGAGAGGGGTCCCCTGCACTCTGCAGGCTATCTTCCTTACGTTCCACAAGGGCGTACTTCGCTCGGTAGGACTGTTCGACTGTGGGGCTGGACCCAACGCTGAATATTGCTTCCTTTTCTGTATGGCTGACACAAATTACCAGGTTGTTTGAAAAGTTGTGTGTCTGAAAAGAGGTGTGCTCCTGTACAATACTGCCACCTGTCTGCCACTTGTGGTGGCTTGCTTGTTGCTCTGATGCTGCAAGCTCTTCTGCATTTCAAACACCAGCAGGGTCAGTCATGGTGGGCTGGCTTCAGCAAAGCTTCTAGACTGAGACAGACTAGAAATACAGGCCTACAGATCTACTGAAAGTAGCCAATAAAAACGCTTACAGAAAAAAAACAACAACAACCTTACAGATCACAACCAAATACTGTTCAATATCCCAGTAAGAGTTGCATGACAGAGTATAATCAATGACACTAAATATATATGTAGACAGTATTGAGTTGGAGAATGTTTTGTTATGTATATTTTTGTCAAAGTTAAAAAAATTACACTAATAATGACCACAACGAAATGCTCAAAAAAATTTTAAGGCATGACTTATTTATTAAATGTTCTCTGCCAAGATTTCACAGTAGCTTACAATGCAGTCTTTGTATTTCTCTACTGACACGGTCTCCAGCAAGCACACAGTGAGCCCTAGGGTGAACCCCTTTGCTCTCTGGGTGAGCCAACTGGCGTTAATACTGCTCTGCTACAAGGTCGAAAGTTCCTAACTCAAACGAATGGAAAAAGGAGGGAGACTTCTGCAAAGTGCACTTTAAGAAGAGGTACTTTTGAAAAGAAACTAGTGAGTCCTCTAAGAATCATAAAAGGGAGTATTTTACAGTGAAGCAAATGATTTGGAGCGAAGAATTCGGATGGTGCTCCTCTGCTGGTCCGGGCTGTTAGTACTCTTCTTCCTCCTCGAGCAGGTCCTCTTCATCTGGTATCACAAATCCTTCTTCTGTGGCATAGAGAACTTCCGCAATCTTCTGCAGCACGGGGTCGTCTTCCCCCTCGTTCTCCTGGCAGATCAGCTCGATGTGCCTCAGCTTCCCAAAGCAGAACTTTCTCTCCCTCGCCAGATCTTCGAAAGCAACCTTCAGCACGTTGACCTGCTGCATCAATTCGGCTGCTTCCTCTTCCCGGTTGCCCACAGCCGGGTCCTTCTCCACCTCACCGGGGCCGGCTTTCGCAGGAGTTGCAGTTTCCGGTGTGGCCGCGGGCCTCTGCGGGGCTGCACTGCTAGTGCTCAGAGGTTTCTTCCGTTTATTAAGAACCGGAGCAACAAGCGAAGGGGCCACCGCCGTTTCCTGACCTTGTCTGGCAGCTACAGGGTCACAGTCCTTGCCATTGTAGTTTGCATCAAAAAACTTCTTGAACCACTGAACAAATTCAAAATTGTCCTGAAACTTCCCTTTTACTAATTTGTCGACGGGAATGATCTTGTCAACACCCATCCTCTTAAAACCTGCCTGTAGTATTTTGAAGTTCTGAATGTATTCGTGTTCTAGCTTGGCTTGGAATTTCACTTTCTTCAAGGCAATGGAGCCCGGAAACAGCATGTCCATAAATTGGCAATAAGCAGCCCCTGAGCACAACTGTTCGATCTTTGTCAGATTCGACGGCAGGCACTCGTTGATCCAAGCCAGCATGTCATGTCGACTCAGGTTATCGCTGGTGACTGACGTCAAGTATACGTTCACTGCCATCTTCGGCTCTCAGCTGACCCTCGTCCAGGGCCCGTACCCGGCTCCGGTTTGGTCTTCGTCTTGTTCAACCGCCCGGCCCCACCCGCCGCCGCCCGCCCGCCCGCGCGGTGACTTCACACGCACCCCTGTTGCGCACCGACGCAAAAGCAAACGCTCTAAACTGGACCGTGGTGATGACTGTTGTGTGATGACGCATCCGATGACGAAACTATCGGTATGTGGAGGAAGAGCCGAGAGAACTTGTATCTGTGTATAGACGTAGGACATAAACGTATAGAATATGAGCTGGAGGATGAGCCCCCTAGATTGGGAAGCACTATACTCACGAATAGCTACAACAAGGAACGCAGACATCGATTTCCAGGAAGATGCCGCAGGACTAGACAACGTTTTGGTCTGTTACACGGACGTACGCAGGTCGCCAGAGTGAGTACCGAGTGGACGTCAGCTAACGACCACTTCTCTACAGTAATTGTCGTGCAACAGGTACTAAGTAACTTTAAGGTACGTCGCGCCGACCCCCCTTGAGCTAAAATCCTCGGTGTGGTCGAATAGGACGTAGGCGCAGAGAAGTCAGACTTGAAATTTGACAGCTGGGGAGGAGCCCAGGGCCGCTGCTGCGAGGGCCTCCTGGGAAAGCCACGCCCCTCGGGCCAGAGGGAGGAGGCGGGTCCAACCTCGGCGAAGACGGCTTCGTCCGGCGGACCAATCACGTGCAGCGAGCCATTGGCTCCCGGTCGCGCGCGTTCCACCTTCTCGTGGATTTTAGAGCCACGTTGACAAATGAGAACAAGGGACGTAAGAGCGACAGCATGTACAGCCAATGAGAACTTGCATCGCTAATGAGCGAGGTGAAGCCGCTGCCAGGTTTAAGGCGGAAAGAGTTGCTCTAGCTAAGCCGGGGAGCGAAAGATGGCGGCCGGAACGCTGCTGTCCAGTCTTCTCAGGCTGCTGCTTCTGGGGCTCCTGTTACCTGCAAATGTCGCCGACGCTGTAGGGAGCTTAAACCTGGAGGAACTGAGTGAGATGCGCTACGGGATCGAGATCCTGCCTTTGCCGGTCATGGGAGGGCAGGTGAGGCGGGGGAGGGTAGGGTGAGGGTCCGGGACCGAAGACGAAAGGGGAAAACGTAGAGAAGCAGGCCAGCTGCTGAGCCTGGGGTAAAAGCCTCAGGAGAATCGAGAAGACTAGATCGGGGGTTGTCGGTGACTTCGGAATCACAGTCCGAGCCCCAGTCTCATGGGGCCGGGGGCTGGGAGGATGGGGCTTCCCGCGGTCGGCTTCCCAGTCCCAGTTCCTGTTCGATACCGAGACTCCGCCCCCGGGGAGAAGTGGGCGTGTTCTCCCCCGCACCCTGCGGGCACAGCTGGGGAGCACTTGTGGGTCCTGCTGTCCCCAGCTGTGCTCTTCCCCAGGGTCTGAAGAGGGATCTCGTTGTTCTCCCTGATCCCAGCCTCTTTTTGCCTCCCTGCTCCCCGACCCCCTCCCTTTTTCTCCCCCAGAGCCAGGCTTCCGACGTGGTGATTGTCTCCTCCAAGTACAAACAGCGCTATGAGTGTCGCCTGCCAGCGGGAGCCATTCACTTCCAGCGTGAAAGGGAGGAAGAGGCACCTGCTTACCAAGGGCCTGGGATCCCTGAGTTGTTGAGCCCGATGAAAAATGCCCCTTGCCTGCTAAAGGTAAAGGGGGCTGGAATGGAGGAGACAGGACTTGGAAATTAGCAGAGCCCCTGAAACCCAGAGTGCAGGATCTAGAGGACTTGTAGGAGTGAAGAAGGCCGCGTAGGAGCCGCAGTGTGAGACAGACAGGAAGGGACAGAGAATCCAGCAGCGACCCATGTGGCTCTACCCTGTGTAGAGCAGGGTTAACTTTATCCCTCAGAGTAAGGGATAAGCAGAGACGGAGGTGCGGGAGGAAGTGTGAGATAGAGACGACACTTCCTTCGAAAAGCCTCTGGATCAACTCTGGCAAAGGCACTGCCTGGCCCTGGCACTCGCAGACCCATTAACCTATTTTATTTTCATCCTAGCACTGCCCCTCCCCCTTTGTTTCTGAAATCATCCTGTTACCTGGATCGTCCGTTTTGTTCTTTACTTATTTTTGGTCTGATCACCTGCACTAGAATGTACGTGGGTTTCATGAATTCCAGGGAATTCATCTTGCTCACAGCTGTCCGTACCCCTCATGTCTGGATCAATCCTCAGAATGTCGTAGATGCTTACTTTACTGTGTGAGGTTGGGGGGCTCCCGTGTTTCCCTGGTCTGAGTGCTTCAAGGAGGAACAGAAAGAGCACAGGGGAAACACACTCGAGGTATCACCCCCAAGTTACAGAAAGAAACAGTACTCTTTTTCGATTGAGCCCGGAGAATCGAGTGGCCCTGGGGGAGAGATGAGAGGTGTGTCTCAGGAGAGATGCTGGTCCCCGGGAGACACATCCCTGTTCCATCCCTCGATTGTCCTGTTTTTGTTTTGTTTTTAATGGCCAGACCAAGGACTGGTGGACATATGAATTCTGCTATGGGCGCCACATCCAGCAGTACCACATGGAAGGTGACTCCCTCCCTAATTCTCCCTAAGCCCTCAGCTACAGGTCATGCATGGGAAGTGATGTTGCTCAATTGTGCTTTCCCCTTGCAGATTCCGAGATCAAAGGTGAAGTCCTCTACCTTGGTTACTACCAATCTGCCTTCGACTGGGATGATGAAGCAGCCAAGGTAGAAGTGTGGGGTTGGGAGGGAAGGGGGTCTTGGCTGCAGCCTAACAGTCTTGGGTTAGGGTTACGATTGGCTGGCATGGTTTCTGGGTCGGGGCAAAGGCCCCTGAGCTTGGATTCCCAAAGTCTCTTCAGGCCCCGGTGGGGACTCAGTGCCATTCTTCCTCCTTGCTGTCCCTCTCATCTCCCTCTCTCCTGTGCTGCCCCCCCCCTCCCCCAGGCCTCTAAGCAACACCGCCTGAAGCGCTACCACAGCCAAACCTATGGAAACGGATCCAAGTGTGACCTCAACGGCAGGCCCCGGGAGGCTGAGGTTCGGGTGAGTTTGGAGGGAAGGAGGTTGGCCTTCCCTCAGGGACCATTCAAAGTCTAAGGGAAGAGAGTAGGGCTCTCCCAGAGAGACATATTTCCAGCTGTCAACTGGCTGTTGCTGCGGGGATGCCCAAAGGAGCTTCAAGTCAACATTTCCCCCTGGCCTGGTCTGGCCTCGCCTCAGCATCCCTAACACCACACTCTTTCCTCCACGCTTCTTCTGTGTGCCCTCTTTGACGCTCCTTCTCCTTCATGCTGCCCTCCCTGGCTTCACTTGGTGACTCTTCTGTGAGCTCTTCTTGGGTGTAAGTCCTGGCCGTGGCTCTGCCCTCATGCTGTCTGGAGGGGAAGTCAGGTGTTAGCTTTTGCAAAGCTCAGAAATGAGTATGGTTTTAAAGTGATCAATAATATGAAAGAGTCTAGGTTCCTGCGAGTAAGTAACAAGGCCCATGCAGGGCACCTCCTCTTTTCCTCTCCCCTCCCCTCCCCTCCCCGTCCCGTGGTTGGGACTCTCATCTCCCACTTGCATCATTGCCAGCATACTCCTAACAAATGGCCCAATCCCCGTCCCTGAGTTGGGTGAGGCAGGTGTCTGTTGATTTGAGTTCTTTGTGTGTGTGTGTGTGTGTGTGTGTGTTGTTGAGTTGAGTTCTTCAGGTGTCCCTAAGGTGTGTTCACAACCCACCCACAGCTTTAGAGAACCATGTGCCACCTGCCTGAGGTATTGTGCTGGCAATTAATTGTTACATACCCAGGTTGCTATGGAAGAAAACCCTTGAGTTTTTTGTGTTTGCCAGTCTCTGTGGTGGTAACGAGGAGCCCTAGGGCACAGTGGTTATGTGTTGGGCTTCTAACTGTAGGGCCAGCAGTTCGAAACCACCTGCTGCTCTGTGGAAGAAAGATGGGCCTTTTTACTGCTGTAAATAGTTACCATCTCAGAAACTCACAGGGGCAGGTCTACCCTGTCCTGCAGGGTGACTATGAGTTGGAATTGACTTCATGGCAGGGAGGTGGGGTTTTTTGGTTTCATGGCAGAAATACCCCCACCATGGCCAGTTTCAAGTTATAAGTGTGGCGTCAACTGGCTAGCACAATTTCTGAAAATGTTTCTGTCGAGCTCCTGTGAGGTGGTGTGAGCTGGCTTCTGAAGCGCATGTCACTCCTCTGCCCGGTCCTGGAGCACCTCTAGATCTTGCGCCTTGTTCCCCAGTGCCCCGGCACACACCAGGGCGATGTCAGTGGGCGCAGTAATATGAGGGTGCTCTGCATATGTGAAAGCCCACCTGGCATCGCAGCGATTTTGACTCACAGCAAACGTTCATGGAAAGATTCCATTGTCTTTTCATTACATTTTTCTATGGACTTTTTGAAGCCCCTTCATGTAGGTTTCCTCACTATCCAAACGTCGCAGCGCCTTGCTAGGGCACCTTCTGTAAGCTGAAATGATTCAAAAAAGGAAGCCAGGGCTGTTCCTTTGTATGGGATTCTTTTTTTTTTCTCCTCCAGTATTCTCAGAACACCGTCACCTCCTTCTAAATTTCCATATCAGAACTAAAAGCTAAAAGTACAGAAACAGTGTCCACAGACACGGTTCAGAGCTATGGCAACTGGACGCTGCTCAGAATGAGGGCTGCCTCTCTAATGGCTGGTGCGAAACAAATGCTGAATGTGAGTTTCGCTTTTTGCCTTTTTTTTTTTTTAAGTAAAGGCAACAATCCTCTTCAGATTTCTCTTGATTTATGAAAATGGCTACTAATGTAAGTTTTTGGTGAAATCAAAGTGGAATAAGGGAAACTTTCCAAAAGCGGGGGAGGACTGTTGTTACGGTAGAACCAGTAACATTTGTTGAAAGATTGGATGTGATGTGCGTGAAATTGAAACTGGCAGTCATCATCATGGGTTATAATTAAGCGGTGGTGATGGATGAAAACCATAGAAACGCTAGAGTTAAAGGATTTTCATTTGAGCCCCGGGAAGGACAGAATTGTCATTTTCCAAAGTGGGGAGTGGGTTTGTTCTTGTGGGTGCCATTGAGTGGGCTCCCATCCTCTAAACAACAGAATGAAACACCGCCCTGCCCTGGGCCCGCCTCAGAACCGGGTCCTGCCTGGGTCCATTGTCACAGCCACTGTGTCTGTTCGTCTTGTGGAGGGTCTTCCTCCTTTTCTCGCACCCTCAACCTGACGTCCTTCTCCAGGGACTTGCCTCTCCTGATAGCACGCCCAAAGTTACTGAGAGCAAGCCTCCCCTCCTCCATTCCTAAGAGCATGCGGACCGTACTGACTGTAAGATCATTTGTTTCCTCCTCTGCCAGCCAGATACTTTCGGTCTTCTTTACCAACACCGTGATTTATTTAATTTTGAAAACCGTTTTATGGGGCTGTAATCCATATAGCAAACAGTTCAATAGTTCAGTCATCTCAAGAAGAGTTGTGCAGTCAGCACCACTCTCAGTGTTAGACCCTTTTCTTCTTTCTGGTACTCTGTTGTTAGCTCCCCCTTCCCTCCCCAACAACTTCCCCTGTCCTACGACACCATCATTTAAATGCTGCCATTCTTGGGGCGTCCATATTCATTGTCCAACTTTCACATTGACATGAGGCGATTGAGGTGCCATAGTGGGGGTCAGGCGCAACGTGGTCCTGGAAGTATGTTCTTTGCTCCCTTTGTAAAGAGGTCTTTGGCGGCAGATTTGCTCAATGCAATATATCGTTTCGTTTCTTTTTTTTTAAGAGACCTACTTGGGCCGTTCTGCTTTGTCTGACAGGGTTGCTGTGAGTCAGAATCGACTTGAGGCAGTGAGATTTTTAGGGTGTGGTGCAATGGTCGAGCAGACTAAGGTGCTTAAGGCTCCGGCCTGTGCAGTAGTGCGGATCTGACTCTCACCGCTGCCAGCATTATTAGGGAGCCCTGGTAGTGTAACAGGTTAAGCATTGGGTTGCTAGCCACAAGGTCAGCAGTTTGAAACCCCCAGTTGCACTGCAGAGAAAGATGAGATGTGCTATTTTTTTTTTTTGGTGGTCTTTTCTTTCTTACTCTTTTTTTCTTTATATTATTATTGTTGTTGTTGTTTTGTTATTTCATTTCTGGACTGCTGTTGCTATGAGCATTGTTTGTATATCCAAGTAAAATGAAATCCTTGATTTTAAACTTTTCTCCACTTATCATGATGTTGCCTCTTGGTTCAGGCATGAAGGTTTCTTCTTCACATTGAGTTGTAATCCACACTAGAGGTTATAGACTTTGATTTTCATCAGCTTTTTCCTTGCATGTGACATTAATGCTATTTTTGGACAATTCCCACATTCGGTTGGGTCACCTTTCTTTGGAATGGGCGCACATATAGGTCTCTCTTAGTCAGTTGCCAGGTAGATAGCCTCCAAGTGTTCCAATGCTGAATTAATTTGTTGGTACATTTCAGATGGTTTTAAGTCGATTCCTAGAGTCTTGTTTTTGGCTAATGCCTTCAGAGCGGCTTGGACTTCTTCCTTCAGTACCATTGGTTCTTGATCATATGTTACCTCTTGACATGATTGAATGTCAACCAATGTTTTTCGTACAATGACTGTGTATTCTTTCCATAGTCTTTTGACACTTCGTGAAATTTGCATCATTCAATATTTTGCCCATAGAATCTTTCAGTGTTAACAACTTCAGGCGTGAATTTTTCTTTGGTTCCGTCAATAATATGCTGTGTGTTCTTCACTCTTGGGCTTCCAACTCCAGGTCTGTGCATATTTCATTCTAACACTTTACTTTGTCTTCTCGAGCTATGTGGTAGATTGGGTTGACTAGAGAAAGAAATCCAGTGACACTTATATATGTGTAAGAAAGAGTTTTATACCAAGAAGCAATTATATATCAAGAAAGCCTCCCAGCAAGTCCAATTCTAGTCTATAAGCAGGAAGATCACAGGCTGATGGGGGCAGATTTGAGTGGATCCAAGGTCAGTGGTGGCAGAGTCCCTTGAGGCAAGAATGTAGAGCCTCGAGCGAAAACTCCCTGTGGTATGCACGTCTTTGTCTCGTTCATATCCTTAGAGTGGTGTGTAAGAATACAGCACGGCAGGGCTCCAGCAACTCTCAAGGTCAGTGGCAGACTTTAGAGGATGGGTGGAGTAGGGAAGGTTGGGAGGGCAGGGAAGGAAGGTCAAGCCAAGGTCAGCAGGTGTTGAGTTTGGGGAAAGGGAGGATGGAAGTCCACAAGAAGGGAGAAATTTGGGGAGGAGGTTGGGGTAGAACACTGGGTGGGCTGTGATGAGTGCTTTGAACTGTAGACTGTAGGAGTTCTTCTCTGAAATGTGAACCCTCACTGATTCACAGTGAGAGATTTGTGGAGGAGGAGAGTGTGAGCGGTGAGGCTAGGCAGTTGGTAGGAGGCGAGTCTTAGGCTCTGTAGCTGTGTGGAGGGGCTTGGACATCCTCAGAGACAGTGGGGAGCCACTGAAGTAATTTAAGCAGAATGATGATATAATTAAATTTAAAAAATTTTATTGGCATATACTTCACATGTCGTACAGTTTATTTGTTTAGTCATATTAAGAATTGTGGAATCATCACTGCAATCAATTTCAGAAGTTTCTTCTTATACTCATTGTTAGTTCCCCATCTTCCCCTGCCATGCCCCTATCCAGTATTTTTCTCTATAAACCTACCTGTCCTGCATTTCATATACAGAAAATCATACAAAACAAAAAACAATTATACAATATCATACAGAGCAAGCAAAAAAACAAAAAACCCCAACACCAATGAGTAGACATAATGTAGAAAGCCCCCAATTAAAGAGAAAGCAGAAAATATTGAAAACTAAAACAACTTTAAAATAGGTCAAAAGGGAGCTAAAATGATAGGATATTAATATTTGCACTTATCTACCTCTGCCATAATGGATTTTACAATGCTCTCTATTCGATAGCAAGGGTATTCACATCCCTTGACTATTGTCAGAGGGGATTCAGCAGAGACTGAATCCATGTGGGGCCCTGCAAATGGATTTTGGACTTCCCCTGTCAGCCACAGCCTTTTGGAAATCACACGTTCACAGTTTAAGCTCTGAAACCATTCCCTCCTTTAGATATGGATCATATTATTCACAATCCTCGGATCATACAGGTTGATGTGCTTCTTCCATGAGGACTTAGTTGATGCCTCACTTGGATGGTTGTTTTTTGAAGACAAAGCTTTAAGATCCCAGACGCTATTCTGTCTGATAGCCGGACACCATCTGGTTTCTTCACCACACGTTGCTATCGCACCCACGGCCTCAGTGATCTCTTCATGAGGGTGAGCATCGAGCAGTGCCATGTTGTAGGAGCGAATTGTTCTTAGATTGGGGTTAGAATTAAGTGTGAGCCCAAGTCCACTCATATATCTAGATTTTTATATGTCTCTGATTTATTTCAGAGACATCATTCTCATTTTATGGTAGAGAACATTATAAATAATTCCCCTGGGGTAGAAGGTAATTAATTTTTCTTTTCTTTCTTTCTTTTTTTAATAGCCACTCAGACCCTATTTAGATTTGAGGGATAAGGAATCTGGAGGGATTTTTATTTTTTGTTTTGATTTTCAAAGGCACAGAGTATATATTTACACAGCCCATCTTAAGAAGTGAAATCAACAACAGTATCCTGTTAAACCCTCTCTATATGTGGTTCTCTTTCTCCCCCCGCCGCCCCCATGCCCTATCCTCCCACCCTCTCTCCTCAATATCCTATCCCTCCCCTGTACCTGTGCTCACCCCTGTCCCTGGCCTCCTCATAGGCACCATCAAAGTCTTGTCTTTTGGTGTATAAACCACATTTCTTTTTCTTCGCTTTTCCTTATAATGATGGTGTTATTAAGTATCTATCTTTATAAAATTGATTAAGTTTGCTAGGCATAATGCTCCCCAGCTTTGTCCCTGACCCGCGATGTTTACAAGAGTTGCCATTGTTTTTTGCTGATGCCTCCTACGCCACAGCATGCATGCACCGGGGCTTGTCTCTCCGGTCCTCTAGAGCTGGGTTTGGGCTACGTGTATGCTTTGGCTACTACAGAAATTGCTGCAACGAAACACAGGTGTACACATGTCTGTTCTTGCTGTATTCTTGATTTCTTTAGGTTATATACCCAGTACAGAGCGCTGGTTCATAAAGCACTTGGATTTGCATGTAGTGAAGGAAGGCCCATACTGATTCCCACTGTGGTCACTGCAGTTCTATAGTCCTACGATGTAAAAGCGTCCCTACGCCTCTGCATTTTCTCCTGCATTTATTATTTTCTGTTTTACTGAGTTTGGCTGAAGTGTTGGTATGAAGTAGTATCTCATTGTTATTTTAATTTGTTATTTCTCTTATTGCCAATAAACTGAAACATTTTTTCATATAGTTGTTGGCTGCCTGGTTGTCCTCTTTGGTAAATTATCTGTCCATGTCTTGTGTCCACTTTTAATTGGGTTATTAGTATTTTCCTTGTTAGGATGTTGTCGTTTCCTATAGATTTTGGAGATTAGCCCTTTATCTGATGTGTTGTTATTAAGTATTTTTTGCCAACCTGTGGATTCTCTGTCGGTGCTTTTGATGAAGGTCTTTGATGTGCATAAACGCCTAATGTTTTGTAGTTCCTAGTTCTTTATTTTGTCTTCTATAATTTGAGTATGTTTTGTTATGTTCAGGATTGTGTTTATGCATTATATTAGGGTCCTTAAGTTTGCCCGTAATATAAGGGACAAACTTATACTTGTTGACAATTGTGTGGTTTATAGTTAGGTCTTGGGTCCATCTTGAGTTCATTTTTGTACAAGGTGTGCAGTAAGGGGCCCCGTTTCATCCTTTTGCAGGTGAAGATCCAGTTTTTCCAGCACCATTCTTTGAAAAGACCATCTCTTCCCATTTAATGTGTCTTAGTCCTTTACCAAAGAGTAGATGTCTAGGGGCACAAGGTAATTCTTCTGATAATGTCATTAATGTAGCCAATGTTATTGAAATTGAAACACTGTTGAGAAAATGAAATTACACTAATTTAGACCAACTTCAGCCAGCAATACATGAATTGTTGACTTCTACAGATTAGACTCTTAAGTGACTGGACACAACAATGGGGTTGGTGACAGGGCACAACTGTTACTAACACTCATTCACAAAGGCAGAGCCATATCTTCCAGACTAATGTGTGTCAGAAGAAAGCAAGGAGAATATTAAAATAATAAATACCTGGTAGTCGTGGGCCACCATTCTCTGGGTACCTTCAAAACAAGGGATCAGAACCAAAGTCCAGTGACCACCAGTTCCATAACCTTGGGGTAGCGGTCATCTGCTGGCTCCCACTGGGGCATTTCAGCACCATCTTGTATGGCAGCAACTGAATGGACTTCTCCCTCTCCTGCCACCTGGAAAACCTGACCCCAGCTGAGAGAAGTCTCCTCTGACAAAGTGTAGGGTGGACATATAGAGGGGTGACATATGGTTGGTGGACGCTGGGCGGGCTCTCTACCTGTGCGTGGGAGACTGGATTGATTTCCATGACCTGAGAGCGGCAGCCTGCCTCCTTCTTGGCGTTTATCCTTATAGGAGTGGACCCCTACAATCGTATTCTTTCCTGGGTGACTCGCTTCACTCAGCACAGTGGGTTCCCATCCATGTCATGAGGCCTTTCATAGGGGGTTTTCATGGATGCGTAGCATTCCATTGTGTGTATGTACCAGAGTATCTTTATCCATTCTCCTACTGATGGGCATTTGGGCTGTTTCCAGCTTCTTGCTCTTGTGAACTGTGCTTCAACGAGCACGGGAAAGCATACGTCTGTTTGTGTCTGTCTCTTGTTTCTTTGGCGTATACGCCCAGCAAAGGGATTGCTGGATTGTGTGGGATTTCTATTCCCAGTTGTTTTGGGTAGCAACACATCCCTTCCCAGAGTCATTGTACATGTTGACAAGCCCACCAGCAGTGGATGAGCGTTCCAATCACCCCAGCCGCCCCCTCTCCAGCATTTGTTGCTCTCTGTTTTTCATCGGGCTTTGGTTGTGATGTAAGATGATTCCTCGTTGTTGTGATTTGCATCTTCCAGATGGCTAGTGATCTTGAGCTCTTCAGGTGTCATCCTTTGTGGATTATCTGCTCATGTCCTTTGCCCACCTTTTAATTGGATTATTTGTACTTTTCTTAGTGGGGTGTTGCAAAATTCTAGAGATTTTAGTAATTAGTTCTTGGTCCGTGTGTCATTGCTAAAGATTTCCCCCCAAATTTGTGGACTTTCGTTTTACTCTTGATGAAATCTTTTGATACATAAGTGTCTTATTTTCGGTAGGTCTCAATCATGTACTTTGTCTTTTACTGTATGTGCTTCCTTTCTTATATTTGGTAGTCTGTGGACATACTTAACTTTAAAAAAAAATCATTTTATGGGGACTCATACAACTCTTTTAAAAAATCATTTTATTGGGGGCTTGTACAACTCTTATCACAATCCATACATCCGTCCATTGTGTCAAACACATTTGTACATTTGTTGCCATCATCATTCTCAAAACATTGGCTCTCTACTTGATTCCTTGTATCAGCTCCTTATTTTTTCCCATCCTTCCCCCACCCTCTCTCAGGAACCCTTGATAATTTATAAATCATTATCATTTTTTCCATGTCTTACACTGTCTGATGTCTCCCTTCCCCACTTTTCTGTTGTCCGTCCCCCAGGGAGGGGGTTATATATAGATCATTCTGATCGGTTCCCTCTTTCTCCCCCACCTTCCTCTTCCCCTCTTGGTATGGCTACTCTCATTATTGGTCCTGAGGGGTTTATCTGCATTGGCTTCCCTGTGTTTCCAGTTCCTATCTGTACCAGTGTAAATCCTCTGGTCTAGCCGGATTTGTAAGGTAGAATTGGGATCATAATAGTGGGAGGAGGAAGCATTAAAGAACTAGAGGAAAGTTATGTTTTATCGGTGCTATACTGAACCCTGATTGGCTCGTCTACTCTCTGCGACCCTTCTGTAGACCTCTATAAATGGACATGCTTAACTCTTGTGTGTAAAGGCTCACCCTGGCCTGGGGCAGTTAGGAAGCTGCCACAGGAATCCAAATAAGAAAGGTGGCCCTGGCAGGAAGGAAAGTGACGCCTGAGGGAAGCACACCAGTAACGTGGGAGGGGAGAGTCAGGAGTGATTCCCCAGGTTCTGGTTCATTTCTGCTACTGAGGTCGGAAGAGGAGTGACTTTCATGAAGGAGTGGTGGGTTTGTTTTAAATATGATTTTAGTGGCTGCAGGACATTTCTCAGGAGGCTTTGGATCAGCTCTGGTGATCTGAATTGAACCGGAGGGCTGGGAGCCGTCATGGCACTGGTTATAATGGAAGCCATTACGACCTCTCCAGGAAACAGCACAAGTGAGAGGGAGAAGAGACAGCTCCGAGGAAGCCATCATTGAGGGAAGGCATGGGCATACGAAGGGGACTTTGCTAAGGGGCCGGAGGCAGTGGTAGAACGGCAACATATTCCAAGGAGAGTCTGCCCCGGGCTGCACCTGAGCCAACAAGGAAGAAGAGGGGCGCCTGATTTAGTGAAAGTAAAGTGGCAGGGCCACGGAAATGAAAATTTAGAGAGTAATGTTAATTTCCTGTTCCTAGGATAACTCCAGTTTAGTCATTATGTATTTACCTTTAACTATCCTTTTATACATTACTAAAAAAAATTGGGGGGAATACACACACACACACCCCGTATGTACTGGAGTATAAGCTGACCCGAATATCAGCCGAGACACCTAATTTTACCACAAAAGCTGCATTAAAAATGTGCTGAAAAACTTGGCTTATGTACCAGTATATACAGTGTGTGTGTGTGTGTGCATGTGTGTGTGTGTGCATGCATGGGAGAGCTATTGGCCTGTAATTTTCTTTTTTACTATGTCCTTATCATGTTTTGTTATTAAGATGTTAGCCTCAAAAAGTAAGCTAAAAAAATCCTACTTTTTCTTTAGTGTGAGGCATAAGATTGGAGTTTTTTTTTTTTTTTAGATTGGAGCTTTTAAATACGTTTTCTTTAGTTTTAGCAACATTCAAAGTCTTCTACTTCTGCGTAGGTCAGTTGTAATGAGTTATATTTATCTAGGAATGTGTCCTTTTCTGATTTTGGCACAAAGTGTTCATAATAAACTAGTATCTCTGTAATCTTTGCATCAGCTGTCATTTTCGCCTCTATTTTTCGTTATTGGGCAGGCTGACCTGAGGTTAGTCAATTTTATTAGTCTTTTCAAGGACCCAGCTGACTCTGTTAACCTTCTCTATTGTATTTATTTTCCATTTTATTCATCTCCACTCCTCCTTATTTGTTCTTTCTGCTATTTTCTTGCTGTTCTTTTTTCCACTCCTTGAAAGGAATGCTTAGGAAATTCACTTTCAACTTTCCTCCTCTTCAATCCATGTTTTATAAGTTTGCTCTATCTCACGTGCTTTTTTCCGCTCTTTTCATGTCATTCTCTCATTTCCGTTGGCCACCAGCTCTAGGGAGCTTCCTCTCTGCCAGCTCTCCGTGTGGGAGGGAAGGCCTTGGCTCCTTTCAGAAGCTGTGGGCCTGGCATTCCTTGGAGATTTCTGTGCATCTAAGCATCCATCTTCCACTGGGTCTAGAAGGTTCCCAACACAAGGACTGTGGGTCCAAAGAACGTGTCCCACTCCCAGCTCTCCTGCCTTGGTGAGAGTGGGTTCTCTCTCTCTCTCTCTCTCTCTGCTCACTTCATTCTCTAAGTAGATCCTATTTTCCCATGATTCAAAACCCGGACAATATGAAAAGGTGTACAATGGACAATCTTCCTTTCAGACTTGTCTCTAACCTGCTCACACAGGTAACCGCAGCTCTTCAGGTTCATGTGTCCCCTTCCAGCCTTCTTGTGCTTTTAAGTAATTCTAGCCGAAACCGTTATTTCCTTGTCACTTATGCACCGAAATAGTATCTTGTATGCACTCTTCTAAATCCTGTTTCTAGGCCCCTTCATGATCATATTAGGGGTCTTCCCATGGATGTACCCCAGAGTGGCCACCTGTGTTTTAACAGCAGCCCAGTATTCCATTGTACCTGTACTGTTGTTTGTCACTATGAATGTATTGCAAGGACCTGTTTTCCCTCCAATCTTTTGTTATTATGAAAGGTGATGACATTGCCCATGCTGCCATATGTAAATAGACCCATTATAGAAATTCCTGAAAGTATAATGACTAGTTAAAGAATATGTATAAAGATTGTCTTATTTTTTTAAACCTTTTATTATGAAAACATTAAAAGCATGTAAAATGGGAGCGAGCAATATCACCTGCCTCCAACCATTCTAGCCAGTCTCATTTCATGGACCCCCTGCCCACCTCCCAGTAGTACTTCTACTCCTAGATGCTTTGAAGCAATTCTGGACATCATCTCATCTGTAAATAGTTCTAGATGTATCTATTTATTTACATCTACAAGATAAGGGGACTTTAAACATGTATTCACAAGCCATACCATGCTAAAAAGCAGCAGTTATTCCTTAATATGATCAAATGGTCAATATTTTCAAATTTTGCTAATTATCTCCCTCTCTATAATCGACCCATTTGAAACAATCCAAATAAAGTTCATGTGCTACGTTTGGTGATTATGGTTTGTAAGTGCCATTTAATCTATAGATGGCCCTCCTGTTAAAAATTTTAAAGACAAAAAAAATATTTTTCTTACCAGGTATAAACGTCTTTTTATTTAAAGTTGGTAAAGGTATGCACCAAGGTTGTATCCGTTCTCACATATGCCGAATAAATAACCCAAGAAGCTGAGCGACAAGAGGAAGAACCTGGCAGCAGGATTGGAGGAAGGCTCCTTAACAACCTGGTATGCAAATGATAGAACGCTTCCGGATGATGGTGAGGAGGACTTGCAGCACCTACTGAGGAAGAGCCAAGAGGAAGGTGCTCAACATGGCTGACACCCCAGCACCCAGGAAACACCAATTCTTACAATCGGACCGAAAAGATTTGCTAAGGATCTCCTTTTACTTGGCTGCACAAGCAACAGCCACGACAGCAGGAGTTGAGAAATCAAAGGGTGTGTTGCCCTGGGCAAATCTGCTGCCAAAGACGTCTTTAAAGTTTGTTTTGTTGTTGTTGTTGTTGTTGTTTTAAAAATCACTTTATTGGGGGCTCGTACAACTCTTATCACAATCCATACATCCATCCATTGTGTGTCAAGCACATTTGTACATTTGTTGCCATCATCATTCTCAAAACATTTGCTTTCTACTTGAGCCCTTGGTATCAGCTCCTCATTTTTTCCCCCTCCCTCCCCGTAAAGTTTTTTTTTAAAAAGCAAAGACATCACTTGGAGGACTAAAGTGTGCTTGGCCCACGCTGTGGTAGTTTGGGTTAACCTCGTTGGCATGTGAAAGCTGGCTATTGAATAAGAAAGACTCACTGCCTTGCAGTTATGGTGTGGGATGTGCCGTGGACTGCCTGAACAACAAACAAATCGGTTTGGAAACAGCAGAGTGAGCGCTCCTGAAAGGGAAGGTAGCGAGACTTCACCTTGACTCCTTTGGACATGTCCTCTGGAGGGGCCAGTCCTTGGAGAATGACATCATGCTTGGCCAAGTCGAGGGTCAGTCTAAAGAAGACCTATGAGATAGATTGGCCCAGTGACTGTTACAGTGGACTTAAACATCGCAATGATTGTGACCATGGCACAGGGCCAGGCAGCATTTGCCTCTGTTGTACATAGAATTGCAATGAACTGGAACGGACCCAACAGCATCTAACAACAAGGACATGGTTGTTTTGCTGGGCAGTGGCTCGGCAGTTCCTTACATTGCCTTTTCAGAAATGGAAACTCTCTTTTACTTAAAATAGTGGCTACAGTGGTGTATGCTTAGCAAAGGCCAGCATGCATCCATGTCTCAGAACCGCTGGAAATTTTTTCCTTTCTTAAACATGTGCATGGGTTTTAAAACAACAACACAAATCTACAAATAATACATATTTATAAAGCAAGTAAACAACACTTTGTACTGGACAAATCTGCATGAGACCTCTTGAAAGTGTTGAAGGGCAAGGATGTCAGTTGCGCCTGACTCAAACCTTGGTATTTTCAGTCACCTACACACATGAAAGTTGGACAATGAGTGAATAGGGAAGACTACAGAAGAATCCATGCACTTGGATTACGGTGTTAGCGGGAAGTATTGGAAGTGCCACTAGACTGCCAGCAGAACCAGCATCTGTCTTGGAAAAGCACAGCCAGCAGGCTCCTCAGAGGCGAGGGTGGTGAGACTTCGGCTCGAGTTCTTTGGACACGTTGTCAGGAGAGACCAGTCCCTGGATTAGGCCATCATGGTCCACAAAGTTGAGCGAGCGTGAAAAAGAGGAAGCCCTTCAACAGAATGGATTGGCACGGTGCCTCTAACAGTCGGCTCGACCATAACAATTCTGAGGATAGTGAAAGACCAGACAGTGTTTCATTCTGTAGGGCCACTGAGTCAGAATTAATAAAAACATAAAGCAAGTACATGTATGCATACCTATATAGAGAATGCGGGTATGTGTGTAAGTATGTATGTATGATCTTCAAAAAGTGCATGGACATTTTCCATCCTTTCCATGAACTTTTTGAAATATATATATATATATATATATATATATATATATATATTATAGAGAATGCGGGTATGTGTGTAAGTATGTATGTATGATCTTCAAAAAGTGCATGGACATTTTCCATCCTTTCCATGAACTTTTTGAAATATATTATATATATATATATATATATATATATAATAGAGAATGCGGGTATGTGTGTAATTATGTATACGATCATCAAAAAGTGCATGGACATTTTCCATCCTTTCCATGAACTTTTTGAAATTATATTATAATTTCAAAAAGTTCATATATATGTAATTACATATATATATGTAATAGAATATGTATAGAATTACATATATATATGTAATAGAAGCCCTGATAGTGTCCTGGGTTACTGAGTTGCTAAGTTAGGTGAGCAAAGTTAGGTTAGTAGTTAGGTTGCTAAGTTTGAAGTTAGCAATTTTAAACTTTCTACTTCTGTAGAATTATGATATCATTCTACCTTGTGCCACAGTGTCACTGTGAGTCAGAATTCACTCGATGGCAGTAAAAGTGGTATATATATATGGTGATATACCAATATATATATTGGTTACCTACTGTCAAAAGTGATATGTATATATGGTGATATACCAATATATACATTGGCTACCTAGAGTCAAACTGCTTGGGTTTAATGGCCATTTTTACAACTTACCAACTGATCAGCCTGAACAAGTTCAATTAGCTGCATGCAACTTAAGTTTCTTTAGCCTCCAAAGCTGAGATTGTAATATCTCACTCACCGGGTTTTTGTGAGAATTAAAGGAGCTGCTGTATAAAAGGCAAAGCACGCAGCGCAGAGTCTGACATGCTGTAAGGGCTGGATGCAAGGGAGCTAGCTGCTCTACAGAGCGAAACCTGGTTCTCAGTGGCAGTTAGTATCTGTTCACCCTTTCTGCCCCGGCAGTTCCTGTGTGACGAGGGTGCTGGTGTTTCTGGGGACTACATTGACCGGGTGGATGAGCCTCTGTCCTGCTCTTATGTGCTGACCATTCGGACTCCTCGCCTTTGCCCCCACCCTCTCCTGCGGCCACCGCCCAGCGCCGCTCCCCAGGCGATCCTCTGCCACCCTGCCCTGCAGCCCGAGGAGTACCTGGCCTACATTCAGCAGCAAGCTGGTGAGTGGCTGGAACATGGAGGGGGTGGGGGAAGAAGCTGTATAGGGTGGGGAGGGGGAGGCAGAAGATCCTGTCAGAAGGACCTGATCCAGATCCAGCCCCACGCCCCTCCTCCATGTCTCAGACAAAAAGCCGGATGGCGGTAACATCGCAGAGGAGCTGCAAGACCTCGACTCCCAAGTGTGGAGTGAGACCAAGTCTGACCATGCGGTGCCTCCAGAAAGAGAAGGTAGGACCCCTCATTTCATAAAGAGAAGGCAGGGCCTCATTTCATTTGTTCCAGGCAGCATGCCCCCATTTCCTCCCATTCTCCCTGTCCTGTGCTGCCCGGCCTTTGGGTGGAGCTGGCGGGAGAGAGCATGGATCCTCATGGGAGGAGTGCGTCAGTACTCCATCCTGTGTGCTGCCCTGCTCTCAGGCTCCTGCCTGCCCTTGACCCCCCAGGTACAAGCCCAACCAAGGAAGAGAGTAAGGAATCCGATTTCTGGAAGATGATTCGTGAGCAGGAAGACCAGGCCCCAGCAGGGGAAGAGGCGCCGGCTGAGGTGAGAGAGCCAGCTCACACTCCGCAGATGGAGCTGGACCTGGGCTTGGGGACGGGGAGGGCAGTCCAAGCTGAGGTCACCGGGCGGTGGGGTGTGTGTGACCCACATCTATCTAGGGCTGGAAGGATATCCCCAGAACCACAGCCTTCAGGGTGTGGCAGGCACACAGGAGCTTGTGCACCTGACTGCCGGCTTCTTCCTCCTCCTCAGGAGCAGGACCCTCATGGGGAGGCAGCAGATGCAGCTCCCAGCCGCCCTGATGGTGAGTGCACCCCCTCCCCCATCTCTTTCACTACTTGGACTACGGGTCTTAGGGTATAAAGGGCAGGGATGTGACTGGGGTACGGTCAAGCTATGGCTCTGAGAGGGAGATTAGGCGGCCAGGTGGGCAGTTGAGTCCATTTGCCGGGGCGTGACTGCGCCTGGCTGTATTGCGTTACCCTGCTGCTGTTTGAGCCAGGTCAGAGCTCACTGTTGTCCTGGGTGACTTCACATCGACCCGTGCCCTCGGCCTGTAGAATGTGGAGGACAGCCCCTACCTGCGTGGGTTGCCATGGGATTAAGTGAGGATGAGTGTGCAGTTCCTTAGAGCGTGCCTGGAACTGAGTAGACCGCCAACGATTCATACTTCAGCCAAGGGGAGCGAGGAGCCCAGGGAAAATAGCCCTGCACCCCACAACCCCTCCTATAGTGCATCAAACCGTAGCCCGCAGAGTGAAAGAGTGTGTGTGTGTGTGTGAAGGGGGTTTCCCACTCACTTGCCACTCTCCTGCCCCACCTGCAAGTCACTTCTGTCTCTAGGGAGTACTGTGGCCCCTCTCACTGACGGGTAGCTAGCTTCTGGGGCCAGGGACCTTGACCCTCCTTGATCTCCCCGCCTTTCCCCAGAAGCTAATGCAGAGCCCGGAACAAAGAGGGCGGACGCCTACTCTCCCCTCTCAGATTTTCAGAGCAATGTGCAGGTCAAAGTCATCCGGGACCCCGCAGACTTGATTCGCTTGATAGAAGAGCTCAAAGGTGGCACCAAAAAGGTATGGGCCCCCAGTCAGGGAGGGCTGACCCTGGCCTGCCGTTCATCCAGCTGGGAGCATTCAGAGAGCCAGCCCCATGCTGGGCCTGAACCAGGCCCCTATAGAGCTAGCCTCCTTCCTCTAGTCGCCTGAGCTCAGCGACCATGCCCCACTGCTGTTTGTCTGCCCCTGACCACGTGTCTCTCCTGAGCCCTAGCTGCCCGCCTCCTTTCTCCTTCACCCCGACCCCCTAGGGGAAGCCAAATTCGGTCCAGGAGCAGCCTGTCGATGCTCCAGAAGAAGCCCTTCGCAGGGACCCCGAGGAGACGGACAAGGGTGGGGACGAGGACCCACCTGGCGTGGTGGAGGAGGCGGAGGAGGACGAGGAGGAAGATGAAGAGGAGGAGGAACAGCAGCTCCTCGGAGAGTTCGAGAAGGAACTGGAGGGGATACTGCTCCCATCAGACCGAGACCGGCTTCGCTCGGAGGTGAAGGCTGGCATGGAGCAGGAGCTGGAGACCATCATCCAGGAGGTGAGCGAGCGGGCTCTTGGCAGCCACCTCCACAGGTGATGGAGGGGTGATGGAAAGCCAAGAGTGCATGGGGCGGCCAGCACAGCACCAGGGCAGGGCAGAACTCTGAGGAACGGTGGTGGCTTCCTTGACGGAAAGGGGGACCCTAGGGAAGCGAGCTGGTGAGGGGGCGCAGAGTTGATCGGGGTTCTGAGTAGAGCATGAAGGGAGTCCCCCGCAGCATAGTGGTGTGGTGCAAAACCTACAGTTGGAAACACCCCCTTCATCACCCCCACCCCCACCCCCCACTCCTTGGGAGAAACGGGAAGCTCTGTCCGCCTGTAACAGCTTACAGTCTTGGAAACGTCCAGGGACAGGTCAACCCTGTCCCATGGGGCCATAGGAGTCAGAACTGACTCCCTGGTGCTGAGGTTGGCTTTTTGGTTCGATGGAGTTCAGAGGAGCCCCGGTGTACTGGTTTGGTGCTCAGCCGCTAACTGAAAGGGTGGCAGTTCAATTTGAACCTACTGGTGCTCTGGAAGACAGCTGGGAGTCTGCTTCCATCAGGTGCACACAGCCTCGGAATCCCACGGGCCTTCCAGACCCTGTCCCCTAGGGCCACCAGAAGTCAGAATCACCTCGGCAGCAGTGGGGTTCGAAGCTGAAGGCCCCAGGGGGCACAAGTTGGTTGCTCTCAACTACTAAAGGTGGTTCCAACCTAACTGGCACCATGGCAGCAAGGCCTGGCAATCTGCTGCTGTCAGGTTGGTGGTCCAGGAAGCCCCAGGGAACAGCTGTGCTCGGGGACGTGAGGTTGCCACCCGCCAGACTCCACTCACCCCCTTGGGCATTACAGACCGAGAAGGAACTTGACCCAGATGGGCTGAAGAAGGAGTCGGAGCGTGACCGGGCAATGTTGGCCCTGACATCTACTCTCAACAAGCTCATCAGAAGGCTGGAGGAAAAACAGAGTCCCCAGCTGGTGAAGAGGCGCCGGAAAAGGAGGGTTGTCCCCCCAAAGCCTACCCCCACCCCAAAGCCCACAGGTGAGAGAAAGCTGTAGGCCAGGCTGCTGCCTTTCTCTCTCCATGGGGCGCCCCCTCTGGACGGCTCTTTCTCTGTCTGGAACACTGTACCCCCTGTTGCCTCTTCTCACTGGCGCCCGCCCCCG
>NW_022103898.1:75710221-75719282 GCF_000313985.2 Echinops telfairi | reverse complement strand
GAACACTGTACCCCCTGTTGCCTCTTCTCACTGGCACCGCCCCTCGGTGGGGCAGCTTCCTAGTCTTCTCTGGGGAAACAGCATCTAGAGTCTGCCTGTCAGTTTTCCGGTTTGCCCCTGGACTCCCGTGCCTAGCACCTTGCCTGGCACAGGGTGGGCGAGCAGTAGAGACAAACTGGGTGGCTCTGAGCCCATGTGCTGGAATCCACACATCCGGGAAGGGTGCAACCAATCAACAATTAGGACATTGTCCGGGGAAAAGCCCCAGCTGCCAGAGCATGAATAGGCCAGCCCAGCTGTATGCCAGCCATTTGGCCTGGACAGGCTTGAAGGTGGCCGTTTCTCACAGCTCCTCACCCCTTCCATGCTCCAGAGTCCTGTGTGAGGGGACCAGTCACCCTGCAGGGTTCCAGAACAGGCCCAGGTTCAAAGCTTGCATCCCACTATGTCTATAAACATAGAACAGTTCTCCAAGCCTTGCTCCTCCAAACCAAACTGCAGGCGGCCTGAGGTCTGCCCTCCTGGAGGCGCTGGGCAGAGTTAGGGGGAGAGAAAAAAGAAGGGGTGCTGGTGGAGGGAGCTCTGCAAGCTAGAACTGGGGGCGTGGATGCTTGGCACCTCGGTTCCCGAGGTGTTTGGGGCAGAAGAGCCGCCCCGCCCATGGCCCCGGGAGTCATGGCTCTGCTTTGTGTCTCCCTGTGTGTCCCCCCCCCCCTCTCTAAGAGGAGGATCCTGAGCACAGAGTCCGGGTCCGGGTCACCAAGCTCCGTCACGGAGGCCCCAATCAGGATCTGACTGTCCTGGAGATGAAACGGGAAAACCCACAGCTGAAACAAATCGAGGGGCTGGTGAAAGACCTGCTGGAGAGGGAGGGACTCACAGCCGAAGGTGGGCCCTGGAGGGCGGGCTGCACCCTGAGCTGAGCCTTCTGTCACCAGGGCTTGCAGCTGGACCAGGAGGGGCTGGGGGGCCGGGCACCTTATGGGGGCCTATGCTGCAGGGCCCAGCCTGCTCCCCGCTCACTGCCTGCCCATCCTGCTCCTTCCCAGGTAAAATTGAGATCAAAATTGTCCGAACCGGAGCTGAAGGGGCTGAGGAGGATGCTCGCTGGCTGACCGACGAGGACACAAAACACCTCAAAGAGATCTTCTTCAATATCTTGGTGAGAGGCTCTGAGCCCTGGGCCCAGGACCTTCAGCCTCCCGGGCTTCCAGCAGCCATGTGCTGGTGTCCAGGGTCCGGTCCCATAAGTTATCAGTTTTGCCACTGCACCTGGAGGCCAGTTGCTGTGGTGGCTGAGTATCCTTCCCCCTGCCCCCTGACTCATCCCTAAAGCACTCCTTGTGTCTCCGGGGTCCCCTCAGCAACTCCAGCTCACCCCGACCACCCTCTTCCCCCCAGGTGCAGGGAGCTGAGGAGGCGCAGAAAGAGCGGAGACGGCAGAAGGAGCTAGAGAGCAATTACCGCCGGGTGTGGGGCTCCCAGGATGGGGAGGGCACCGGGGACCTGGATGAGTTCGACTTCTGAGACCGCTGCCACAGATGACCTTCCAAGGGGACCAGAACTTTCCTGCCTTCCCGCTCCCCTCCCCCATCCCACTGGGGCCCCTGCAGGCCAAACAGCAATGTGGTGCTGAGCTGTGGTCTGAGGGTGGGGTGGGGGGTGTCGTGGGCTGGCTGGGTGCTGCTGCTGCTGCTAAGAGCCGCCCTGGAGGCCTCAGCAAGCCTGCGATTTTCATTCTCCCAGGATTCACCTCACCTTCCTCTCCTCCTCAGCCCTTCCCGGATCCTCTCTAGCGTGTTGGTTCTCCTTCCTGCCCCTCCCGAAGGACACTGAAAAGGCTTCAGGTGGGGTAGGGGTAACAGGAAGAGTAGGGCCTAAGAAGGCAAATCCCCCCCGTTTGGTGAGTCCTGGTGGCACAGTGGTTATAGTGCCGGGCCGTGAGCTGAATGCCCACCCTTGAATTGGCCCTACCCCAGTTCAAACCCCAGTCAGTCGCTCTGCAGGACAAAGGTGTGGCGGTCTGCTCCTGTACACAGGACAGCCTCAGGAACCCCACGGGGCGGTTCTACTCTGCCCTACAGGGTCGCTGTGTGTCTGAGTCCGCCCCCTGACAGTGGTAGACCTAGTTTGGGGTTCCCTCATCCCTTCTCTTCAATGACTTTGGAATGTCCTCCCTTTTCCTGTTCACATTGTCCCCAACGGCCTGTGCTTCGGAGTTGAGTCTTCCCTTCTATTGACCAGATGGGGGAAAGTTGCCGACCACCTCCGACACAATCCCTTTGAAAAAGGGGGTGTAGGATATCCCCCACATTCTTGAACAATCAGGTTTCTAAATAAAGAACTGGACCATCAGTAACTCCTTAATCCCTTTTCCTTGGGTGCCAGGGGCAGTAGGTGAAGGCTCACTCCAGTTTGAAGCCTGGTGTTTTCAGCGCACCTTCTCTGATCCAGATCCTTGCCCCATATCTCCAAGCTGCTGTCAGCAGGAGCCGAGGAGTGCGGAGCGCCCCGGGCAGGTGGACCAAGTGTGCAGACTGGCCTGGACTGGACTGGAACCCTTGCAGAACCATCAGCCCTTGTCCTCATCTGCCCAGATCTGTTCCTTCCCTTCTTCGACACCAGTTCTTCTCCTAACCTCCCCCCTGTGTACCCTTCACACCCCAATGCACACCACCGTTACCCTGCCACCACCACCACCCTGGGCTCTCCCTTCTGATGAACACCCTCCTGGCCTTAAGGCACTCACACACCTACACCCCTACCTTCACTTGGCTGTAGCACTGCAGCATTTCCCAGGAGGACCTTCTCCTCTGGCCACATCTCAAGGGAGGGCTGCTGCCAGTTTCCTAGTGTGCTGTGGGCAGGGCTCCCATCAGGTTATCTCTTCCTCACTGCCAAGGGCAGGTGTGGCTGCTCTCTTCCTTCCCTCCCTCCCGGGTCATCCAAATGCAGAGGCTCTAAGAGCAGTGGCAGTGGTTCTCAATCTTCCTTTTGCTGCAACCCTTTAATACAGTTCCTTATGTTGTGGTGACCCCCCAGCCATAAAATTATTTTCGTTCCTACTTCTTAACTGTAATTTTGCTACTGTTATGAATCAGGTGACCTCTGTGAAAGGGTCGTTCGACCCCCAAAAGGGTTGAGACCCACAGGTTGAGAACCGTTGCTCTAGAGGCAGAGAATGGTAGAGCCTCCCTCTGGTGCCCCAGCTCTGAGCTGTGCAGCCTTGCTGCTGAAGGCTGGACTGATAAGGTGAGAAAGGAATAGAGGACAAAAGACAAAGCCCATTGCCCTTGAGTTGATGCAACTCATAGCCACCCACCTGTCATTCCATAGGGTTTTCAGTGGCTCTAATCTTAGGAAAATAGATTGCCAGGTCTTACTTTGGCACTGCTGGGTGGATGCACACCAACTTCTCGGTAGCCTAGAACAAACTATGTCACCCAGGGAGCCATGAGAAGGAGATAGAGGGAAACTGAGGGAGCTCATTGTTGTTGCAGGGAGTGGCCTGAGACTGCTTCTGTTCTTCCTGCATGTGGACTGGTGCTTATTGTGCCAATACCCACTACTAACTCGGACCAAGTCATTGTACGAAAATCAGCATTATGCAAAACTGGAGGATGATTACACCATTGCATGACTGTCTAATTACCTGTCAAATTTCATCACTACCCAACTGCCAAGCCACTGAAAATCATGGCCCAGCCAACTTGACATAAAACCTTAACTTTCACAGCCAGTGTTACTTTCCTTGCACTGCTGCACACGTTACTGCCAGGTATACATTGTTAACGTGTGAAGTAGATTATTTACCATTGTAAATGTGGAATGTTGGACAAGATAGTCAAGTGAGAAGTAGGTGTATGCTTATATAGCCATGTTCTAAAGTGTTAATAGACTTATAAAACCCTGCTTCCTCAGATCTATTTCTATCACAAGGGGAGAGTTGCTTTACCAGTGCAAGGTCTTACAAGCTGCCTCCAGTGCAGCTGTAGTCAGAGTTCTGGGTTCAACTCTTCCCCCCTCCATTTACTAACACTGGGGCCTGGAACAGGTTTGTTTTCTCCTTGGTAAACAGATCAGTACCAACACTCACTTCATCAGGTGGTTGTAAGGATGGAATGACTCAAAGAATGCCATTCTCTTAGCACAGTAGATGCTCAATAAACTTTTACTATAAGTCCTGAACTCCGAAAAGACTAGCTGGTACTTAGAGGCAAGAGCCTTTGAAGGCCTCCCAAAAGCTGATCCAAAGCTACAGTAGAACCTCAGAATGGGGGAGGAGAGTTAGCTTTGATTGGATGGAGTTGGTCTCGTGACATGATCAGAAAATGGAGTTCTGGAAACCTCATTCCATTTCATGAGTTTCTACTTTAAATACTAAATTCCTTACTCTGCCTTGTGGTGAAACTCCCGAGAAAAGTCTATCTGCCCGGACTTTTGTGCTAAGACACTGGGCAGAAGACATCGGTAGGCCGGGTAGGCAACCGGACCCCAAATAAGAAAAGCCCAGGTGAGCTGTGAAGTCAGTATGGATGCTAACCCTAACCCACCCAGAGTCCCTTCTGAAGTCCTGCTCTGCCACAACCTGGTGAACTGGATGTGCCATGTCTCTGTTTACCCTCTATATTAGGGATTCTCAAACTTTGTAAACGGGGCCAGTTCACATCCCTCAGACCCGTTGGAGGCCTGGACAATAGTTTAAAAAAAAACTATGAACAAATTCCTATGCACACTGCACATATCTTATTTTTGAAGTTAAAAAACAAACGGCAAAAACACCCGGCGGGCCGGATAAGTGTCCTCGGCAGGCTGCATGTGGCCCGCGGGCCGTAGTTTGAGGACACCTGCTCTATATCATTATAACAAAGCCAAGGTGCAGTCCATCTTTTATGACAAAATAAAAACTTCACAAGCCAATCAAAGGATTGATTGGCGTCTGGAATTTGCTGACACCTTGACCATCTGGCTGAAACCTAAGGCAACTTCCCACCTGTGGCTACCATGGCAGGCCATTTAATTTTCCTACCAGGTGAACTTTCACCACCAGGAAGGAAAGTGGAGATGAGGTGAAGGAGTCCACGGGTTGAAGGTGGAATGGTCAGGCCCTTTGTCTTTACTATCTCTCCCTTTACCGCTTGCTTACGTTTCCAGACTACACACCTACGGGTGCACCTGTTGCTACACCTGTACCCCCAGTCTGCCTTTCCTGAGCTCTTGGATTCTTCTTGGGTCAGGCTGCTGGGCTGGGCATTCACCCAGGCTAGGACTGCACAGAGATAGCCCTCCATGTGAATCGGGTCTGGGTCCAAGGCTGTGACCACACCTGTGTGTTAGCTTGGTGGCATACAGGCAGCTGAGCACCGTGGGCTTGGGTTGGTTCCGAGGGTTGGTTCCAACCATCTGTACCAGAAGCTTCCATGAGTTCACTGGTTCTCAAGATGGATGATGGCACATCATGGCTGTGCCCAGCCGAGACTGACTTCTGAAGCACTACAACACTACAGGAATGGGCCAGCTAGGTGCTGAGGCTTGCAGTGCTACAGCTTGTGACCATGTCACTCAGTTCTCCTAGATGACACGGAGGTGGATACAGGCCTCTGTCAACTGGGAATGGAGTTCAGGGGAACCAGAGACCTCTTCCATCCCTTCTCTCCCATGCACCACTTGACATGGCCAAGAAAAGCATCCTTACTCTAAGCTCCACTTCTGATACCCAGTACTCAGGTGAGCAGGCTGGCCCTGGGCAGTCATCCCTGGGGTGAGAGCACTTACTGGGTGCCCTCCAAGGAGTCAGGGATACTCCCCAACAGCTCACCTACCTGTGAAGTGAAAGATCTGGTTTTGAACTCTGAATCCAAAGTTGTAGCTCTTCACCAAAACTACCCATCTTCTCACCTCTCTGGGCTCCTTCCCCAGACCCCCACATCAACACACACACCCCTTCATCTAAGCACCATGCCCGACTCTTCCCAGAATGCTGCCATCTCTGGAATCAGTGACTTCCCTGTTCCCACCTGCCCATCCCCTCCCACCACCAGGCACTGACACACCTGAGAGAGATGCAGTGTCTGACCTGCAGGCCCACCACCCTGCCATCAGCCACAGCCAGGAGGCACCCTCTGCCCCCACCTGCTGCGCACCTTGACCACTAGTCCCTAACAGCGCTTCAAAAAACAGACTGGCAACTCACCCACTAGACAAAATCACTTCCTTTTTAATTGCTGTTGAAGATTCACACCATCTGGCTCCACGGAGAAGAAGGGGCATTCCCCCTGCCCCATCTACATCCCTCCCCAAATGCATTACCTGGTCCTTTGCAAAATATTTTACCAGGAGATGGGGGGGGGGGAAGACCGGAAACCACTGACACAGACAGCCCAGAGGCTGGGTTGATGAGCGAGGCAGGGCTGGGCCAGGTAATTGCACCCTCCCCCCACCCCTTTCTGGGGATGGTGTAGGGGCCTGAAAACCCACCCAGCCACTGCTTGGAATCCCCTTAGCTCTGGCTGGGAGTGGGGGGAAGGATCTGGGGGTGAGGGATGACTCTGGAGTTGCTCCAGGGGGACAGAGGGGCTGGACAGGGAGAATAGTGGGGGAGGGGGTCCCACTGTCGGGGTGCCCCCTACCCCAAATCACCACGGGCGCTGCACAGTCACAGGTACGCAGTCACGGTCACAGACACAACCCGAGAGCAACCCCACCCCATCCCACCCCCTGCCCACCCTTGGCTTCCCCTATCCCAAAACGCCCTCCCCACGCCCCTGCCCGCCCCACCCCCTTGTTGGGGAACAAAGCAATAAATTACAAGGCCCCTCCCCAGCCCTCTCGGCCTTCTCCCGCTCCATCCTTCTCCCTCCCGAGAGGATCTCTAGGAGAAGCCAGGCGCTTGGCTCCCCCAGCCCTTTAGCTTCCATCCATGGGTGGGTGTGGGCGACGTCTGGATTTCCACTCCTCATGGTCCCTTTCACGGAAAGGGTTGGGGACTCCCCACCCCCATGGGCAGCAGGGGTCCTGCCCCTCTCTGCCCTTCCCCTTTCACTTGGCAGTGAGATCAGCGTGGAAAGCCGGGGTGGGGGGGTCCCCATATTGGCCCCGAGTCCCAGGGCTCGCTCTCCCACCTACTAACCCTCTGTGTGGCGTGGCGTGGCGTCACCCCCAGGAGCCAGCCTGGGTATGGGCTCCCGCCGGGGATCGATAGGATTGTCGAGCACAGGCAGGACTGGATCTCTTCCCGGCCCTAGAGGGCGCGAGCGAGCGAGCAGGTCCCAGAGCCCGGGGGCGGGGTGGGGGTGGGGGGCTGGTGCTGCGGTGGGGGGCGCGCCCTTCGGCTAACACCGAGGGTGGGGGTGGCGGGCAAACCCAAAGGAATCCAAGTGAAAACAGTGGCGAGGGGACGTGTCGCACTGGGGGCTCCATGCCTCGCTGGGGAGGGGGAGGTGAGTTCGTGTCCTCTGGGAGGTGGGGGCTGTGCCCTCGTGGGGGGAGGGAGGAGTGCTCCCGCGAGGCGGGGTGCAGAGTGGAGAGGTGAGTGGGTGCGTCTGTCCAGCGGTCCACCCGGGGAGGCAGTGCCCGGCTTGTGGGGGATGGGGGTGTCTCTCCCGCTGGGCAACTATACCAGCGCGATGGGGACGTCGGCGCGGCCCACGCTGGCGGCGCTGCTCCGGCGACGGGGACTGGGCGTGGCGGTGATGCTGGGAGTGGTGGCGGCGCTGGGCGTGGTGGCCGTGCTGCCGCCCTCCCCCGGGCAGCCGTGCTGGAGAAGGACGTCGGCGCACAGCTGGCTCCCGGCCTGGCGGGCGTAGAAGAGCGCGGTGCGGCCCTGCGCGTCCCGGGCAGACACGTCCGCGCCATTCTAGGGGACGGAAACGTCGCCGGCGTCACCTCAGGAGGCCGAGCCGGGCAGGCCGCCCTCCAGCCACCCCTCTCCCACCTCCATCCCCTTTCCAGGTCCCCTTGGCAGGGCCCCTCGGGCTTCCCCCCCGACGTACCCACAACAGCAGCTGCGTGAGGACCACCTGTGCCAGCTCGGCCGCCAGGTGCAGCGGGGAGCGGAGCTGAGGGTCCTCCACGCTGGTGTCCAGCGGCCCGTGTCGCGCATGGGCCAGGAGCAGGAGGACCTCGGCCACGTCCTGGGCCTGCACCGCGGCCCACAGCTGGCTACCCAGAGGCGTCTCCGTGGTGCCCAGCGGCGCCAGGAATAGCAGCTGCTCGTACTTGGCGCGGATCCACGACTCTCGCTCCTCCCTGCAAGACCGGTGACCCACAGGAAGGCCTCTAGGGACCTCGGCACCCAGGACTTCTGATCCCTAACGAGGGCACCCTCTCAGGAGCCGCGCAATTCTCCCCTCCGCCCCCGCGCGCCCTGGTTCCCTCGCACGCACCGGGAAGAGTCCCGCGTGGGCTTGACGCGGCCCCGCGTGTCACTCTCCCACACACGGTTGGCCATGTCGTTGCCAATGGCCGTCAGCACCAGGGTCAGCTCCCGAGGCCAGTCGTCTAAGTCCAGCGAGCGAACGCGGGACAGGTGTGTGCCCAAGTTCCGGTGGATGCCAGAGCACTCGATGCAGATGAGCGCGCCCAGATTCAAGCTGGCCCATGTGGGGTCTGGGGAGGGAGTTGAGGGCTGACACCCAGCGCCCAGGGCTCCAGGGAACCACGCGCCCTAGCCCCTGCCACCACCTGGGGGGGGGGGAACTCCCTCGGCTGCCCCCTTGTGCTCACTGGGGGCCCCGCAGTCCACGCAGATAGAGTTTCCCTTGGCGTTACGGATTGCCTGGATGGCCACGGCTTCACTCTGGCTGTCTGTGCGCAGCTGCGGAAGGGAGTGGGGTTAGCACTGCCCCTCCTCCACTCCCTACAAGCCCCTCCAGCCACTCAGCCACTGGCCCCTCTCCACTCCCCCCACTTCCTCCCCCCCAACCGCTCACCTTGACTTTGCTGCTCTCACAGCACTGCAGGCTGGCAAGGATCTGACTCTCGATGGCCTGGACCCAGGCGTCCCGCTCCTCAAAACTGGCGGCCTCAAAGTGCCACGTTTGGCCAGTGCTGGACACAATCA
>NW_022103898.1:75702433-75710121 GCF_000313985.2 Echinops telfairi | reverse complement strand
GGGGGGGGGGACACAGGACAGAATCATGAAGGACAGGATTCGCAGGTGGGGCTGACTTCCCCAAACCCTTCCTCCCTGGTGTCCATCCATCCCTAGCCCCTGGGGATGGGGCTGTGTGTGTGTGTGTGGGGGGGGTAGGGGAAGCAGGGGGGGGGGAGCAGGAAGCCCAGGAGCACATGCAGGGGGAGGCAGGGGCCCCCCACCCTCTGCATCCCAGCTGAGCACCCCTCCCGGCTCCCCACTTGTTACCTGCTTTATAAATATTTCTTAAACTACCAAAGGATTTTAGTTTCCACATTTTGCGCTTGGCTGGTTTCCCGAAGCAAAGGAGACAGAGATAGGGTGAAGGACCAGAGAAAGAGACGAGGAAGGAGGAGAAAAAGAGAGGGGGGGGGTGGACGAGACAGTGGGCAGAGTGCCAGAGACAGAACAGGACACAGGACAGATGGGGAGACAAAGCAGAACGAAAGTCAGTGTCCCCAGAGCAGAGTGAAGCAAAGCCAAGAGCCATGAGAGCAGGCAGATCTAGAAGCTGGGTCTGAGGACCCAGCAGAGAGCAGGGCCAGTGGGGAGGGCTCATCAGGACCAGGGTAGGGAGGGTCAGGTCTGAGTGAATCTGGGGAAGGGGACAGAAACTGGGTCCCAGGTTTGGGAGGAAGGGGGCCTGGGGTCCAAAAGGAGTCCCTGGGTTCTAGGTGTTGACTTGGGGCAGGAATGAGGATCACTGTGGTCACGGGCTGGGTGGGGGCTTGGTGATCACTGAAAGTTATTGGGAACAGGGCCCCGCTGGTCACAGAATCCAAGAACAGAGTTAATAGAAGACACCAAGGTCAGGGCTGAATCATTAGGGGGTCATGGGACAGGCTGGGATGGTCCGTGGAACTGAGGACAGGGGCAGGACCTAGGGGGCCATTAGGGGAAGGAGCAAGAATTAGAGACTGATGGGGGTCCTTGAGGACATGGGGCTGGGGACCACTGGTGAGGAAGCCAGGGGCCTAGGAGCAGGAGAGGAAGGGCATTTTGTCGTTAACTTATAAGCAAAGTGGCGATGAGAGCCAAGCACTCAGCTCAGGCACTTCTCCTTCTGCAGGAGCTAGGCCAGGGATCTGGAGTTAGGGGTGAGGGTGCAGGGGTGGAGGGACTGAGACAGCCCCCAGGGCCTCACCTTCAGCCTGCCCAGCAGAGCCTTCAGTCTTAGATGGTGTGGTCAATTTCTTCCTCCTCTGCTTCTTCACCATGGGAGAAGGAGGAGGTTCCCGAGTCAGGGGGCTCAGGTCTCCAGATGGGGTACAGTCTTAGAGAAGGGGATACAGCTGCCTCAGTTGCCCCCTCCACAGCTGTCCTGATTTTTTGACAGGCTGTCCCCTCCCTTGAACTAGCTCTGACACTGATGAGGTGCCCTTTGCTCAACCCCGGGAAAGGGGGGCTGATAAGTGGTTTAGAGTCAGACCTGCACTCAGATCCAGGTTCTGCTGCTTACTGGCCTTGAGACCTTGAGCAAGTCACTCAACCTGAGCCTCAGTTTCTTCATCCCTAAAATGGGGCTAAGAATCTCGGCCTGACGAGGTTATTGTGAGGCTTACTTATAATGATGTTACTTGCTATTTAAAAGTTGTATACAAGTGTGTGTGTCTGTGTGTGTGTGTGAATTTGAGCATTTGAGAAAAAAAAGTTTTAAGCAAATGATACGTGTGTCCATATTTAAAGAGTCACATCTTGGCAAAACAGGGAGGGTAAAGGGAGAATGGGTAGGAAAGAGGGAACCGATTACATGGAACTGTGTGTGACCTCCTCCCTGGGGGACAGACAACCGAAAAGTGGATGAAGGGAGACGTCAGACAGGGCAAGATATGACAAAATACCCATTTATAAACTATCAAGGGCTCATGAGGGAGGGGGGAGCAGGGAGGGAGGGGAAAAATGAGGACCTAATGTCGGGGGTTTAAATGGAGAGAAAATGTTTTGAGAAACGATGTACAAATGTGCTTTACACAATTGATGTGTGTATGGATTAGGATAACAGTTGTATGAGCCCCTAATAAAATGTTAAAAAAAAAAAAAAGAGTCACCTCTTTCCAAATACAGTAAAGTTGGAGAAGCTGAAATCTTTGAAAGGGGAAGCCTGCTAGAGAGGGAGAATGAAAATATATTCCACTAAAATGTGTGACAGAAAAGTGATAAGGGTGCACACGTCAAAGGCAGAAAACTTGTGAGACCCAGGAAAATAAGACCACCATGCCATTGCATCCGTCTCTCACAGGTTGCCCTGGATTCCAGTCCCTGGCTCGGCCTTGGTATGAGCCCCAAAGCAACCCTCTGAGATCGAGACTACCATTATCTCTAGTTCACAGATGAGGAAACCGAGGCAAGGAGTAGGCATGTAACTTGCCCAGTGGCAAGCCAGGATTCAAGGAGAGCCAGTTTGGCTCTAGGTTGCTAGTACCCAATAGATGCTCAGTGTGCTCACACATGCATTCATTCCAGCCTCGCTTCCACCCGTATCTCCTCTCCCGCCCATCTGGAGTCAGTAGACAGTAGACAGAGGGTGGATCCCCTCACTGACCGGTGCTGAGGGCTCGAGCCAAATTCCTGTCTGGCTTCAGCAGGTGCTTAGATGTCTGGTCTGGTGGTGGCTGCAGAGAACTGGGGCTTGGGCTTGGGCTTGGGGTGGGAGTGGTAGCGTCTGTCAGAAGAGGGAAAAGATAAAAGCTCAGGGACGACTCTGTCTCCTGGCTCCATTCCTGCTCTGGTCCCTCTTGACCACCCTCCTTCCTACTCGTCTAGTCCCAGCGCCCAATGCCCTATTCACCTTCCTCTTCCCAGCCCTGGCTCCTCTGCAACCCTTCGTCACGAACCCCCCTGCTTACCAGGGCCTTCGCCCATCTGGACAGTGCTCATGTCCTTCACCAGCCCATTGATGCTGGCTGAGGGACCGAAAGCAGAAATTGCCCGTGGGGGCCGCTTGCCAGGGACCTTGACGGTTGTCCGTAGCAAGTCCATCTCCTTGCCGTGGGTACTGTGGATGTAATCCTGGAGGGGCACAGGGGTCAATGGGTACAGGGAAGGGAGTCCTTGGTGGGTCTGGGAATCAGTCAATAACATGCGATTGAGGGGTCTCTGTGAGCTGTTGGACACTGAATAAGGAAGACTCAAGAAGAACTGATGCGTTTGTCCCGGAAAAAGGATGGCCAGAACGCTCCTTAGAGGAGGACGAGACTTTGTCTCAAGTGCTTTGGACGTGTTGTCAGGAGACATCTGTCCCTGGAAAGGGCAGAGGGGCAGCAAAAGAGAGGAGGCCCTCAAGGAGGTGGAATGACACAGTAGCTGCACACTGGGCTCGAGCGCAGTACCAATTGTAAGGATGGTCCAGGACCGGGCAGTGGTTCCTTCTGTTGTGTGTAGGGTCACTATGGGGCGGAACCAACTCGATGGCATCTCACAACAACAGCTGTGAGCTGTTGGGGTGGGACTGAGCTGCTTCCAGAGGGCCCACCAGATTTGGCCAGCATCGTCTCCTCTGTGTGGAGGCCCCTCCCCTGCTTTCCCCCACTAGACCGCAAGTTGCTGAGGGGATGTATTTACTTCTGCCTGGGCATGTGGCAGGTGCCTGCTTGTTAGAGGGCAAGGACTTCTCAGAAACGATGCATTTGTCAGGGGCACAGACTGGCAGAGCTGGAAGGGCATTTACGACCAGCCTGCGTGGCCCAGACAGCCTCTGCTACTCACGTTAATGCTCGGGTGGTAGAGCAGGAAGCCGTTACTGGACAGGGTCACGTATTTCTTCTTCCACTCTTTGTTCAAGGAGTTGCCACTGCGTTTTAGGAGGAAGCTCTGGAGTATGGAAAGACATGGGTTAGAACAGCAGTTCTCAACCTGTGGGTCGCGACCCCTTTGCAGGTTGAACGACCCTTTTACAGGGGTCGTCCGTTTCATCACAATTTAGTGGTCAGGGGGGGCGGTCACCACAACAAGAGGAACTGTATGAAAGGGTCTCAGCATGAGGAAAGCAGCGGACGGACTCGCTGTCCCCTGGCTTGCCCCCAGCCCCGGGGCCACTCACCTGTTTGATGGGAATGGCTCGACCACTCCCTGTGGTCTCTCCTCGACTGTCCAAGCTCCTCTTCTCTGAGTCACTGCCCCGACGATTCTGGAATGGTGACTGGTATCAGACAGTGGGTGGGAAACACTGATGGAAAGGCAGGGGTGAGAGGTGAAGGAGAGCCCAACCGAGTGGTGTAGGGGTGAGGAAAGACGAGAAGGGGACAGGGGACAGGAGGCTAGGGGTCAGCGAGTGCAATACCGCAAAGAGGCTAGTCCTGCGCTTGGCGGCCCGGTGTAGGGAGCCCGGGGTACTCAATCCAGCCACTGCCGCTGCCTCTGCTCGGAGCTCCCGGTGACCAACATTGGGTGAGGATGGAAGGGAGGAAGAGTAATCGCTAGTGTGGCCCCCATTGCTGGCCTGGGAATGGATAAAGGAGTCAGCCGAACGTCTGAGATGCCCGCACCCCACCAAGGTACAGTGCTTTGTAGTTATGAGGCATCCACGAAAGTCCTTCAGCTCATCGCCATTAACTCATACAAGCATCGTCATAAAATCCTCACCAGCGCTGGTCTATGGCATTGCACTTTACAAAGGTTCATCTCCCATGTGCTATGTCTTTCACCATAATAAATGCTCCTTGGAGGCAAGGATGGTGAGGCTTTATCTCATGTGCTTTGTACATGTTGTCAGGAGACAACATGTTGTCACCAGCCCCTGGAGAAGGACATCCTCCCGCTCGGTAAAGTGGAGGGGCCGTGAGAAAGAGGAAGACCCTTGGCGAGAGGGATTGACACCGTGGCGGCAATAACGGGCTCAAACATAATTGTGAGCAAGGATGGGGCAGGACAGGGTGGTGTTTCATTCTGTTACACATGGGGTCGCTATGTGTCGGAACCGACCCCATGACACTTAACAACAACCACAGGTCATGCAACCTTCCTGATAACCCTGGGGAGTTAAATGACTAGTCTGAGGTCGTGGAAGAATATTTCTCCAACCTGGCTGATTGACCACCCAATACCTTTTCTCCTGAGAATGTCCCTGCCACTTCCGTTCTCCCCATCCTTTAGTGCCCTGTCCTACTCCTTGGGTCCTCGGCCCCTCCTCCTTGGCATCTTTTCAGACCTTCTGTAGGCTCTGAAGGCCCAACTCACCTGCCCCGCTACAGGGGTGGACGCAGCCGAGTGACTTGGAGAGCTGGGTAGAGACTTGCAGGCAGCCAGAAGCTGTTGTTGTTTGCGGAAGGTCACCACCTTCTGGGCCACTGAGGGGAGGGAAGAGAGGCGTGAGCAGGGAAGACATTCCAGGCCACCCTTTGATACCCAGCTTTGAAACCCCCTCAGAAGATGCTGGCCCCTCTGTGCCACTCGTGGTCTCATCAGCTCCTCAAGCCCAGGGAAACCGTGAGACCGTTCTACAAACCTTTGACTTTCCCTCATTTCTTCTGCCTCGCATGCTAGCTTCCTGCCACTCAGGGAATCCTGAATGCCTCGGACAGTCCCTGGTCCCTAGGTCCCCACACACGGAGGGCCAGCACACTCACCCTCCTGGAAGACCCGGTCCACATGGAGCCCATAGGTTGCACATGTCTCATAGTAACTGCAGCGTTTCATTTCCGCACACAGAGCTCTGGCTCGAGCATCTCCCACGACCCGAGGGGAGGTGGCACTGATTCTGTCTGGGGAAACAGGGAAGGGACAGAATTGGACAAGCCCCCCTGCACCCAGACTTCTCATGCTTTCCTTTCCCTTATGCTCCCGTCTCAGGCTGGGATCACTGGGGGCGGGACAAGTGTGAGGTCTAGAAAGATCCTATTTCTGCGTGTGCTGCTCCAAGATTGTGCTGAAGGGCAGTGGAACTTCCTGACCAGGTCTGCCATGGCTGAGGCCCCCGAGTAACCATCACCCTGCCCTGCAGAGCCACTGCACTCTGAGCCAGGGAGCGGAAGCTGGGGAAAGGTGGACTGTCCAAAGGTAACAGGTGGGTTGCTTGCTCTGCAGTGGGAAAACCGCAGGTGGGAGGCAGGCACCTGCAGCATGGGTAGCTAGGGACAGAGAATCCTGCCAACTCCACACAGGTAAGTACTGGGAAAGCACTCCCTGGGCTGAGAACCTCTGAATTGTTGCTGTGGGGAGGAAGAGGTTGTACACACTGTGTTTTCCTCTTTATTTTAAGACAGACTCCTTTAAAAGGGGGCGGAGGAGAGACTGGACTCAAGACCACCAGGTAGACTCTGGACCACCAGGTGGACTCTGACTTGGGGCGACAGGCTATAGGTATCACAGAGTAGGGAGAACTGCTCTAGAAGCTTTTCACCACTGTGACCTTTCGGAAGCAGAGGGCCGGGCTCTGCTTTCCAGGAGCAGTAGTGGTCAAGGGCTCAGATGTTTGTGCAGCCCGGGAACTCCCTTCTATCCACATTAAGAGGGGCGTGGGAAGCGGAGGTGGGATTGGGAAACAGCAGTGGGCAGGCACAGGTTGGTGGCATCTCAGGAGAGGAACCGGAGACTGCTACCGGAGACTGCTACTAAAGCTGTCCCATTCGCCTGCCCTGGAGGATGCCCCTTTCTGAGCTCAGGCCTTGGGACCTTTGAGTTTAGTGTAATGATTCCCTCCTTTGGAGAGCTGGCTCCCTCCAGAGGGTTGCTGGAATCACAGGGAGGAGCTATGTGCACACCTCCCCACGCCCTCACTCCTGCTGGTTAATACCCTCCTGGTGGCTTTCCTTGGGCTTTTTCTCAAAGCAGGGTTTCCCTGGCTCTCTTACCTTGTGTCCCCACCAGTGCCAGGGCCAGGCCACCCCGGCCCTCCCCTCGAAGGGAGCTCAGCTGCCCATGGAGACAGCTCACAGCTTGGAAACTGTTCTCGTCTTCTAGGCTGAAGACAAAGATGACAGCATCTGCCCAGCTTGAGAACTTGCAGGGGTGAGAGAGCAGACAGAGGGTCAGACAAGTAGACTCCTCGAGACTCTGGGGCGCCCCGAGCCTTCCCGCTTGGCTAGTACTGATCCCTGCTAGGCTGCCCACTCCAACACTTTGCCCCTCACCTTGGCATCAGGTGCCCCAGCCTCCTCCCGAATCAGCACCAGATGAGTCTGTCCATCCACCAACATCTCTTTCTTGTGCTGCTCACCTGTACAGTGGGTTTGAAAGGTCACAGGTCACCGAACCTCATACTTCCTGAACCATAATTATCATGGGTTCACACTCCTCACTGATGGACATACCTATCTAGTCAACCACGGGTCCCCAGTCCCAACCCTTAGCTTACAGTGTCTCCTGAGAACTCACTCTCTGTCTTCTCCAGCACCTGGTATGAGCCGGTCAGGAAGCGGTGGATGAGTGATGACTTCCCACTGCGCACATCACCCAGCACACCCTGAGGACATGGGACCAAACGTTAGGAGGTGGCAGGACCCTTGGGTTTGGATGCACTCCAGAAAACCCAAAGGAAATGATAGTGTTCGATTATCCAAGAAGGATCCTACAGTCACACTGGGGGTTGGGGGGTGGGGAGGGCAGGGGTCAGGGCATGAAAGTAGCAAGAATTGATCTCAAGCTCCAAGTGGACCACCAGCCAAAGAATGTCAGTAACTCAGGACCAGATTGCTCTGATTTGTTTAAGGTACATATTAGACGTGTGTGTG
>NW_022103898.1:75699561-75701424 GCF_000313985.2 Echinops telfairi | reverse complement strand
TCTCGCTCCCCTCTTCAAGGTCAACTGCACCACGGTGACCCTGCGTTGTCCCCACAGCCCCAAGGATGGAGTTTGGATTTTCCTTTGCTTCCCTCTCCCACACTCTCCACGAGAGCGGCCTCCCAAAGAACTGTGAGGAAGGGCTTCACTCCCCAGCCCCAAGATGCTACCCGGTGTGGGGGTGTGGCGGCGAGAAGGATGCTCCTTCCGCCCTCCGCCCTCCCGGTTCAGCCCCCGCGCCTGACACCGGCCGGACGTTCCCGGGGCGCCGCAGCTGCGGCGGGAACTCTGGGATCCGGACCCATCTGCTCCCACCCGCTCCGGAGCCAAACCCCGGGGGCCGCCTCCGCCCCGGGACCCGCCCCCTCTCCAGGGAGTGCGAGCCGAACCAACTGAGTCCTCCGCCTCTCTCCTCCAGAAAAAAAAAAAAAAAGACACCCTGGTGGGAGGTGGAAAGCAAAACCCTTCCCCATATTCCTTTCAGGGGTAAAAATTGTCTTTGCGGCAGTTCCACCCCCTGACTCACTCAGGGCCAGCGCCCCCCGTCCCCCCAGCGTGTCTCAGCGCTGCTCAGGGGTGGGGGTGGGCCGTGGGGAAGTGAGGCTTCCTATCCACCCCCTTCCACTTTACATGGAAATATTCGGAGCTCCATCCCCCACGCACAGCCGACCGCCCACTCCGTCTTCTCTGCACCCAAAGCTGCAGGCACCCTCCCGCCCCCTACTGCCTCACTAGCCTGCTCTCCATCCTGGGCAGGACCTGCGCCCCAGGGCAGGAGCTGCCTGCAAGGTCACCGTCCTGCATGCCACCTGCCCCAAGGGTTCAGGGGTAACTGCGGCCTCTGCAGCACGTGCGCGCACACACGCACACATGGTCCTCCAGTGTCCCTCTGGACACGGCAAAGTCCTGTCGATGTCTCCGTGCCCTGGCTGGAAGTGCGGTACTTGGGCCTCTCAATGAGCAATTGCCTACACATCACTCTTTTCCCCAGAATGGCCTAAGGCTCTCTGAGTCCCTCCCATACCAACTGGTCTCTGGCCCGTGCCTCAGTTGGGGTGACTTCTCGCCACCCTTCAGGATCTTCTACTTTTTGCCCCTGATCTCGACAGATTCATACCCCTACCCACAAGAGAAGCTTCCCTGACTCCATCCTGCCCACCGCTCCCACCTCAGGCTGACCATTCCCAGGTGCCCTCCCTTCCCTGTCTGTAGGCCCGGACCCTACTCACTAGGGGAGGCGCGGAGCTCTGCGCCCAGTAGCTCCCGGGACCCAGTGCCGGAAGACAGGCTCGGGGTTGCGGGAGGGGGCCCGGAGCCAGGTGGTCCCCCTGTGCTCTTGGTAAAGATGCCGCTGATAAACTTGAGCATTTTTCGGTCACGAGTGGATGCTCGGCCCCCCTCCCGGCCCCGTTTCAGCCCCGGAGCCGGAGGTTCCAGAGTGATGGGAGGTGCAGGCCCGGGGAGCTGCACCGAGGCGGCGGCGGCGGCGGCAGAGGCTGCAGCTGGAAGTGCTGGGACTGTGAGCGGAGGAGGAGAGCCGGCGGGTGGTCCCGGGTGTAAATCGCTGTTGTCCAGGGTCTTACTCTTGCCTTTCCGAGGAGACAGCTTTGCGCGGGCTCCTGGCCCAACCCCGACCCCACCAGAGGTCGCGGCGGCAGCGCCCCCTCCTCCGGCGGCGGTGGCAGACGCGGCGGAGGCAGAGGCTCCAGTTCCCGCGCTGCTCTTTGACCCCTTGACCCTGGGCTTGCCCTCGCTTTCGGGCCATGACAGGCGGCTACCAGCGCCCTTGCCCCCTCCGGCTTTGGCGCCACTCGTGGTCACGGTCTTGCAAGGCTTTGGAGCCGGCGGAGGAGGCGCCACCTT
>NW_022103898.1:75682837-75698176 GCF_000313985.2 Echinops telfairi | reverse complement strand
ACCACCACCTCCTTTTCCAACAGCACGGCTGTCTGCGAGGGCGGCGCAAAACCCAGGACTGGATTCCCCTCCCCAAATCCTGGGCTGGATTTCCTGGGATTTGGACTCACTTACTCCAACAACCTAGCCCCCTCCTCTTTCACACCGGGGTTGGGAAGTGTCCCTGTGAATGGGGCCTTTAAGGACAAGGGTGAAAAAATCGACATGTGGATGGACAGGCCGAAGAGAAAACGGGGCAGACTCGGGGATATTGTCAATTCCGAGGCAGCTGAAGTGGGAAAGTAAGGGGCCTTGAACTCCCTTTCCCAGTACCCCGTGTCTCCCTCCTCGGGTCCTTGGATGGGTTCTTTTCCCAACACACACAAGTCATACACTGCGCTTTCCACTGGAGCCTGACTCTCCCAGAGTGAACTTGGAAAGTGGTCCCCTGGGATGAGCACAGGCTGACATTTAGCAGGGTAAGAAGAAGGGGAGGGTTAGAGGGAGAGAAAAAAATCTGGGGACACTGGAAGCCCTGGCCTGGGCGAGTCAAAGGCTCCTGTGGAGGGAGAGGGAGAAAGGATGTGCCTACCCATTGACAGCACCCCCCCCATCCCAAAATGCATCTGGTCTCCATAGCAACCGCAGCTCCAAGCTTGCCTCAGAAACAGCGGGGATAAGCAGAGAACAGAGATCTCTCCTCCTGTGTGGTGGGTGGGGAACCCATCAGAAGAAAATGTTAGGCTAGTGGAGACACCAACCTCACACCTCCTCGCTGCCCCCACCCCCCACCCCAGCTGAGGCAGCTGGACAGGGAGCCTGCTTCTCCTGAGCTCCCATTCAGTCTCCTGAGGTTTGTGGGGTGGAATACTTTCAGAAGGTTAAAGAGAGGGTAGGCAGAGAGAATGGAAAATGTCTGCTGTGTCTCCCACTCTGCCAGGGACCCTAGAACTCATGCTGGCCAACCCAACACTGAGAGGGTGAAGGGGTTAGGCCGGCCACAAGCCTCCTGGGAAGGGGAAGGGGAGGCAGGAGCTCTTCACAGCCTTAGAGACCCCTGGCCAGGACTCTCAGCGCTCCCTCTGATTTGTCATCCCACCATCCTGAGGCAGCCTAAGACTATAATAAGTGTGGCCGTGGGCGTGGGCGGCTTAGAGGCAGGAGCCAGTCAGCAGCATGCTTGGCCTTGGGGGGTGAGTGGGGGGGGGCTGAACCTGGATGCAGGGCACTGGCTTTGTTATCCTAGAGGACTGTACCCAACACCTAGGCCATCCTAGCCCAGCGCCTTTGACTCACCACCATCCTTTACACTTTACACGTCTGTCTGTGGAACCCGAAGAACAACATGCTCAGGACAGGGTGCCCTTCAGGGGTCTATTTAGATGATCAAAGTGAAGAATTGTGGGGCTCTGGCTTAATTTCCCTTCCTTTGGTGATTTCAGTTCTCCTTTTTGTTCAATGGGAACAAAAGGACTGAGATAACTTGCTTATGAAGAGTGGAGTTTTCCACCTTTGCTACCCCTTGCTCTTCCTTTTCCAGAGCTGAACAGCTCACCTGCACCCCAGTAACCACCTACAGCTCTCTCCTCTCTTTTGCCTACAGGGGTGGGGCTTGGAGTCCCTCCCTCCTTGGGAGGCCATCCCACCCCTGCCCCTCTCCTCCAGGTCAGCCTTTCCAGCCCCTAATACTGTATGGAAAAGCGTGACTGAAGTTCAGGGCAAAGAAGCAGTAGAGAAGCAGCCATGGGAGGTCACCAGCCTCAGATGAGCAAGGGCAGGAGGGGCCCTGGGGAAGGGGTCAGTTAGATTGTTGCCTTAGGATCACAAACTGTTCCTGCTCCAAACCATGCTTGGGTGTCCTCCCCCATTAGAGAGACCCGTGTCCCTGATGGGGAGAGCCTCTCCTGACTCCCGAGATAGATAGTTAAGAATGGAGAGGTTCCAAGTGGCTCCAAGGGCTGACAGTGCCATGGAAGACGTGCTCCTCCCGACACCTTCCAGGAGTCCTGTTGGTTCTCTCACAGATGACCGAGATGAACATAGGCTTGAGATGACTCCCAGTCCCACCATTTCCCTAGCGGTGGGCCTTGTGAATGGAGAGAAGCTGTCCTTGCCAGGGCCCCACCACAGGAGTGAAGGCTGGGGCTCAGGCAGGAGGATGTGGGGATGGTGTTGCCATGGCAGCACTTCCTCCCTGTGTTGTCATCTCTTGCTCTAATGGCACTAGGGAGGTAGAGCGGAAGGTGTGTGTGTGTAAGGGGGGTTTGGGGGTGGGTGGGAACAGGAACAGGAGCATGGGGAGGAGAGATGACTGAGAAGGATCCTGGGGACTTCTCTGCCATTTGGCTGTGCAGCACCTATGTGAGTGCCATGGTAGACTTAGGAGCCCGAGTCTGAATGGTGTGTTTCAGTGTCTGTGCTGTTGTGTTTTGTTTTGGGTTTGTTTTTTGTTTTGTGTTTTTTCCCCTACAGCTAGAGAACAAGAGGTCACTGATTCTTAATGGGTCCTGGGAATGAATACATAATCCAGTCCCAGAACCTCCTGGCCCGAAGTGCTTCCTGTCTTGTACTCCCCAAGCAGGGACCAAGTTCACAGGCCTTCTTCCCCTTGCTAGCCCACTTCTCCATTGCCAAGGGGTCAGCTCAGAGCGACCCTTTTTTGATCCCCTGGGGGAAGGACCAGAGTCGGAGAAAGACAATTCACCCCTCCCGTGTCGTGTCCTCTTCCATCCTCCCCAAATGTATTCTTCCCTAGAGCTCAGCTCCACCCCTGGGGACTAGAAAGTGGCTGACTGGGAAATGATGTATGGCCTTCTACGTCCCAGCTGGTCCCTCAAACACTCATGTTGGAAACTGACCCTTCTCTTACCTTGTATGTTGTCCAGTGAGGCCTGGATGCTGGCCTGTAGTTCAGGGTCGGTCACTTTCTCTGCAAGCTTCCTGAGGCGGCTCAGAGCTCGCTTGGCCACCTCATGTCGTCTGACTTCTGCTCTCACTGCAGCTACAGCCAGCTGCCTCTGGGCATTCATGGTGCCCAGACTTGTCTTGCCAGGCTAACAACCACCTCTGGACCCAAAGCCCATGGCCTAAAAGGTCCCAGCCCTTAGGAGGCCCCTTTTACCATACGTGCCCCAGAACTCCCGCGTCTGCCCACCCTTCCGTCAGTCAGCCTCACTTCCTGACTGTGAGTTTCAAACCCACAGCTTGAGACAGCACCACCTCAGTACCTCTCACCCCCTCTAGTGTTGGCCCATTGACCCTGCCAGCCTGCACCTATTATGATTCTCCCAACAGGTGGTTAGAGAGACCTCAGCAAATGTACTAGGGCTTTCTGTGAGAGGTAGCTAACTAAGATGGGTGTTGGTTCTGGGAGAATGTGGCAAGTCAGGCCCAGGTGCAATCCTAAACTCTTACAGGAAGCCCATACACACTTGGATTTTACAAATTCCAGTTTACATTTGTACTCTCACCCACTCTGCAGATTCCCTGGAGCCCTGCATACTTACAACTGGCTAGGTAATGTCTCCATTGCCACCTACGCCACTGACAACCTCCTGCTGCTTTAAGGGGCCAAGTCGGTTTGAGGAGAATGAGTTCCAGAGGGGAACAATGAGTTATAATCAGACAAAACCATCACAATCAGTTTCCAACCATTCTTTTTCTACATGGCACAATTTGCAATTAATTCCAGCAATTTTTGTTTGAACCTTTGGGGGGTTTTATATATAAAATTATGTTATCGTATAGAGTTTGTTTCTTCTGTGGCAATTTGGACTCCTTTAATATCTCCTTGGTGTCTTATGGCTCTGGATAAACTTCTAGGGCTATATTAAATAAGAATGTTCTAAGGCAAAAAAATAATAAAATAAAATAAATTTTAAAAAATCAGACAAAACCATTATGCTCCATGTTCAATTACATTTTTCACAATAGGTAACAGGTCCATAACACTTAATAGTTTTAAGCACACAACTGAGATTCTTGCCACTTAGGTCCGCTTCCCCCTAAAACCATTGTCTTGCCCTCGGCGTAGGATCTGAAAGAAAGAGGGCAGATGAGGAGCTGAGGACAGGATGAAGGTAAGGAGGCTGGAGGTCAAGGTTGACCTAACCACTCTGTTTCAAGACTCATGTTTCTCTGGCTCTGCCAAAGGCTTCTCCTGCATATCTTCTCAGGATAGAGGAATAGAACGATGTGATTATTTGTGTAGATGGAGATGTAGAATTACCAAGCAGCATCTATAAAATGACCTGCATAATAACTAGCATTGTGTATTTATTATATGCTAGGCATAGTGGCTACACATTGGGCTATTAACTGTGAGGTGAGCAGTCCAAAACCACCAGCTGCCCCACAGGAGAAAGATGAAGCTTACTACTGCTGTAAAGACTTAACAGTAACAAAATAAACAATTTTTTAAAAAGTTACAGGGTCTGTAACCCACAAGCTCACAGGAGTAGTTGGACCCTGTCTCAGGGGCTGTTATGAGTTAGAATTGACTTGATGGCAGTGAGTTTGTTTTATGAAGGTACTCTTCTAAGCATTCTACATATATAAGAAGACCTGAAAGAGCTCCTGGGGAAATGGAATTAAGAATATAGAATTCCCTTAAAAACAAACTTTTGGCGGGTTCAATTTGGGAAGATCAAATGTTCTGATTTAATAGCAAAATACCAAGATTCAGTGTCAAGAGTGGTTATAAGAGTGTTTGAAAACCATCTTGTCAGACTATAAATTATTTTCTTGATTTTGGTCTTCAGATAAAGATAGAAATATTTAAATTAAAAAAAAGAATATAGAATTCCCAATTCTACCTTACAAATACGGCTAGACCAGGGCATGTACACTGGTACAGATAAGAGCTGGAAACACAGGGAATCCAGGACAGATTAAACCCCTCAGGACCAATGAGAGTAAGGAAACCAGGAGGGTGAGGGGAAGGTGAGGGAGAAAGGGGGAACTGATCACAAGGATCTACATATACCCCCCTCCCTGGGGGACGGACAAGAGAAAAGTAGGTGAAGGGAGACATCGGACAGTGTAAGACATGACAAAGTAATAAAATGTATAAATTATCCTGGGTTCATGAGGCAGAGAGGGTAGGGAAGGGAGGGGAAAAAACAAGGAGCTGATACCAAGGGCTCAAGTAGAAAGAAAATGTTTTGAGAATGATGATGGCCACAAATGTACAAATGTGCTTGACGTAATGGATGTATGCATGGATTGTGATTAGAGTTGTATGAGGCCCCAATAAAATGATTAAAAAGAAAAGAATATATGATCAACTCTTTTAATGTCCCTCCCTGCCCCCAACAACCCAAGTGACGGGCTGTTGTTATTGATCCTCATTTCACAATGAGGAAATACGCAGAGAGAGAGAGCTTAAGTAACTGACCAAGGTTACTCAACTAAGTGGTCAAGCTGGAAGCCATGCAGCGTGGCTCTTAATCAACAGGACTTCATTGCGGACATCGTCAGGGCCGAGTGTACATATGTTTACATCATTCAGTAGGGCCGAGGCGAGGCTTTGCGTTTGTTCCAACAAAAAACGGCTTCTTTCTCCTGGGGAAAGAGGAACTATGCCTTAACCCACTCCCGTGAAAGAGCTGTCTTACAGCACAATCTCTAATAAATATATTTTTTTTAATTTTTAATAAATATTTCTTGATCAACCATAAGGCCCAACCCGGACTGAAACTGTGGAGGCTCCTCCTTCCCTTCCCATGTAGCCACACCCCACCCCTGACTCCTTCTTTGCAAGCCCTGGATCAGATAAGCATGCGCCCTGAGGACGTTGCGCACACCACTGTGCGCACCTGTGGCACTGTCACACACTGCAGTGCACCGACCCTAAGTCTGCAGTCTTTCTTCTGGCACAGAGAATGGAATTAACTTTTAAGGAGGAAATATGGAACAGGACAAATGCACTAGTGGACACACTTGCACACGTGTGAGGATTTGCTGGGTGTTGCTGCGCCTAGTCCGGGGCTCCCGGGGCCGCGCTAAATGTCTCAATAGCTTGTTCCTCTGCGTGTTCTCTAGCGTGACGCAACAACAAAATAATGGCGTCATCATGAGGTCACTTCAGGGCAAGAGGAAGGGGGGGGCATTCCTTCAAGGGGAGGAGCCTTTAGGCGATGGTCTTGAAGCCCCACCTTCTCTCTCTCTTCTTCGTCAGTTTCTCCAGAGTTTTCTCCCTTGGATTAGCTCTCTTCCACGTCTGGCCACAAAAAAACTCCGCTTTCAATCCGGGGTTTTGAAGTTTAGGATCTGATCCCTATGAAAATCTCTGGAAGTCCCCGTCCTCAGGTTTCCCTTCCATCCAATGAAGAACCTACAGGAGCAGCTGGGAGGCGGGTTAGTGACGTAATGCAGAATGGTTGGCATTCAGGCCATCAATGTCCTGGATTAGCCCAGAGTTTCTCCAATCCAGAGGCAGGGTGGGACCGTGCAGGCGCAGAGGCTTGGGTTTGGCTGGACTCGATTTAAAGAGACAGAAGCTATCGGAGTCGTAGAACTCGGTCCCCCTAGACCCTCCCCCTAGTCCCTGGGACTACCTGGGTCCCCGGAGCTGGGAAGATGGTTTGCGGGAGCTTTGCCTGTTTCAAGAATGCTCTGTGCGCCCTCAACGTGGTCTACATGGTGAGGTTTTGGAGTGGGGGTGGGGTGGGGTGGCGCTTCAGGGTGTAAAGGAGAGTAGAACCTCCAGGGGACTTCCGGTGGGGAGATGGGTGCTGGCAGTTCTGGGAAGATTCTCTTGGGAACTTCCGGCGAAGAGGGAATTCCTGGGTACTTCCGGTGATGAAGGGGTTCGTGGGGCGGAGAGACACTGAGCAGAAAGGCGCGGGTTTAAAGCCCCATTTATCCATTCTGCCTGTGAACCTGTTTCTCCCCAAACAGTAGTTTTTGTATTGAGTCTCCTTTCCTGGTCACCCCAATCCCACGGGTGTTCCTGGTCCCATTAGCCCCCTCATTCTAACTTACATTCACACAACCAATATTTCCTTCCTGCTCAAATTCCTAATACCCTGTGGCCTTTGGCTGTCAGTTTAGTTATTTTGAGACATATCCTGCACTAATTCACTAAATGTCTCGCTTAGCTGGTGGGCTTATTGCTCATTGGAGTGGCCGCTTGGGGAAAGGGCCTGGGACTGGTGTCCAGCATCCATATCATCGGAGGAGTCATCGCTGTGGGAGTCTTTCTGCTCCTCATCGCCGTGGCAGGACTGGTGGGTGCTGTCAACCACCACCAAGTTCTGCTGTTCTTTGTATCCTGACCTGAAATGATGGGGGAACCTGGGTGCTCTGGAGGGCAGGGTAGCCTAGCAAGGAGCTAGAGGATAGGACCCCAGGGCAGGCGCAGAGGCTTGGGTTTGGCTGGACTCGATTTAAAGAGACAGAAGCTATCGGAGTCGTAGAACAGTATAGGGCAGGGGTGGCCTGCCCTATACTGTACAAGAATTGACTATTTCCAGCTGGCAGGATTGTGGTTCTAGGGACGGAGGAGACTATGTAGAATATCATGGGTGAAATAAAAAGGGACCTCAGGCTACTTTTTCCATAACTCAGTCTCAGTACATGATTATCCTTGGCTTGGTCTTCATCTTCCAGTTTGGAATCTCTTGCTCATGTTTGGCTATTAACAGAAGCAAACAGGTAAGTACCCTTTCAATTACTTGCTTTTTCCTCGTGTAAAAACAAAAACATCTCAAGCTTGTAGCTTTTTCAGACTCCAGTCACCTAAATAATATTCTTAGGCTCCCGACTTTGACTTCAAAGCCCCTTGCTTTATATAGTCTGCTTAATTTTTCATTTTTTAGAAGCTGAAAAGGGCATGTTTAATTGTGACAACACACACTGCATGCCTCTCAGGGATGTTAACGCCCAGTACTGAGATAACAGAATTGGAATAACTGGAATCAGGATATTGGCCCTATATTGTAGGGCAGGGGTGGGGAACCTTTATTCTGCCAAGGGCCATTTGGTATTTATAGCCTTATTCTCGGGTCCTACAAATTTAGCAACTTCAAAAAGTAGGCTGCTACTTTTGGTCAAACCTTTAATTAACTCACCCCTAATGTGATGGCTGGAACTGCTTCTTTGGTGAGGCATGTGACGTTAGCTAGTATTGAAAATGTTACAGGATTTGCATGGCGCGGGGGCCAGACATTCCCCACACGTGTCATAGGATAAGACCACCCTTTGCCTGTATCCTCCAGACAGATTTCATCAGTGCTTCTTGGTGGGTGATGAGCAACACAACCCGGAATGAACTGGAAAGAAGTCTCGATTGTTGTGGTTTGTTCAACCTCACGGACCAGAATCAACAGGATCACACACCATGCTATGCAGTGAGTCTGGGCAAGTGGGGAGGAAACAGGGCTAGAGCAAGGTCCACAAAGGACTCAGAAAGACATCTGAATGTCACTGCTTGTCCCTCTGGCAGTTCTCTCACACTGGTGCTGGGTGCTGGTAGGAGGGCATATGTAGAACCTTGGGAATGGGCCACGTGGGATTTTAGTCTGTAGAACATTGACCAAAGGTAATGTCCTACAGACTAAAATCCCACACAGCTAATTGATTTAGTCCGTAGAACATTCACTATAGGTATTGGGTTCAAACAATTGAGCAATTGCATCCTCCAAACACATTATGTTTAATCCTCAGATCTGCAAGAATCGAAACCCTCCATGCCAGGTATGTGGAGAAAAGATTCTTAACCATTCCGATGAAGCTTTGAAAATCCTGGGGGGTGTTGGACTCTTCTTCAGCTTCACAGAGGTAACATTTTACAGTTCCTCCATGTGCACCCTTTCTCAATGTCTTAGGAGATTCCGAAATGCTGATCTTTCTCCCTTTATTTTTCTGGCAGATCCTTGGTATTTGGTTAGCAATGAGGTTTCGGAACCAGAAGGATCCTCGGGCCAACCCCAGTGCCTTTCTATGAGACTCTGGGCCCTTCAGGTTTCTCCTGCTCTTCCTAAAGCTTTTTCTTCCTCCCTTAAGGAAAACCTAGGGTCTACCACCTTTTTTGTTTGAAAAAAAAGGAAGGATCCTTTTCAACGTCCTTTAAAGCTGGTTGAACAGCTAGGCTTTTAAAATTTTGACGTTTTGGTTGGATGGAGAATATAAGAAAACCTTTGCCTCTTCCTAAGTGGATGTGGACAGGTCCAAGGAGTGCATGGGGCTGGGGTTATTCCAGGCTTTCTTAGGCTTGCATATGGTGGACCACCTCAGCACACCCTGGCCTGGCTCCAAAGGGAAATCCAGGACAGAGCCAAGGAATACAACCACGGGTTCGTTCTCATAACCAGGAGGATTGGATTTGAAACCGTTGAAACCAAAATAAAAGTCATTTTACCCTACATTCAAAGGAGTTCCTTTCTTCCCTGCCTTCTAAAGAACTCTCCCCACACTCACTGCCACTGAGGTGATTCTGACTCAAAGTGCCCCAATAAGGCAGGGTAGAACTGCCCTGGTGGGGTCCCAACACTGTAACTCTTTACCAAAGTAGAAAGCCTTGTCTTTCTCCCACAGAGCGGCTGCTGGTTTCAAACTGCTGACTTTGTGGTTGGCAGCCCAATGTGTAACCCCTACATTACAAGGGCTCCTTCACTAACTCTAGGCCCTGTGATTTAAGGAAAGCCTTTGGTTTAGCAAGGAAATCCCTTCATTCCCAGTGGTCTTCCCAAAGCCCCCAAAGGCAAAGCCAGTCAGAGAAAGAAACATTTTGAAAAGACCATACTTCCTTGTTTGTTTTTTTCCTGTATAAAAAAGGAGCCCATTATATCAAAGTAGGTAAGAGGGGAAGACAATACTCCTTGGGGTAGGAAAATAGGGGGGAGGAGGTAGAAAGAAGAATATGCCTCAATTGGAGGGGAAGAGGTGTATCATTAAGGCAGCAAAATATTCTCTGTAAAAAGATGAGGGGAGGGGTATACAAAGCCTCAGAGATGAAGACAGAGGCTAAGGCACAGAATGCCTCCTCAGTGAGGAGGGGGCGGGGTCCTCTCCACTCAAGTGTCCAGAGGAAGGGAAATGGTAGGTTCTCTTCCTTCTCTGGGTCCTGGTCCTGGTCCAGCCACTCCAATGCCTGATCCTTCTCCCTTATATAGATAAGGGTGCTGCAGGGCCCGGAAGGCAGAGATTCGTTTTTGTGGGTTAAAAATCAGCATTTCCTGAGGAGGGAGGCAAAGATCAGGAAACCTTGGAACAAAAGACTCCGACTTCCCTTCCCCCTCCTCCCCCCACCACAAGCTTAGGATGACTACTCACAGCAGCAATAAAAACTTACAGCCCATCTGACAACCAAATGTCAGGGCCTACAATGGTTTGGGTCTCTAACAGCACTCCATTGCCCAGCCCAGCCCAACTCAGGCCCCAATACCAGCAGCAGCTGTGCTCCGGACTCCTCCACCTCGGGGACCACCGACTGCACTGGGCGGGGCCCTCTGGGGGAAAAGGCTCCCCGGGGGAGAGACACATCTCGGGGCCAGTCTTCCTCTGGGGGCAAGCCGATCAGCCTATGGGAGACAGAAAAACTGGGTCAGAAAGGTGCTTTTCCAGCCCCCCACCTCTGGGGCAGAGCCAGTAGCCAAAGAGAAAGGTTCAGAATGGAAAATTATTTTCACCCTTGCTGGTCACTTACTCAAAAATTTTGCCTAACTGGTCAGCTTCCGAGTTTCCACAGAAGAGAGGCCTAAGGTAAGAAAAGTACAAGATAGCAGTCATTGTCAAAAGATGGGGCGTGGAGAATGAGGAGAGATACAGTTCTACATTCTTGGACATTTCCCAGCTTCTGGTTATGGGCATGGGGGCCAGTAGGGCTTTAAGTGAAAAGATAGGCTGGGTACAGAAGTGGCTTATGATTACGAGACTTGGGGCACTTGAGATGGTTCAGGGAACTTGGTTTCCTTACTTCCGACGAAACATCTCTGCGAAGATACAGCCAACACTCCACATGTCCACGGGTGTTGCATATGCAGATTGCAGAAGAACTTCAGGAGCCCTGTACCAGAGTGTAACAACCTAAAGGAAACAGGAAGAATGGATGAGGGCCCGGCCCTAAGGGTTACAATGTGACTTCTCTGCTGTTGAGTGCAAACTCCTCCCCAACCCATCTTTATACAGACCACAGGTGTAAGGGCCATCTGGTAGCTGTAGATTCTGGCCAAGCCAAAGTCAGCCAGCTTGACCGTCCCATTGCTTGTCACCAGAATGTTCTCCGGTTTCAGGTCCCGATGAACGATGCAATTGGCATGCAGGAAGTCAAGGCCTCTTAGAAACTGCCGCATTAGATCCTGGAAGTACAGAGGCAATGGAAACGCACCACACGTAAAAGCCCAGCAGGTCCTACCACAAAGGTCCCAATCCACTGGCCCCTCTAGCAGTGTCCGGTCCACTCACCTTGATGGTCTCCACTGGCAAGCCTGGTGAGGGGGCTTTATCTAAGTACGTCCTTAGGTCTTGGTCCACATGTTCAAACACCAGCGTCACCTTGGTTTCCCGGTCAGTTCGGGCTGTGGCACAGACGTCCATCAGCCTGGCCAAGACAAATGGTCATTCATGGGCCAATCCTTTTTAACCCCAGACAAATCCCCTGGTTTCTTGAGTCCCATTTCCCGGCTGACTACTCCCCACCTACAAGCTGCTTTCCCCTTATGCGACCCGCTCGCTCCTAGGCCGCCACCATCTTCTCACCGGACAACATTGGGATGGTCGAACGCCTCCAGCCGTCTCAGTAGGGCCACCTCCCGAACAGTGCTGACAGGAAGGCCGCCTCCAGTGCCTTCTCCATTGGGGACTCTCACACTCTTGAGGGCCACAAAGTGGCCGCTGTGGGGATCACGGGCCTTGTACACCGTGCCATAGGCGCCCACACCAATCTCGGCCACTGGCTCATAGCGAGAGGTGGCCATGGTCGGATCCGAGGAGATCCTGAAATCAGAAGCGATCTCGTATCAAAACCCACTTCTGGATTGGGAGTTCTGAGGGCAGGCGGCCACCGGGGGACTCCCACATACAGGCTTTGCAAAAGGAACTCCAGGATTCCCGTCCCTCCCCGGCCTTCCATGGGCCGGTCCCGCGGAGAACAATGACCAATTCCTCCGGCCACGTGAGGCTGTCTAAAGAAAAGAAAAGAAAAGAAAAAAAAGCCTCTTCCTTTGGGTCACCCCGCCGCGCAAGGAAGAGCCCACGCGGGACGCCGCCCGCCACAAAGACCCGCCCCTCCCCACGAGCACAAAGGGCCACCTCACAACGCCCTATCCCTCGAGCTACCTTGCCGTAAGCCGCGAGATGCACGCGTGGAGGTCGCGGGGGGCGGGGACTCCTAGGAAGGGGCTGTGCTTACCTCAGTCCAGGGCGAGAGCGAGAGCGGGGGGGCGGCCCGTTATCGGGCCCTCGGAGTCGAGTCCCGAGGCGCCATACGCCCCTGCGCGGTCCCCACAGCTGGACGCGGAGGGCCTGACCATAGACGCAACCCGCCTGCTAGAGCGGCCCCCTCGCCCCCACCCTCACCATGTGACCAGCTGCCAGAGAGGCGCGCGGAAACCCGGTGGGCGGGGTGAACGCCGGACGTTGGGGGCACGTGACCCCACTGCCCATGCGCAAACGAGCGGTCAAAAAAAGTAGCTTTGAGGGGAAGGGAGCGGTCAGGGGAAGGGGGCGGAGGCACCACGTGACCTGTTGCTATCACACGTGACCGCTTGACATTGCTCCGAGGAGCAGAGGTGTGGTTCTTTGGCGAGCCACGTGACTGACGGCTTTACCCAAGGCTGGAAAGAGGGCGGCCGAGAGAGGGAGGGACCCAAGGCGGTGCCATGGCAACCTGGGCCACCCAGATCCCAACTCTGGGCAGAGGACCCAGCCCGTGTGCATCTCCAGGCTCACTCAGTGTCTTGCCGTCCCTCCATATTGTTGGGGGAGGGCGGGAACCGAGAAGTGGGGCGGTCGCCTTTCAGCAACACGGCCAACGGGGCGGGGGGTGGCGGGGAGAGGGAAATTTCATTTGCGTTTTTGTTTCATTCACTCAACATTTTTTTCCCCAAATGCTAGCTAGCTTCCTTGGTTTTTTGTTTGTTTGTTTTAGTTTCTTAGCCACACACCCTTTATAGTAGTGATTCTTCGGCTGGTCATAAAGTGTAGCCAAAAGTGTCGTCGAATAAAATAGAAAGTAGACAATGCCCAATGGAAGGCAAAAGTAGAATTAAAAAACAGACAAGGCGGATTAACCAACAGTAGTAATCCGGTATAAAGTGGCTTTCAAAAGAAGCCAAAGTAATACTTTCCTCCCACCCCTACCCTCAACTTGTCTTTTCCACCTCTTCCCCATCCTCACTCCTGTTCCAACTTTCCACTCCTCCCCGGAGTTAGAAACTAGTGCCATCCTGCAGAAATTGATAGATGAGAGAAAATACTGCCCCTTAAGGGTCCTTGCATGGAGAAGATTCTTTGTGTGTGCAATATAGACAGGTCAAATACAGGTTTGAGCGCGTGCTAGGAAGTTACCACCTCCACTCAGACCACCAAGACGTTTGAAGATAACTGCACACTTTTTTCCAAACCTGCTGACTCATTTGGGGTCATTGTGCTTCCTTCTTTCCCCCAGTGCATCTTTCTTAGCCCTTGCTCCAGCCCAGAACATAAATAGCTCATGACATAACTCACTGTCAAGCCATCAAGTTGAATCCTACTTATAGGACAGGGGACTCTGCCATCTCAAAATGAGTCCTAGCAACCCTATAGGGCAGGGTAGAACTGCCCTTGTGGGTTTCTGAGACTGTAACTCTTTACATACGTTGTGTCTTTCTTCTGCAGAGTGGCTGGTGGTTTGGAACTCCTGACCTTGGGGGTTAGCCGCCCAATGCATAAGCCCAGTGCCACCAGGGCTCCTTGAACAGCGTTACTTTCCCATATTACCTCTCTCAGGTATCTAGGGAGAAAAGGTTTATCTGATTCCTTTGTTTTACAGACTTCTTTATCTCTCAGTCTTTTGTGGAGTAAGTAGAGATCAATGTCTCCCTTGTGAGAAACAATCTGCCCTCTTTCTTTTGGCCAAGTCTCCCATCCTCCTTGACTGACTAGCCAAGCAGGTAAAAGTTCAGGCTTGAAGATGAATATCAACCTTGCTCTGGGGCAAAATGGAAGACAAGGAAGTGCAGATTCTCCCTTTCCATTTTGAGACATGTGGCTCTGGACTTTTGTTGGCAAGAGCACTTGAGACACTAGTAAGAAAAACCTGAAGGCCTTGGTTCACTGGATGGTTCAGTTGGGGCTCTGAAGATGAATGTTTCCTTGGCTACTCTGGCAGGACTGGTTGGCTTATAAACCTTCTGGAAGGCTAAGATAAATGTTTGTGAGCTTGTAAAACTCCCTCTCCCCGCAGTCTTCACTTCAGCCTATCTTGAACAGAAGTCCCCTCAGTCCATTGTGTTCAGGGTAGAAGCCATCCTTGATGATATCTGCTTGGATCCCAGCCGATTTTCCTAATTCATTTATCCATCCATTTAAAACAGTTGAGAATGTTTTTTACTTATCCTCTCTCCTCTAATACCTCTATGGAGGATCCCTAGTTTGTTGGGTTTTGCCTGGCTCCAGCCCATTCCTTCTTCCGTTAATTACTCTTCTACTAATTATTTTATTCCCCAGTATGTTTGACCCAAGGAGTTCTCCCGGAATTCCCTTTTCCTCAGATTTGGAAAGGGAAGGAGAGAGAGTATACAAGTGTAAGACAGAGAACATGTGATGAGGGGGCAGATCTGGCCCTCAGAATCAGGACTCCCATAAAAGCAAAGGTTAATTGTGTGTGTGTGTGTGTGTGTGTGTGTGTGTGTGGTGTTCACACCAGTGTCTCCATAGTGAAGGCAGAATACCAGGAAAACCACTCCGTTCTTTCAGCATTCCTTTGCTCACTCACCTTCCTCCCAGATTACAACCACACCCTGTTTCTCAGACAATGATTCCATGTCTTATGCACTCACCTTTCCACAGCCCTACATCACACACACACCATACACACAGTCTTTTGTGTAAAAGCGTTTATCGCTCAGATGCATTCCATGCTCACTCCTCTCCCACATCGCCCTGACCCTCACGATCCTTCTAAACTCTTGCACACTCCCCCTTTGCACAAGCCTTTCCCTTCCGGGTGCACCTGCGTGCTTGAATCACTCACCTTCTGTCCTAACCCGCAGCCTTTTCTGAGCCCTCAACCACACACACCTATTCTCCTACCCCGGAGCACACTCCCCTTCCGTGGCCACTCCCCTCCCTCACCCTCCCCGAGGCGCGCACACTCGCCCCCGCCCCCGGGGACACCTGCTCGTGCGGGGCAGGGCGGGGATGCGCAGCCGCGGCCCC
>NW_022103898.1:75662546-75682089 GCF_000313985.2 Echinops telfairi | reverse complement strand
CCGGCTGCTCGACCCGGGACGGCGACGGCGACGAAGAGGAGTACTATGGGTCGGAACCGCGGGCCCGGGGCCTGGCCGGGGACAAGGAACCGCGGGCCGGACCGCCGCCGCCACCCGCGCCACCGCCACCGCCCCCGGGTGCGCTGGACGCCTTGTCTCTCAGCAGCAGCCTAGACAGTGGGCTCCGAACCCCCCAGTGCAGGATCTGCTTCCAAGGCCCCGAGCAGGTCAAGCCTGGGGACCCGGCCGGGTGGGGAAGGGCGGGGGCGCGCACCTGGAGCGCCCAGGGAGACCGCTAGCAGGGGGCGGGGCCTGAAGAAGCAAGGTGGGACGGGGCACCAAGTGTCCAAGGAGTGGGGCGAGGGTTAAGTGGAGACTTCGGGAGCACAGCTCTGGATTGGGGGTAGGGGTCTCCAGGAAGAGGTGGGGCTTTCTCTGGAGAAGCCTCCCAAATTCACCTACTAATGGAGACAGCCCTTCACCACTCACCCCAGGATCTCCGGGGTGGGGGTAGGGGTGGGGGTTAGCGGAGGGGAGAGTTCTTGAAGGGAAGGCACGGCACCTTGGCTTCACCCACTATTTCACCCTATGGGGTACTTTGCTTCATTTCCCAACCTGCAACTTTTGTTTCATTGCAAAGAGTTTTCTTTGTTTAAATGTTATGGGCAACATTGCCCTGGGATTGGGCCAGTGGGGTGAGGGTGGGGGGTGTCTCTGTGTAGTGGGAAGGGCATTCCATTATTAAGGAGTGGGAACATGCTCCTCACCCCCTTCCCAGGGATTTCTCCTCATTTTGAGCCTCGGGAACTGAGGCCCATAACACACCCCAGCCTGGGCCAGATCTGTGAAATAGCTTAGAGGGATGAGGTGCGGGGAGGAAGGCATGGTTTGCTCCACGGCTCAAGACTACCCTCCCCAAATCCCAGGGAAAGGAGTCTCAATACCTCCCCTATCTCTCTGGTTCGGAGAAGTTTCTCTTGAGTTCTAACTTAAAAAAATTTCTTTTTCAACTGTAACCGTAGCATCCCATCTCGCTTTAGGTGTAAAGAATCGAGGTTGGTTGGTTGGTTTGAAGGTGGGAGCAGAGCTGAAGAAGGGTCAGGGTCGTCCTGGCTAACGACCCCTTCCCACTCTTCCTCCAGGGGGAGCTCCTGAGCCCCTGCCGCTGCGATGGCTCTGTGCGCTGCACACATCAGCCCTGCCTCATCCGCTGGATCAGTGAGAGGGGCTCCTGGAGCTGTGAGCTCTGCTACTTCAAGTACCAGGTCCTGGCAATCAGCACCAAGAACCCGCTGCAGGTGAGGGGCTAGGGTCCTAAGGCCAGTAGACTCCGGGACCCTCTAGGAAGCTTATTTCTTGCTGTGTGCTCTTCAAACCACCTCTTGCCGCCGCTCCACAGTCTATTACCTGCAAGTCTCTCCTTCATTGTTTATTCACAAAGAGGTTTCTTGGGTCCCAGCTGTGTCCTACATGCTGCTCTAGGCACTGGGAGGAAAAAGGAAAAGATGAGCATTTGGAGGAGGAGGTGGAGGATAATAGCAAACAAGTAGTGTTTACTCTGTATCGAGCTCTTGGAGTTTGTTAACTCCTTTAGTCTTCAGGCAAAAGGCTCATGATTAGTCCCAGTTTACAGATGAGGACATTGAAGCACAAAGAGACTAGGAAACAACCGTGCCCATGCTTACTCAGGCAGCAAATAATGGAGTTAGGATTTGAGGGGGCAACCTGGATGTTCTCCTTCAGTCTACCTGCCTTAGGTGAAGCCAGACAAGTGATATTTCGACATCTGAGAGATGCCACATCCCAGGTGTGATGAGGAGATGCACAGGTTAATCCTGCCTGAAGGCCTTGGGGGCGCCTCCTGCAAGTGTCCTCCTCTTCAGGTCCTTGCCCCCCACCCCCGCTGGTCTACCCTTCCCATGTCTCTGACTTCCTGTGACCCTGTCTCCCGCGCAGTGGCAAGCCATCTCCCTGACCGTCATCGAGAAGGTCCAGATCGCGGCCATCGTTCTGGGCTCTCTCTTCCTCGTTGCCAGCATCTCCTGGCTCATCTGGTCCTCGCTCAGCCCTTCAGCCAAGTGGCAACGGCAGGACTTGCTCTTTCAGATCTGCTACGGCATGTATGGCTTCATGGATGTCGTCTGCATAGGTGAGGGCGCCCTCTCCTCCCCTTCCCTGTTCAGCAGCTTCCTCAGACTTCCCTCTTTGACCTCTTTGCCCACCTCCTCAGCTCCATGCCCATGCTTTCCACCACCAGAGGCCTTTAAGGCTGGCATGCGTGCGGTCCTTCCATTCCTGCTACTTGAGTGCCCTCGAGGGCAGCCCTATGCCTTTCCTCTGAAGAAATGCTTGCTTAAGCTCCTCCGACCCAGGCAGCGGGTGACCCTCCATCCCTTGTTCCTCCTGCTCAGGTCTCATTGTCCATGAGGGCTCCTCAGTCTACCGCATCTTCAAGCGTTGGCAGGCAGTGAACCAGCAGTGGAAGGTCCTGAATTATGACAAGACTAAAGACATAGGAGGAGATGCAGGGGCAGGGACGGCAGGGAAGCCAGGCCCCAGGACCTCACGGACAGGCCCCACCTCTGGGGCCACCAGCCGTCCCCCAGCTGCCCAGCGCATGCGGACGCTCTTGCCTCAGCGCTGTGGTTACACAATCCTGCACCTCCTTGGACAGTTGCGGCCACCAGATGCCCGTTCCAGCTCCCATTCTGGCCGTGAGGTGGTCATGAGGGTCACCACGGTCTGAAAGCGGACGCCAGAAGCAGGGACCTTGAGTCAGTGTGTCTGCCAGAGATGAGCTCTCCCGGTCTCGGACCGCACTCCTGGCTGCAGGTGCTGCCTGGATGAGGCGTCTGGAGCACTCATACTGCTCCCACTCCGGAGGGAGGATCTCTGCGGGCAGCCTCAAGCTGGAGACATTGCTGGGCCTCGACTGCGCACTGGATGCCATCCAGTCCTGACAGCTCCGCACACTCGGGCAGCCGGTGGGCAGGTGGGGAGAGCAGCTTTGCTTCCCTGGAGAAAACCATCCTTACCTCAGCTCCTAGGGCCTCCAGGCCCCCAGCTCTCTCACGGCAACTTGGTGAAGGGGGGCCCATGCCAGAAGACCGGGGCTGTAGATCCCCCACTCCCCAACCCACGGCCACAGGGCATCTGGCAATAAGACTAGCATTCATTGACCTCCCGTTCCCTGCATGAGGGCGGGGGGACTTCCCCCTGTTCCTCCCCCCATTGCATGGGGGGAGGGCATAAAGAATCATTTATATGCTCCTGGTGACTCCTTCCTCATCTCGGGCTTTTCTCGAGGGCTGAGAGGTGTGGGGAGGTTTCTCAACATGGGTTGCAAATTCCAAATGTAGCGATGGATGGGGTTTGGAGGTGGAGGTGTAACTCCCACTTGCTGGTGAGTAATTCACGTTGGCTGCTAGGTGGCAGTGCTTAGAAGTATCTGAGGGGTGGACCTGCCACCTGTGAGTTGTGTGATTTAGAAGGGGGAAACACAATACTTGGCTGTTGGAATGAGGGTAAACAAGAGCCGGGTCAACATCCTATTATAAAGAACATCGGTAATGGTATAAGAAGATTTCTAGGCTACTTGATGGTTCATTTATTTCGAGTAGTCATGAGGGTAGCAAATCCAAAATGAGATTTTCATTTGCAGTTGCACGGGGCCTTGGAATGGGGTGCAGAGTGGCTTAATAGCTATGGACACATGAGGGGACTGACAGGGTAAATGGGAAGGATGGTGGTTATCTAAGGGCATGAGGGTTACTCTGCCCCTCTAAACACGGAGGCCTTGGAGTGAAGGGAGGCCTGAGTTCTTTATCTTGCTCTGGGATTCGCCGAGGTTCTAATAGTCCTTCTGGGGTCCTGGGCTCACTCAGGGAAGTGGCAAGAAGTGAATTCAGACTCACTTGGAGTGAGACAGGAGTTTCCAGTGTTAGAAGTCTGGAAACCCCAGTTGAAGCTGCTCCCACAGAAACTTAGGATCATGGGCTTGAGCCCAGTGGTGTTAATGGAAAGGTATTGCGCTCGCAGGCAGCAACACAGAAGACCGTTGCTTATGGCGAGAAAGCTTTGGGGAGGACGAGGTAAAGTGCCAGAAGCCGAGCCCCTTTCTCCAGAGGACTTGGGGATGTGTATTGTATGAATTACGGTGTCTTTTAAGGGAATTATTCATCAGCGACTAGAATAACTACTCCAGACATTGCTAAAGTCTGATCCAGAGGCTGTTCTTGGACTTTGCTCGGAAGGTTCTTTCTGCTCTGGCTTTTCTCCGTGGAGGTTCTAGAGATAATTTTAATTTTAATCTGACATGGAGATGGCTTCTGATGTCTGGTGGCCATGTATATCAGAAGGAAACACTTCCGGGTGTGGCCTCCTAGCCTCTGATCAGTTGTGGATCAGACCATTGTGATCACTAGAGTTGTTGGCTGATTTTCAGAACTGGAGTGCCAGGCTTTTCTATTTGTCTTCATCTGGAAGCACCACAGTAACACACAGGCTTCCATAGTCCGTCAGGTGATGGCTGTGCACGGGTGAGGTAACTGGGCAGGGAACCTAAGTCTCTTGCATGGAAGGTGAGAATATTACCAATGCTGCATGCTTCTCCATTAACAGGGCCCACCCATCCAACTCCCAGGAAATGGTGATCTACCTCTAAATTGGGCCTTGGCTGCTGTCCATGGTGCTGGGTCCAGGTTAGCCTGACTGCAGGAACCCAAGTTGGATGAGGCTCAATAATGGAAGTGTGTCCACTTTTCACCTTTGAGGGCCTCAAGATAGAGGTGGGGCTGTGGTTGAGCCTTCCATCTTCCCAATAAGAAAGTGTTTCCCTAAGGAGATAACTCCCACTGTTCTCCACCAGGGGAGGCAGAAGGGCCAATCTTTACTGATTTGCCGCTCACAGAACTGATGGGTGTCAGAAAACTTGAACCCCAAACTCTTGTCACTGAGGCAATTTTGACTCAATGCCCTGTGGGTTTCCAAGACTAGATTTTTAGGGGAGTAGAAAGCTTCATCTTTTCCTGCAGAGTGGCTGGTGGATTTGAACTGCTGACCTCGTGGTTAGCAGTCCAATGTGCTACCGGGGCTGCTGGTGGGATCAGAAGGGAGACAGAAAAACAGAGCGACCGCTGATACCTATACCAGCAGATAGGAACTCAGGTAGATGTGTATACCAGAGGACTTTAGTAAGTTCATGGAAAAATGGAGTTAAAAGATAATGGAATTATTCCGCAAACTGTTAGAAGCCTGGTTGTGCGTGTGGGTATTTTGCCAAGCCTGGGCTGTCTCCTCATGATACCGCCACACGGAAGCTTAGACCCACTCAAGAGTAAACGCACACAAGCACACTGTTTACATTTCTGCCCTGAATCCTGAAACAAGGCCAAGTGAGACAGTGCATTGCCCTCACCCCACCCCCTTAACACCAGCAGAGGTCTTGTGTAGGAGTTGGGGCTACAAGCCAGTATGGTCCCTTCTCCGTTCTCCAACTTAAAGATATCCTTATTCAGGAAGAAGTCCTGGTAGTAAGTGATTAAGCCTTTGGCTGCTAAGTGAAAGGTCAGTGGCTAGACCCCACCAGCTGTTTTGTGGGAGAAAGATGTAGCAGTCTGCTTTTATATAGATTTACAGTCTTGAAAGCCCTATGGGTCAGTTCTACTCTGTCCTATAGGGTCACTGTGAGCTGGGTCAACTCAATGGCTTTGTCTTTTATTCAGGAAAGGAGTCATGGGAACTGCTGCCACCCTACTGACCCAATGGGGAGTATGGGTGAGTAGAATACTCACCACTCCTTCCAGGGTCAAAAGCCTGAGAGCAGGCTGGGATTTTGAACTCCCTCAAAGCTCAAATCTGCTCGAAATTTCAGGTTCAAGTGGTGGCTAGTGACAGGGGTGTTTGGGCAGAGGTGGAGCTGAGGAGGGACCATGACTTCCCAAGCCTTGGTTTCTGCACCAGGCTTTGGTGTGCCCTGCCTCCCTGTAGACCTAGCCTGAAGCCTGGCTGGCTAACGGGATTCCTATGATCAGGGAGCCAGGGCCAGGGCCAGGGGCTGAGGTGATGGGAGGAGGAAGCGTAAAGTAAAATCTCCATCGACACCCAGCTAATTGGTATTGGGGCAGGGGCAGAAGGAAAGGGGCAAGTTCTGACACGGGAAGGGTAATCTGGGATACAGAGGGAGCTTTGGAAGAGTGTTGAGGGATTTATTTGGGTGGAAGATGAGTTAATTTGTATACATCACAAGGGGAGAGCAGTGCCCAGCCTCTGGGGGGCCAGAGAATGCTGACTCACGAGAACACAGGTTCCCTCTGCCACCCCTCTTTCCTTGCCTCAGTGCCCCAGGGTTTTTCTCCACCCCCACACTCAGCTTTCTTCCTATCTGCCTGCTTGGACCCGTGTCCTCTGAAGGGAATGGTCTCAGGATGGGACAAATTTTCCAGAGAGAGAGTAGAGGGAGCATTCTAGACTGTCCTATGGTTCTGGCAGTCCAGGTTCTAAAGGTGCTTCCCCTACCAACAAACTGGCCACCTTTGCACATCTTGGCCAATCACCAACCCCCTCACCCATCCCTACAGCCAAGCCCTTGCAGTTACTTTTCATCACAACCACCACCCGCCTTGCTCTTACCGAGAGTCGGGTTTGGCTGCCTGGCAGTTCTTTCTACAGACAAACAAGTCAGGCTTGTGATGCAAGTCACTCTTGAAGGCATCCAGACCTCCCATTGTGTGTGTGTGTGTGTGTGTGTGTGTGTGTGTGGTCACTCCCAAGCCTTGAGAAATCAAGGTGTGGGGGAGGAGGGTCAGGGTTTTGCACCCACTTCCAAGATGTGGGAGTGGGTGAGCAGTAAGTCAAAAGTCAAGGGTGGAACTTTGGAAACTTAATTTCAAAACGGAATGTTTTCCAACTTTAATATATATAAAAAAAGGCAGGCATAGGCCTCGGCAGGGAGGGACAGGCCAGTGATCTCTCTTCCTGGTGATTAGTTATCAGGACAATCTGGCCTATGAGTGACCAAAGGGCCAAAGAAAGTTTCAAAAGCCATAACTAGGCTAGGACAGACCCACCTTCCTAGGGCCAAGATAATGAAGGAGGGAATGGAGGGGCGAGATGGAACCTGGTGAATTGCTGATCCTTTCTGCCACATGGCCCAGGGTCAATCTGACAACGTGTGTGGTGTCATCTAGCGAGAGAGAGGCCCTGGCAGGGGATATGGAGACCAAATTAAACCTGATCCTTGATGTCCAAAAGCTCCCGTGCAAAGTGGAAGGATCAACCAGGTGCAGAGCAGATGCACAGTGAATCAGCTCATGCTGCCATACATGCTTAGCCAGCAGCCCATGAGCAGTGGGGAAGCCCCCAAAGGGCAGTGATTGAGCGTTTTCTTGGGCCACCCAGCATTATTACTTAGGATCTGAGTTGGTGGTCCCTGAAGGCTGCATATGACAGGACCAGGGACAGAACTAAGCACAATGTTTGTTTCCTTTTTCCCCCTGGGCTGCTGAGCCAGGTCCATAGCATACTTCACACCTTGGTCAGGGCAACCTCAAGCACTTTGCTATGGTCCTTCTAACCAGTGTGATCAGATAGGCCTCGAGAGAGATACAGCTCTTGGTGGTGCACCCAGTAAGTCTGTGTGGTGACGAGAGCCCGTGCAAACAGGGTTATCGGTCCACAAACTGTAGATTGATGCTCCTCTCAGGTACTAGGACAGTCCGGGTCATCGGTCTGATTGGGGCCGCACCAGGTTCAGGCAGCACCTCAAAGTGGATCAAGATCTGGAAAGGTACAAAGAAGGCTATCACTATGGGAGGGACCTGTAGTGGTGGGCTCCACTGATCAGGGGCCTTTGTCAGGATAGGATAGCCAGTGTAGAGGTGGCACCTGGGGCTGGGGGGAGACAACTTTGTGGTTATTGAGGGTAAGACATTACGGTAGGAAGAGAGAGCCTGAAGCCCTTGCTCATTCTTCAGGCCTATGGCAGTATTGCCCTATTTCAGAAGATTAGGCCGACCAAGTTGTATCTGTTTCTACGCTCATCAGAGAAGAGCCCACAGCGTTAGAAGGTTGGGCCTGTATCCTATCTAGGGACAGTGCAAGGTCTGCACCACTCACCTGGGCTAAAGCCATTTGCAGCTCCAGCTCTGCTAGGCGTCTCCCCATGCAGCTGCGCTTGCCAAAGCCGAAGGGCAGAGATGCGAATGGGTGGGGGGCTGGATCCTCCCCGAGCCAGCGAGCTGGTCGGAAAGAGTCAGGCTCTGAGAACTGGGCAGGATCACGAGAAGTCGCATAGTGACACAGAGTGACCAGCGTCTGGTGAGAGAGGAACACAACTTGTCAGTTGAGGCCTAGGAATGTGGGGAGGGGCATGCCTGGTAGGGGGAGAGAACACATTGATGAGGACAAAGGCAGGTTCTGGTGAGTGAATGGGGACATTTTTGGGGTGTTTACTTTGGGAATGATTTCTCCGCTGCCCATTACATCTGGCAGAAAGGCATTTCAGGCCTATGGGAGTGTTTGAAAGGCTGACGGGGAGTGGGGAGTGTTGGCTGAGGCCCAAGCTAATGAGGGATGGGCGCAGCAAATGGGATGGACAGGCTCTACTCACATTTTTGGGGAGAACGTAGTCACCCACACGAATGTCTTTGTCTGGAACACGGGAATTTCCAGGGACCACAGGGTACAGCCTGGGTTGCGGAGTACGAGAGAGGCAGCATGGTGAAGCTGGGGCCTCCCACCCATCTCCAATGGTTACACCCATTTTTAGAGGGGAATGCCATCTTTCTCTGCTCTCTCTCCTCCTTCTCTCCACCATCCCCTTCTCCAGCATCTTCCCTAGCACCTCCTCCTTGCCTTCCCCCTTACCTCAGCACCTCCTTGACCACAGCCTTTAGCAGGGGCAGCTGGGATAGAGCTGCTGGGGAGTGGGCGCAGGAGCTGGGGCCCAAGGCAGCTGTGATCTCCGTGTGCAGTGCCCTCTGAACATCTGGGTGCCGGGCAAGCTCATACAGAGCCCAGGAGAGCGTGTTGGACACCTGAGGGCAGGCGTGAGAAACCAGAGGGTTGGATTCGGGAATCCAGGGCAGGAGGCTGAATACAGGCAGTCTGGGGCAAAGGGGGTGCCAAGCCAAGTTTGTCCAGAGGGCCACGGTGGGTCACCTGCAGCAGGAAGGTGACCCGCTAAACGCTGGAAAGGAGGCCCTAGCCAAGAGGAAGACCCTCACCGTGTCCACCCCAGCCAGGAGCAGCTCGGTCACATTCCCCAGGATGGATGGGACCGGAAGTTTTTCTCGCAACAGGTGGTAGGTCAGATGAGAAACAGGTCCAGGGTCTCCCTCCAGCTGTCCCTGGTTCCTCATGGTCATCTCGGCCACTCGCTCTTCCACATGCTGCTGGGCTGTGTGGGGAGAAGGCAGTGATAGGTCACCACTCCTGGGCAGGCTCTGGCCCCTAGCCCCACCTAGTCCCGTATCTCACCAAATGCAAACATCTGGTCCCAGTCCCGGCAGAGGCGACCCCAGGGTCCCGGCACTAGGCGGTGCAGCCACTTGGGCATCGCCATGGTAAGCAAGGTGGACACGAACACAGAGCCCACGGCCCGGATGAAGGTCTCGGTGTCTGGCGGCACTTGGGCCTCGAGACAGCCCAGACGCGACCCCAGCAGCACGGCGGCTATGCCTGGCAGGGAGGGGAGCCGTCAGGGCAAGGGGCACCAGGGTTTCCAGCCCACTCCATGGGCCCAGGCTACTCACCTTCTAGTCCGAACTTGTAGAACTCTCCCGCCACGTCCTGAACCAGGGTGGGTGGCCCGGCGCACAGGCCCCGCTGGCGCCGCAGTCTCAGAACCAAGTCACCAACCACGTCGTCCAAGGCCCCGGCATAGCGGGTGGCCGCTTGGGGACGAAGGAGGAGCGGAGCCAGGAGGCTGCGGAGCCGCTGCCATTCTTCGCCTTCCCTGCAGGGGGGGGTGCGGAGAGCTGGCCTCAGGGCGGGGGCGGGGTGTGACAGCAGCCCGATGGGGCGGGCGGACCCGCTGGGTGGTCTGCGCCCTAAGGACACGCTATCCCGCCCAGCCAGCGCCAGCCTTCCCAACTCCCCTTGGCGTTACTCATTTCCTGCCCCGAGGGGTCTGCGTTCCTGGGTAAGCTGAGTCAAGGAGCCCTCCCTCCCTCCACACCCCACTAGTTCCCAGCATTCTGGCTTCACCAGCAAAGAAGGAGTGGGGAGGGCGGGGACGGGGCTTGACCCAAGTTTGGGTGAAACCGACTGGACTGGGAACCCCGAGGTGCCAGGAGGTTGGGGAAATGGCCGCCCTCGCTCTGCGCTCCCACATGGCCCGGGGACCGGCGCCACAGGAGCGGACCGGGTGCCGCGAGGACTCACGCTGTGAGCAGTCCGCAAGCCCGCTGCCGATGGCGCCGATGCTCCGTCCAGGGCGAGAAGCTGCAGCGCTCGGGCTGGGGTCCCTCTTGTCGCAGCAGCTGCTCGACGAGTGCTGGAGCGGCCACGTACACCGTGCGCACTGTCCCGAAGCTAGCCAGCCACACGGGGCCGAAGCGCGCGGCGCCCTGCACCTGGGAGAACGCGCCAAGTGGGTCCTGGAGACGCGGGCCGGGAACTCCCGGCTTACCCAGTGCTAACGCCTAGGGACTAGTGGGCTTCTCAATGAGTTCCAAACTCCTCTTTTCCCCATTTGGCATCCCGACGAAGTTTGGGTGGCTGGTGAGCCAAACCGGGAAACCCTGCGCTGAGCAGATACGCAAGAACTCTCCTTGGTCCTCTGGCTGAGCTGAGGCAGAAAAATCCTTATGGGTTCCCCTCTTGGTCTGTTCAGCTCAGGCTGTCCCCCCCCCCCCCGAACTGGAAAGCCTGCTGTAGCTTTAAACAGAACGCGCCTAGTACAGTGTGCCCTGCACTGGCTTCCAGTGCCCTGTACTGGCGCTCAGGTTCGGAGCTGGCCCGGTAAGAAGCTGCTTCTTGAGCCCACTCCTTGGCCGGTTACTGCCACAGTCCCGAGTTTCAACTTGCCTTCCCCCAAATTCACAGGCATCTGTCCTCACTGGCCCTCCCTGCATTCTGTCTTCTAAAGTTGCCAGAACTAGCGTCCCTAGGTCCCAGTCCTGGAAATGGAGTGTCCCCAGCCCTACCTGCAGTTCGTGTAGTCGTGACAGTCCCCCTTTGCAGAAGAGTTCCACCAGGAAGCCCGGCGTGGAGGGGCCTGGGATGTGGGCCAAGCTCCGGGGCGCTGAGTCGGCACCTCGCTCGGGAGCCCAAAGGCCACGATGGAACACCTTAGAGGCGAACTTGAACGTCTGGGTCATGGTTTGGGTCATAAAGCCCGCCAAACAGAGGGCTTCTGAGCATTTTGCCTGCTTCCCCAGCCTCTATTTAATCCCTGGGCGACGCCCCCTTTCCAAACTCTATAGCGAATCTCTTTTTAGTGGTCCATGCTGGGGATCTGCAACCAAGCCGCGCCCTTGAAGGACAGCAGGCGGGGCTTCCTTTGCGATTCCCTTGAACCTCCCGTGGCACCCAGTGGGGAGTTGCCCCCCTCAGCTTCTACTCTTGGTCTGGTGGCCTAGACCAGCAGGGACACATCCTTTCCTGGGGAAGGCTAGTTGGACTCCACTAGAGGGCAACTGGCTCAATGCTGGGTGGTTTGTGAATTGTGCCCTAATTTCAAACCTCTCTGCCTGTAAATCATAATCCCATTTGGGTCTGAGTTGGAGGCCTGGTAGCATAGTGGTTCCTTGCTGGGCCGCCGTCAGGTCATCAGCAGGAAACCACCAGGCTCTCCCTGAGAGGAAGACAGGGCTTTCTACTCTCTAAAGAAACCCAGAGGGACAGTTCTATCTGTCCTACAGGGTCCTTCTAAGTTTGGATGGCGATACGGGGTTTTGTTTGTTACATTAGTGTGGTAGAATTAGCATAGGTTGTCTTGATTTTTGAGATAGAGACTACAGAAGATGTACCAAAGCAGCTGAAAGGGATGGCGGCTTTCCTCTTGAGCACCCTGATTTTGGACTTCTAGCCACCTACAGGAAATCATGCTCAGTGAAGTAAGTAGGGCATCGAAAAAGACCCTCCATGAGATGTCCCGACAGAGGGGCTGCAACAGTGGCCCAAACATAGCAATCGTGAGGATGGCATAGGACCAGGCAGGGTTCTCCTGATTCGCAATTTACAATGTATTTCAATAAATAAAGTATGGGCTCCACAAAAATCAAATAAAGATTGGACAGTGTTTCCTCCTCTTGTACATGGGGTTGCTCGAGGTTGGAACTGATGGGACATGGGACGGCACTCAACAATAGCAGCCTCCTAACGGAGGCATTCATTTCTAAAGTGAGGCATCCACTCGTGACATTTCTGTTACAGCAGCGCTGGAGAACCAAGACAGTGACCCACAAGCTGTATGAGTCAGCCCTGGTATTCCCACCACTTTCCCAGGGAGCCAGGCCCCGGGCTTATCCTCAGGAATTCCCCACCCTCCAGCTCCCCCAGGAAGGACAGCTGTAAATGCCCCTGGTTCACGGTTGGTTCATCTGGGCTACGTGGTGGGCTGCACGTTGTGGGGAGCAGAGTTGTCATTCTCCCCTCTCCTCTCCAGGTTGGGCAAGTGACTGGGTGTGTTCATGGGTTAAACTGGCTCCAGGAATTTTCATCTTTGCTCCTGAGGTGAGTGCTGGAAGGTTTTTGGTCAAAACGTTGTGTTCCTCCAGCTCTGGGAATATTGGACTTGAGGACGAGAAACGTAGGAGCTTTTTACAAATTAGAAAAGTTGGGTCCCTGGACTGAGGAAGAGAGGAATGCTTAGAACCCCCACTTGACTCTGTCCTCTCTTGGAGGGGTGTGGAACTTTCTGGTCAGCAGCTGCTGTTCAGCCTCAGAACCCTCCTTAGTTTAGCTGCTGCTCCTTGCTCTCCCACTCCCATCCCCACTGGGCTCCGTGCCAGTCCGCTCTGCAACCTAAGGTCAACATGAAGGAGAGGGTCTCTCTACCCTATACCATTTAGGGACTCTCCAGAGACAGCAAGGAGAGAGCAGATAGCCTAAGTCCAGTCTTGGCCAAGGAGAGACCTAGTGAGGACGTGTGACACATACTCCAGCCTTTCCCCAAAAGAACTGCAGCACGGACACGTGCACACGGTACCCAAGGACTGTGCCTCCAATGCATGAACTGGCCAGTAAACACAACGGGACAGGTGATTTTGGCCCAGCAGGCAGTTTAGAGGCATAATATAGCTCCTCACCCCAGCTGAGAGATCTCAGGAGGTGAGTAGGCTAGGGGGTGGGGGGTAGTCAAGAACCCACACTGCCAAGATCCCCTCCAGTCCAAGTTCCTTTGACATTCTCAGTCAGCTTCTTCTGCTTTCTGCCCTCAATAAAGGGGCACGATGGGAAGGAGTCAGGGGTAATGGTGAAAACTAGGGTTCTGCCTTGGCCAATTTCTTTGAGGTTCCCTGCCTCTTAACCCTGGCAGCCTGTGTTGGGAAGGCCCAGGGGGATCCGATCTTCTTTTTGGCCCCTTGAAGAGGGGTCAAGCTAGGCAGGATGGGCAGTCAGTGAGCGGGCTGTATGGGGCTGGTGGGGGGTGTCACTGCTGGGAGAGTGGGATCCTGTATTCTTCGGAAGATGGCTGGGAAATTCTTCCCTCCATTGCGTAGAACTTTCTTTCCCTCTTCGGTTGAAGTGCCCAGATGTCCCACAATAGGGTCTTCATTCTGGGAGAAGAAAGACTCTAGATGAATCTTTGCACACCTTTCAGAGTATCTCTGGCTTCTAGATTCCCACCTCATCTTCCTGGTACGAAGCTGACTTCAAAGGATATAGATCCTTGGGAAGATGTGCACCACTGCAAATTCCCTTAGGCCTCCGACTTACCAGCTCCTCCAGAGGCACATGCTCAAACAGAGGGTGTCCTTCAAAGTGGGTGCACATCCAGTCGTGTAGTTCCAGCACGTCAGTTATGGTATACACCAGCCCCTGCATCGGCAAAGGGAGAAAATCGGGCTTTCTACTCCTGTAAACAGTTATGGTCTCACAGGGGCAGTTCTACCCTGTCCTCTTGGGTCCCTGAGTTGGCGTTGACTCGATGGCAGTGAGAGAGCATAGGCAAAATCATTCTAGACAGAGGGGCTGCATGCCTCAAGGAGGGGGATGCTAGGAGCGGTGGTGTGAGCCCTTAAACCCACCCCCACTTAATTCTCATGGAGAGCCTCTGAACAGACCATCCTACTCTCCCTCCCACTCAACTCACCCCGATTCTCAGCACGTAGGCATATTCTGCCAGTAGCGTGGGACTGATGATTCGCCACTTGTGCTTAGTCCGCTTGAAATGTGGGTCCGGGAAGAGGAAGAACATCTTTGACAACTACGAGACAGACGTGCACAGACAGGATGGTGAGGGCCTACCTTCCCCACCCCTGTCTGCCACACACCAGTCTAACCCACTGGGGCCCCTCCCTACCTGGCCCTTTTGGAAGAAGTTAGGAAGATGCTTCATGGCATTACTACGCAGACAAGCAATGTTCTGGAAGCCACCTCCAGGAGCTGCACGTAGGGCCCGAATTCGGTCTTGCACATAGTCTGAAACCTTCACCCGAATTTCCAGGCCCAGAATCAGTGTGTTTGGGAATAGTGGCGACAGCTCCACTAGACACAGAAATAGAAATGGAATCAGTCCAGCCATGTGGGACATGCGAAGGGGCCAACACAAGAAAGGAAGCCTCACTCTGCAACTCACAAAGCCAAGAATGGCAGGTGGGAACAGGGAGATGTGTACAGTAAAACCTGCGACAGGCGGCACTCATATAAGGTGGGAACCTATTGAGTCTATTGAGTTGTATAATATGTGAATTATATGCAATCAAATGGTTTCAAAAGGCAAAATAAAATAAAAAGGTGGAAATCAACAAGGGAAGGGAAGCTCAAACTGTTCCCATTAAATAGAGAGCAGCTGAAAAGTGGTAACTATGTTGTCAAAGGCGGAAACCCTGGGAGACCTGGAAGATCAAGGTAGTGCCATTGTGTTCCAGCTCTCACAGGTTTCACTGCATATAAATGGCTCTATGCTGGAGGGGGGCGGGTAGGGCAGGGAGAAATATAGAAATTGTCATCAGAATGGGGAAATGGGAGGAGCTAGTACCACGTGGACATATGCAAGTACTTTAAGTTTTCACGCCTTGTTTCATGTATGCCTTAAGACACTATGACACATTGTTAAGATGAGGAAATCGAGGATGAGGCATGCCCATGGTCACAGAACTAAGAAGGGTTTGGAAGTGGAACTTGAACCAAAGTTTTATGATTCAAATACCACAGTCTTCCTGTCTGTCATACAGTTAGTTAGCTGTATGGTAAGATCTGAAAATAGGGAAGTGGTCCTGTATGTATGGCTGGGACAATACATAAGGGACCTGAGGAGCAGTAGGCATGCGTTCTGGTTGGGGGAGGGGGGCAGAGGGAGAAGGGAGGTGGTGGAATCCCTGAGTTCAGGATCACTGGCCACAGTGGCTAATCTCTGACGCTTGTGCTGACCCGCTCACTGACCCAGCACCTAGCAGGTGAAATGAGTCATGCAGAACTGGGTCTAGGGGTGGAGCCAGACAGGACAACCTGGGTTCTAAGAGGCATTTGAGGCAACCCTCTCCTTTCACTAGACCAAAGTCCACAGACCCCGAGTAGAGGGAAGGTGGAGGCACGCCACACTGATGTCACGGTGCCAGTGTTTGGTCCGAAGGGGAAAGGCCAATTTGGGGCCCCATCAAACCTGCTGAAATGGCAGAACCTAAGTCACTGCCTTGCCTTGTCGAAAAGAAAGGGGTAGAATGTTACCTAACAGGCCACCATAGCCACAGCCTATGTCTGCAAACTCCACTTGGGCCTGAGGCCTTTTCTCTTTCTTCTCCTTTGGGTCATCATGGCTCTGGTTTGGAGTTAGTGGAGCAAAGAACTCTGGGTATAGCTCAGACCAGTCCATCTCCTGTGGCTTCACTGGGCTATTGGAGAGAAGTCATGGCGAGGAGAGAATGTTGGTCATACACCGTGGGAAGTGGTACCCTGTGAGGGTGGGAAGAGGCTTTCTTAAAAATTCTGTAACAGTGGGCCCTGTGGCTTCTGGGGACCAAACTGGAAACCACTCTTATCCCCCAGTGTGAATCATAGGCCCATCATGGGGCCCATGTTGCTGCTGACTGACCTGATCATCTTCATTTCTACACATCGATAGGGCCCTGGTGGGGACTACTTTATGGGTTGGGGATGGAGTAAGGTATGGGCAGGATTGAACATTAATAAAATAATAATCATCCAACAAATGAAACTGAAAGAAGGAAATGACATGGTGCCTTTTTCACTTTGGTCTCAAGAAATTTTTCTTTTCCTTTCTAGACATGCTATGAAGACCCCTGGTGCCCCAGTGCGTTAAATGCTGGATTTGCTAACCACAAAAACAGCAGTTGGAACCCATCGGCTGCTCCGTGGGAGAAATACGAGACTTTGCGCTCCCATACAGATTTAGTCTCGGACACCCATGGCGCAGTTTTGTCCTGTACTACAGGCTCGCTACGGAGCCCTGGTGGGATGCTCACCTCAAAGCCGGCAGATTGAAACTAATAGCCGCTCCGCGGGAGAAAGCCAGGGCTTTCTACTCACTTACAGAGTTACGTCTCAGAAACTCACAGGGGCAGTTCTACTCTGTCCTATAAGGTCACTGTGAGTTGACATCGACTAGATCCGATGGCAGAGTTTGGTTTGAGTTGGAATTGACACCTCCAGAATGCCACGCCCATTCCTTAATTGTCAACTCCGCCCTCTGTCACACCTCCTGAACACACCCCTAACAACAAAGACGTCACGCAGCGGCCCTTCCCGGGTCTAACTCAGATCTTCCCCACCCTCCTTCTCGTCCCTCTACGAAGGACCCAGCTGCTCCGGGCTGCCTTGAGTATTCCACCTTCCACTCTCTCCCCCTGCCCTGCTCACGCACTAGCGCAGTGTATGGTCCGCCATGGGGTTAGAGTGTGCGCGTTGCCGGTAATATCGCTTCTGAGGCTGCGGGGCCTCCGCTCCGGCCCAGTTCCCAGTCTCGGCTCCCTCCATGATCTGCAACTCGGGGCTGCTCCACCTGACCCACGTGGAGGCCTAGGCAGGAGGCGCGTGATAATGACGCAGTCAGACCGTCGGCGGACAGGCCCCGCCCCTTAAAGGCCCAGGCGCGAATTCCGCCGCGCTCGGCGCGCAGGGTCGGGAGGGGAGCGTGCCGGGGGCTCCTCCGCTCGTTGTCTCTCTAGCTGAGCTGGCGAGGCGAGAGCCAGACCCCCAACCATTTTTCCCCTAGGCCTGCTTTTCCCGAGTCTGGTTGTTATTCTGTTATTCCGAGCTCTTGTGCGCCCCACAGGTGAGCAGGGCCTGGGGACCTCGTCTCCTATGGTAGAATTCACCCTGCTCCTTTCTGCTCCAGGAGCTAGCCGCAAGGTCAGTGGTTCACGTCCACTGCCCGCTCCGCAGGAGAGAGATGGGGAATGTGTGCTCCGGTAAGGAATTCTTCCGGAGCCTTTCTGCCCTGCCCTTTGGGGTCGCCATAGGTCGGAAGCCACTCCATGGCCTTTCCCTCCACCGCCTTTCCGGGCCCGTCTGCCTGCTCCGATCCTCCTAGCTGAGCTTGGGTCCGCTCGGGTGTGCGCTGGGGACCTGGCCAGGGAAGAGCAGCTCCTCATTCTACCGCCAGGAAGTCAAACTGGAGGAGGGAGGGCGTCCTCAGGGAGGCGGGGCTCGGAGTCGGAGCCCGGACACCGCGGGGGCCGGCCGACCCCGCCCGCCCCGCTGCAGATCCGCGATCGGGGCGCGCGACGTGGCACCCGGGCGCGCTCGGCCGGATGGCGGACCCCGACCCACAGCCCGAATCCGAGGCGGAGTCTGTGTTCCCGCGCGAGGTCGGGCTCTTCGCAGATTCTTACTCGGAAAAGAGTCGGTTCTGCTTCTGTGGGCACGTGCTGAGCATCACGCAGAACTTCGGGGCCCACCTCGGGGTGGCAGCGCGGGTGTGGGACGCGGTGAGGAGTGGGCTGCGCTGGGTGGGGGTGGTGGGTGGCGGACTCCTGTCCCTGACTCCCAGGGGGAACCAGCCCTGCCACAGTTTTTTTTAATTCCTTTCTTTTTCCTCCTATAGGCTTTGAGCCTGTGCAACTATTTCGAGAGGCAAAATGTGGATTTCCGAGGGAAGAAGGTGATCGAACTGGGCGCAGGGACCGGCATCGTGGGGATCCTGGCCGCGTTGCAGGGTGCGTGAACTGGGAGGAGCGAGGATGTGAAGGAATTGCCTTTGTGGGCTCTTGACTGGAAGAAGAGTGATCCTGCCCCAGCCTGAATCCTTACCCATAGGTCGGCGCTGATTGGCTATCAGAGCACCCAAAGTGGCTGATTCAGTGGCAGAAACGCAGCAGGCTGTCATAGAAAGAGTAGTATCTGCAGTTCTGCTCTCTGATTTCATGGAGAATGCTTTAATTTGAAACCCTCTTACCTTTGGACGAGATCTCTGGTCAAAATGACATATGGTGGGGCTACATACTTGGGAATACTTTGTAGGGGGAGCAAACCGAGGGAGCTGTATTTATTATACTCACGAGTTACTTTGTAACTTCATTAGGAATGTGTTTTAGATTATTTAGGTTGTTTGATTGGAAGTATGGAGGTTTCCGAGGGTTAAGATATATTTCAGGGGAGGTAGGGGTCATAATCAGCAGAGTTGGGAAAGGGAAAAATAAGGAAAACTTGTGTTTTGTCAAGAACCAACGTTGGCATATCCCCACCCCACTACCCCCTGCATCTAACCCACCCACATAAATAATCACATAGATAATGAGTAGTATTTATAGGGGGGAAATCGCAGGAGGTGGTGATTAGGTTTGTAAAAAGTGTATAACACGAGTTATTTGCAGTACAAACATGCTACAAAGGAAGCAGTTCTTTCGTTTGTAATCTAATGGGCAGACAAAAAGCCAGAGCAAAAGCAAGAATGGAAACGGCCATCTTCCTAGGGAGCACATCCACATATCCTTATTCTTTGGGAAGGAACTGGGTCACATTCAGGGAAGTCTTCGCAGAGGTGAGCCTTCATTTCTCTGTCCATTCCACTAACATGTATTCTGAGTCTCATATGTGCCAAGAATTATGCTAGGTCATACCACAATGAGAGGTGGGGGAAGAAGTTATAGTACACGAATTATGGGGAGGTAATGTGTATGGTTGTGGATAGTGGTGGATAGTTTCCGCCTCTGCTCAGCTGGAATTCCTTGGGACTCCATCAAGAGGAAGTCCTGTCAGAAGAAAAGGTGAGAAGTGTGAACACAACAGGATCAGAGAGAACAGAAGTGTCGACAGCCTTTTCCCCCTGAAGAGTGAGTGGATGAGAGGCAGGCAACCGCAGCCAACAACAAAAACCCAAATTCAGTGCCATCAGGGCGATGGCCAACCCGTAGGGCCCCTAGAGGGCAGGGTAGAACTACCTCTGTGGGTTTCTGAAGCTAGCTTTTTTTTTTTT
>NW_022103898.1:75624985-75660560 GCF_000313985.2 Echinops telfairi | reverse complement strand
ATCTTTGTGGAATAATACCCCTACATTTATAAGAAAGACCAGTTAATACGACTGCTAGTCACATTTACACACCAATCACTAATGCCAAAGATGAGAACTGGAACATTGTAACCAACTTCTGCAACCTGAAATTGAACATGTAAACAAGACGCAGCTGGCACAACCTGGCTTGCTGAATGGGAGGAGGGCTTGAACCGATTAGTCTTTGATGAAGACCAGAGACTAAAGCCTTGAATATGGATTACACCTGAACAGAAAACAAACGCCACACCTGGCTCAATAAGCGATAGCATGATAAACGGGGACACGATTGAAGTTGTCCAGGATGTCCTTTTGCCTGGGGCCACCGACAGTGCCCACGGAGGCAGCACTCAGGCAATCAACGGATGCATCTCACTCCGAAGCCTCTGTAGAATGTTACAAAGTGAAGAGTTCACTTTGAGCACTAAGGTGCACCTGACCCCAGCCCGGGTCTTTTCATTCACCTCAGCTGCCTGTGAAGAAGGCTGCACGTCGGCTCGGATGCCTTTAAATTGTAGCTCTGGCTGGGAATATGAAATATCCCTAGCACTGCCAGCGGGACGGACAAGCCTGCCTCAAGAAACACCACCAGAATAATCCTTAGAAGTGAGGATGGCAGGGCTATATCTCACCTCCTTTGAACCTGTAAGTGTGGCTGGTCCCTGGAGAAGCCACCGGGCTCATCAAGTCGGTGGAACAGAGGAAGACCCTCGGTGGGATGGCGGGCCAGTGGCCTCCACAGTGGGTTCAACACGGCAGCGGCTGTGAAGGGAGGCCTCTCCATCTTCCCTTTCCTTCTCGGGACCCTTTCTCTGTCTCAGACCCCTGCTGAAAGGGTCACTGCTATTGTCTTTCCTCAGCCCGCTTCCAACATCCCTCTCCATTCCAGTTGCCAAGGTCACCAATGCCTTTCATGTTGTTAAATCCAACCGTCAGGTATCGGCCCCTGAAACACTTCCTCTGGCCTTTGGGGCACCACCCTTCTGGTTTCTACCCCCCTCGGCCCCTCCCTCCCTGCCTCTTCTGGGCCAGTTTCCTTTTCATCTTCACAACCAAGGCATTGAGTGTCTTGGCCTCAAGGGCAGCCTTTTGACTCCTGGCCTCTTCTGTGCCCCCTCATTCTCAAGCAATCGCATCTTCATCTGATTGCCTCCGATGCCCTCTCTGGACGGATGACCTTCCGACTCTCTCATTTCCATTTCCAGACTGGTGGGTGTAACCTACTCAGTGTCTCTCTGGTTATCTGATGGGCACCTCAAACTTCATGTTCCCTGCAATGAACTCATGATTTGCACGTTCAGACCTGTGCCTCCTGCAGTCTTCCTTGTTGAAATGGGTGTTCAATCTGCCTTCTAGTTGGCCAGGCCCAAGGTCTTGGAGCCACTTCATATTGAATCTGTCAGCAAACTCCTGTTGGTTTCACCTTCAAAATATATTCAGGATCTGCCTACTACTGAGTCATTGCTTCTGCCCTGGTTCAAAACACCATTGTCTCTCATCTACAGAGTCGCTGCCCAACTTCTCTCTGCTTCTGCCTCTGCCCCTCTAGCCCGGCACCGTAGCAGCTAGTGATCCTTTCATAGCAGCTAGCGGCCATTCTGTACATAACGTTCTCCGGGAGTTTCCCCATCTTGCTCAGACTAAAAGCCCAAATCCGCACATTACTTCCAAGGCCCTCCTGGGTAGGGTCTGGCTTCTGCTCTAGCCCCAGGCCTGCCTGCTGCCCTGGCTGTCAGCACATGCAAACCTCGAGGTCTTTAACTCATCAGAGATGCTTCAACCTGAAGGATCCGATTGTTAGCTTCATCATGCCCTTCGGGTCTTTGCCCACACACCATTTTCTCATTGAGACTTTCCCTAGCCGTCTGACTTTAAATGGGTTGCATCCCGCACTTATCTCCCTTTCTAGTGGAGGCTTCACCTTAGCCCAGGTGTCCTCAAACTACGGCCTGTGGGCCACATGTGGCCCGCCAAGTGTTTTTGCCCCGTTTGTTTTTTTACTTCAAAATAAGATATGTGCAGTGTGCATAGGAATTTGTTCATAGTTTTTTTAAAATCCGGCCCTCCAACGGGTCTGAGGGACAGTGAACTGGCCCCCTGTTTAAAAAGTTTGAGGACCCCTGCTAGCCTCTATGCAAAAGAACCCTGGTGGTTAACTGCTTGGCTGCTGACTGCAAGGGTGGCAGTTTGAAATCACCGAGTGGCTCTGCCAGAGAAAGCTGGTGATCTGCCCCTGTGAATATCCTAGCCTAGAAAGCCCTGTGGGGCAGTAGTTCAACTCGGGCATGGAGGGCTTCGATGCGCCGAAAGCGATTCAAGGTACATAACAACAGCACAGCACTTAGGACCCTGTGATGTACAGCGTGTTAGAAAATTTTGTTTTGTTTGCTAATGTTCGTTACATGTCACTAGATTGTAAGGATTTTTTCCCTCTTTTAACTTTTTATTGTGGATTAGGCAAAGGTTTGCAGAACAGATTATAGTTTTACAGTCAACAGTTCCCTCATCCATTGCAATCCCTTCGATGTATGATCGATGATCTTACTTCCTCTCTGTGCTGCCTGTTCTCATTCTTCCTGTTAGCATGATTATGATCAAAAGCATTACCTTTGCAATACATGCTGTGCTGCCACCTGGAGAATGACGTTTTGGCCTGCTCACCACTGAAGCCCCAGCACCTAGTAGGTGCTCCATACATCCATATTTATTGGATGAACGAAGCTTTCTGGAATGCCAGTCTGATCATCTTTACCTCCTGTTCTGCTGCTAAAGCCCACTGCCGTAAGGATCAAATCTGAATTGCCTTAGCCTGTTATAATCACTCGCCTCAGATTTCATGACTTGAAGTTTCTCTTGCCCTCTTCTGCTTGCTCTCCAACCCAGCCTTCCTTGAATGCATGCGCCACCTCACCACCAGGCCTCTGGTCTTATCTCTGCATGGAGAGCTCAACCTGATGACCTCTTACTGGTCCTTCAGGGCTCAGACGAGGTCACATCTTCTGGGAAGCTTCCCAGACCCCTGCAGGCTGCGCTTGTGTCCGCGAGGTGGGCACACAGCCCTTCTGCAGCTTAGTCCTGCCCAGGCTTCTGCTGATGTCTCATCGCGGTGTGTTGGGCAGAGAGGCTCGGCAAGAATGCTGTTGCTGTGGAAAGGGGATTCATAAGCATGACAGTGGGTAAGGTAAAGAGTTAGAACGACTAAAAACCCAAGCAAGGACTTGGAATTTTCACGACATTGTCCTCTAGGTCTGGAGGTTTTGGGACCTAGGCAGGAGTCAAAAGCCTTTGATTGGTCCTCTCTGACTTGCATTTCTCCTCCTTCCTCTCTCTCAGGAGGGGATGTTACCATCACTGATCTGCCTCTGGCTCTAGAACAGATCCAGGGCAACGTCCAGGCCAACGTGCCAGCTGGAGGCCAGGCCCAGGTCCGCGCCTTATCCTGGGGGATTGACCAGCATGTCTTCCCTGGCGACTATGACCTGGTGCTCGGGGCTGATATTGTGTACCTGGAGCCCACCTTCCCACTGCTGCTGGGGACCCTCCGACACCTGTGCGGGCCCCATGGCACCATCTATCTGGCTTCCAAGATGAGAGAGGAGCATGGGACAGAGAACTTTTTTCAGCACCTCCTTCCTCAGCACTTTCAACTGGAGCTGGCCGAGCGGGACGAGGACGTGAATATCAACATCTATAGGGCCAGCCACAGAGGGCCAAGACCTGCTTGATGTTACCCACTCTGCTCTTGGGTACCCCTTGTCCCAACGAAGGAATGGCCATATTTCAAAAGCCACAAATACAAGGCCCCACTCCCCCCCTCTGAAAAAAAAGATGGATTTCTTTTCCCCGCCTCCTCCTCTTCTCTTTGTTCCCCTAGATTTTCTTGGTCAGATGCCTGCTTGCTAAGAGTCCAAGACCCTAGCAGTACTCATCTTAGGACCCAAAGGATGTTCTCAGTTCCCATTCTCGAGGAGCGTGTGTGTAAGGGTGTCCATAGCGTCCATCGGATATGAGATCAGTGGCTGCTGATAGATAAGACTTAGTGCCCACTTCCAGTCCTGCTCTTATCTCTTTATGCTCTGTGGATTCCCCCCCCAGGTTCTTTGGACTCTTTTCAAAGGGAGAGAAAGGGAGAGCACTTAAGATCTCTTCTGCCTCCAAAGAACTCAGGTTTCTGCCTTGGGGCCTGAGAAGAAAGAAAGTTTGTTTTTTTTAAACTCCTCGAGCTGGGCAGAAGGCACCGGGGCTCTAACTGGATCAAGTCCTCCCCGTCTCGACGGGAGGCATAGCCACCACACCAAGCCCTCCTTTGGCCGGTTGCTCCTTCGACCTTTTTTGGAGTTGGCGCCGTGATCACAGACCAACGCCATGCCCTGCAGAAGAACTCTGGACTGAGTTGTAGATTCCTCTCCTCCTCGAATTGTCTTTAGGCTTCTAGACCCCTTCATTTCTTCTTTCCCAGTGCGCTCTGCCTTCACCTCATTTCTGTTCTCACGTTGGCCCTTCCGACAGGGCCATAGAGCCATCTCTAGACTACCATCTTCTACTCTCTTCAAACCATTCTGCCAGCTATTGGTGAGCTTCCTAAAATCTGCTCTTGCTGCATCTAGAAGCAAGAACAGATTCCTCTGCTTGGGACTCAGTCTACCTCCATATGATTCCAAATACCCTTCTACTTCATTCCCTACTCCTCAGCTATATGTATTGGTACTTCTGGCTAGTCTACAAAAGATGTTCAAACTTCAAACTTCGTTCTTTCTGGTGATCTCATGCCTGGAATCCCTTTATCTCTCTGTCAAAGTCTTCATAGGCCCTCTTACATGTCCCTTCTTTCCTGAAACGGTCTTTCCTAATCCTCTCATTAGGATGTGATTTCTTCTCCCTGGGAGCCCTTGCCTTTGTTCAGCCTGCATGATCTGCCTTGTCTTGTATGGTCTGGTCATTTGTGTCCCTTTTGAATTATGAATTTAGCTCTGCGGCTAGGCCTGTTCTGGACCCCTCTCTAATCCTGGTGGGCAGTTAGAACCCATCAGAGGCACCTGGGAGGACAGGCCTGGTGAGTCACAGCCTTGAAAACCCCGTGCATACCTGTGGTTGCTGTGAACTGGAACTGACGTACAGAAGTGAACAGCAGCTTCCTGAGCACGGTTCCCGGCATGCAGTAGGTGCCCAATATATCTTTTGCTTATTCAACAAAGATTAACTCTGCTTGTTGAAGAGTCTCCACCCCATTCTCCCCCAGGGACCTTGGACAAATTTCCACCTACCTCACAGGTTTGCCATAGATCATAAATGGATAGTAATAATGATGATGAAATCAATAATAATAATAATAATGGTGAACACAATGTAAATAAAGAAATATAAGGTTTTTCCTCAGTGTCTGGCTGCGTTTTCATTTTGTGACACATTCATTTCATGCTTTCTACCATTTCACCCGTGGCAAGTAAATTCCCCCGTGAAATGTGGTCTCCCAGTGGTTCTCAACCTTCCTAATGCCGCGACCCTTTCGTACAATTCCTCATGTTGTGGTGACCCCCGCCCCAACCATAAAATTATTTTCGGTGCTACTTCATCACTGTCATTTTGCTACTGTTCGACCCCCAGGTTGAGAAGTTGGTCTAGGCTAGCTCAAGTAGGAGGCGCTGTGCCTTCCGGCCAGTAGGTGGCGCTCTCCGCCGGGCGCGTTCTCCTGAGGAAGTTTGGCCCCGCTGCCACGCCGTCGCCGGTCGCCTCACTGGCCCGCGCCGGCCGCGCAGAGAGACAGCCTGCGAGATGTTGCTCCTACGGTCGCTGCGCCTCTTCCAGGTGGCGCGCCCCGGAAGCCGCCGGGTGAGGAGTCCCGTGCTCGTCCCCTGCTCGGCAGGCACACCTCCCTTCCCTGCCGCTCTCGCGTTCCCCGGCCCCGGTTCGACCCGGCACCACCGGGCCGCGGACGTCCTTCGCTGCCCGGCCCCGGTGAACTGCCCACTCCCCTGCCGCCCGAGCCCAGGCCTCTCTAAGACCCCTCCTAGCCGTGCGCTCCCCACCCCCAAGAGCTGCCCGGGGTCCCCGACCGACTCTCACGCCGTTCTCCTGGCCCGCCCTCCCTCTGCAGGCGGGGCCCGGTCTGCGAGAGCCGCCGCCGTCATGGCCCTGGTTTCACAGCGGGCCCACGCCGGCCGCCTCGCCGCCCAGCAAGGAGCTGCTCGTGAAGCTGCGGCGGAAAACGGGCTACTCCTTTGTGAACTGCAAGAAAGCTCTGGACACGTGTGGTGGGGATCTCAAAGAGGTGTGTGGGCGGGGGAGTCTGGGCGGGGTGCCAGGCTCCGGCTGCACACTATTCCAGGGCACGGAAGTAAGGCCTGCTGCCCTTTGACCCCAAGAGCAGTGTCCTCCATAGGGGTTCTGGTCGAACCGATGGAACCTCCTTGGCCTTTGATTGGGAAGCAATTGACGCGGGATCCCACGGGTGACAAACTATTCCATAGGAGACGCTACCGACTCTTTCCCCATACTTGGAGTGGAGAGGGTTTGTGTAAGCTAAGGAGCTGGGGACTAAACCCAAAGCCTTCGGCTCACTCCTAGCAATCATATAGGACAGAGTAGAACTGCCCCTGGGTGTTTCCAAGGATGCGGATCTTCAGAGGAGCAAAAACCCTCCTTCTCTTGTGGAAGAACTGGTGGATTAGCATTTCCCACCTTGAGCTTAGCAGCCCACAACACCACCAGGCCGGCTCTCAGATGGTGCCCGCCTCACACGAGCCGCGAGACTGTAGCCTTATTCCTTAATCTTTCAGAGTTGCAGCGTTCTTGTCAGTAAATGAAGATACTACTATGTGCACCCCCTGGGGCTGTTAGGAAGAATAAATTTACCCAAAGCGCCAGGTACAATGACTGGCATTTGGCATTTAGTGGTAGGCTGCAATAAATGTTAACTTTAGTTTCTACTCTAGAATTTAGGAGAGGCAGAAAGAATGGGGAACCTGAGGCTCAGCCAGTTCTAAACTCTGTAATTTTGCCATCTGTCCCCTTTCTCCACAATTGGTAGGCAGAAAGTTGGCTCCACCAGGAGGCCCAGAAGGAGGGCTGGAGCAAAGCTATCAAGCTCCATGGGAGGAAGACCAAGGAAGGCTTGATTGGGCTGCTGCAGGAAGGCAACACAGCTGTGTTAGTGGAGGTGAGTTGGCGGAATTCCCCATCCCAGGCTCAGCTGTCTTGTGGGTAAGGCTTTGGGTAGACTCTGCCTTCTAAAAGATGCCTGAGAACCATAAAGATAGTCAGACTTTAAAGCTGTGAGACCTTAGTTATTGGCTATAGGTTTACGTTGAGATATGCACAGATGTGTTGATTTTAAAAGGCTTAGCAGTCCAGACCAAGGGTCAGCAAACCTTTTTGAGACGCACGAGCCGATCCTGTCCCTTAAAACAATTAAAAAAGTGTTCAAGAGCCATAAATAAGGCTCAATTGCAAATGAAGTCACCGTTCTCTGAATAATGTTCATCATTTTGTTTCAATTTTACTTTAGAGCCCATGTGGATGTACCAAAAGAGCTGCATATGGCTCCCTGCCGACCCCTGCTCTAGACTTTCTGTCAAGTGGGAATAAGCTTTACATCTTATTGCTGACTACTGGAGCAATTAGAGTTTAATGCTAGGAATTACTATTTGGATGATGGGTAGAGAGTAACTATTTTAGAGGAGGGTTAGGGCCCATAATTGGTGAAGAATCAGTTATGATTAGAGTGAGAGAATTGGATGAACAAGCTTTTAGCAAAAGTGGTTTGGAGTTGGGGGTGAATGTAGCACAAAATAATTATGCCGTGCAGCCAGTCAAGAGGTGCATTTGTAGAGAGACCTTCAGGGATGCAGTGGACCTGTCTACTGGGTGTACAGGTTTGTCTGACTCATTGCTAGAGCAGTAATTATTTCATTCGGGTTTTGGCCTCAACCTAAAAGACTTGCAGCTTAGAAATTCTAGGGCCGCTTATTTCTGTTAAGCCCACAGCTTGTTTAACTGGGCTTACTCTTCAGGCTCTTTTGGAGACTCAGTAAACAGCTTATACAATAGCACTGATTTGTTCCCACAGGTAAACTGTGAGACAGATTTTGTTTCCAGAAATTCAAAATTTCAACAGTTGGTCCAGCAAGTAGCTGTTGGAACCTTGCTGCATTGTCAGAGCCTTAAGGAGCAACTCCCCACATACAGTAAAGTGAGTTTGGGGGCTAATTTCTAACACTGTAACTTTGTTCCAGGTCTTTGACTTCTTGTTCCTAATTTTTTTCAGAGTCTCATGTCTTACTTTAGTCTTGCTTAAATGTTACTCCTTTAAAAAGCATTGTTCTTTTTCCTGTTGCTCTATCCCCTTATTCTTCATTTTTATTACAGTGCTTATCTATTGCATACTTATTTGTATCTTTCTGTTTTCCTTAGTAGGATGTAAACCTCATGAACGCAATTTGCCTTCCTCGCCGTGTCAGTAGTGAAAGAGAACGGGGTCCAGCACTCAGTGGGGGCTCCAGAAATCTTTGTTAGATGAGTGGACGAATGCCAGTAGAATGGGGTCAGCCAGTCAGATGACACCGTCTGAGGCTTTCTGTTCAGAAATCCTGAGGAATACCCCGAGGAAAGGACTTCTAGAGAGAGTGGGGTTAGGAGACTAAGCATTGTCCATAGGAGAACCAAAGAAGGGATTAGAGCCCCAGAATCGGGCACCTTTCGAAGGAACGGTGGTGGGAAGCGGCGTTAGAAATCAAATGGGTAGCTGACAGGCGCTGGTGCTTCTTTGCTCTTTGAGCAGATAGGGTGAGGAAGTGTGTGTGTCCACACTCAGTGTGCAGGGTTGTCCCTCCGTTTCTCACCCAGCACTACAGGGGGCTTCCTGCTCGTCTCCCTTTCTAAATTTGTATCTTCCTTCTCTCTTGGTGAGAAGTTTGCTTCTAGCTACTTTAATGTGTTTGCTTGTTAACTTAGTGTTACTATGCACAGTTGCTTCAGAATTGCCACACCTTACTACTCCAAATAACAAACTTAGTAATTGGAAAATTTTTTTGTAGTTTTTTTTGTATTTATCTTGAAGGTATACGGTTAAAGGGCTCTGCTGAAAGTTATTTGGTTTCGGTGGGTTTGTGTTTGTATGCAGACAGACAGACAGACAGACACACACACACACACAAACATTTAACCACTGTGTCACCAGGGCTCCTTATGAGGTTATGTTATTCACTCGAAACACAGTTTATGTATTCCCCCATATGTATTGATCAGTTTTAATACTTCCTCCAAAATCCTTGTTAATTTCATTTTTGGATTAAAACATTAACATGAATTAAATGATTTTAAAAATGTAACCAGTTTCCCAGAGTTAAAGTTATAAAACAATACTTCATCCTAGTGTGTACCATGGTTTGTTTGTTTAACACATCTCCTCTTTTGAGGCCCCGGGTTGTTCTGGTATTTTACAATGAGAAATAACCCGTCATGAGTAACTTTGTGTTTATGTTTAGAAGCCCTGGTGGCATAGTGGCTTACTCCTTGGGAGTTCCAACCCACCAGCTTCTCTGAGTGGGAAAGATGAGGCTTTCTGCTCCCATAAAGATTTACATCGCAAAGAGGCAGATCTCCTCTGCTTAGAGGGACACTGTGAGTCAGGCTACTCCATGGCGCTGGGCTGGGTTTGGTTTGGTAGGCACATGTATGTTGTTGGGAGTATGTGGGGTAAATTCCCAGAAACTAGTCTCAGGGTCCCAGGGTGACTGTGGCTTTGTGAAACAGTGTTCCATTTCCCCCATAGCGCTGGCACCCTAATCATTCCAACCAATTCTCTATAAGCCTTTTAGCTTTGGTATTTTACGAAATATGATTCCTGATTTCTAGGAAATTGCATTATAGGAAGTTAGACTGAAGGATGGAAGTGGAATGGAATTGGGGATGGTTCAGTAGTCTAATAAAATACTAGTGAAACTGGACCTGTTTACAAGTTTTAGTATCCTTGGTTTATTAACAATATCACCTGTACAATCATTGTAGAAAGCGATATGGCACTGCCTCAAACAATGGGAATAGAAATCCATGTGACCCAGCAATGCTTCTGTGGGGTATATACCCCAAAGAAGTAAGAGCCGTAACACAGACAGACGTAGGCACCCTTGTGTTCATCCCAGCACAGTTCACTATGTCAAGAAATTGGAAACAGCCCAAATGTCCCATCTGTGGAAGAGTGGTTAGATAAACCGGTACACACACAAACAGACTGCTGTGCATCACTAAAAACAATGACGAAACCACGAAGCACCTCATGACGTGATGGACCTGGAGAATGTTTTGCTGAGTGAAGTGACTCACGAGGGCAGATACTGGATGAGACTCCTGCAATCAAGATAACAACCGAGACACAAAGTCTTGACTACTGAAGGGAACAGACTGGAGATTCCCAAGAGGGAGGGAGAGCAAGGGTGGGAAGGTTGGCGGGTATTGACTTGTGTGGAAGGGAGGGTGGAAGGAGAAGAGAATTTGGGAGAGAAGGGTGGGGTAGACTATGAGGGGTGGTGGTAAATGAGTGAACTGTTGAATGTCGTTGGTGATCTGAAATGTAAACACACCCCACTCCACTCTCACATAATTCACAATTTTAAAAATACACTAACAAAGAAAGTACCATCTGTGTATAAAACTCCACTGCCATTGTCCATTCTGCCTGTAGGATAGACTGGAATGCCTTCTTAGGGTTTCTAAGGCAGTAAATCCTTATGGGAAGGCCGCCTCATCCTTCTCCCCTGAGGAATGGGAGTGGATAGTTTTGCCTGTTGTCTTGATACTTTGAGTAGTGCATAACGGTTCATGTTTGCTTTCTTTGTCTGTGCACTCAGGGCTTTCTGAATTCCTCTGAGCTCTCTGAACTTCGAGCTGGGCCTGACAGAGAAGGCTCGCTCAAGGATCAGTTGGCCCTAGCAATTGGTGAGTACTTGTGAGGATTTTAGAAACGAGTTAAAGACTGGATCCTTTGCTGTGTCTCAATCTAGATCAAGAACGACAAGCCTGGAAGCACCAGACAGTGTGAGAAGCAGGCTTGTGTTTGGTGATAGAGCACAGTGGGCGTCCTGCAGGAGGATGCAGCCACGCCAAGCCCTTGTTAATGGTTATCTTGGGGGAAAAGAGTCCCGCCCCCCGTCCCTCCCCCTCCCCCTCCCCCGTCGATTTGTGTGTGAAAATCTCCCGGTTTTTAGCTGTTTGTAACAAATGATTTTCAGCTGTGCTGGCCAAAGCATGTGTTTAGCCAGAGATGTAGAGACAGCCTTCTGACTCCTGGTCTGCCACCACGCTGTGCACTTCAGGAGAAATGATACATTAAAATGTCATCCCACCTTCCTCGTAAAGGGGCCCAGGAAAACTTAAGACCACTGTGGTTACGGGTTTGATCTTTTAAAAAAAACCCCAAAAAGCAAGTAAAACACTGGGTCCTGAATTTGTGAAGGTCAATTCTGTGAGAGCCTGCTGACCATAGGAACATCTGACCTGGCTGGTGGTGCTGGGACGTGTGGGGGTTTTCCTTTCTTCCTATGTGCCCTTGATGGATGAAGGGGAGTAGGTCTGGGTTGGAGCTTGCCGGGAATCTAACTGCTTATCTGAAGCTTCCAAGCAAGGCATAACTTCTGTTTTTTTATGAGATCATGCAATATTTATGATGATTCAGTGAGGCTTATTAGGACATTCTGGAAGAACTAGGGCTTCCGTCTTTTCAATTCTGGGAATTATGCATTGCATTGTTTGAAAATTCATTTTGTCTTCCACATATTCCTTTTTTCATGGCTTATGGTTTAACGATGGCTAGCTCAGGGCCCTTTATTTATTCTCCCTTTTGTTGTCTTGGGCCTTCTGATACAGGGAAAGAATAGCCGGGAGAGAGTGGGTAAGGGGAGCGCATTTTGGTTCTTTTTTTTAAAAAAATGATTTATTTTTTCCACTTTGGTCCTTACACACAACTCTGGAGGTGTTACCTGCTTGCTTTTGAGGAGAGGAAGTGGAAACTCAGACGGCGTGGGGTCTGGGTCTTCTGGGGCGTTGTTGTGATACAGTGAACGACCAGGAGCTGGCTGTGCCAGTTACTGTGGTATTGGGAGGGGAGGCCCTTGATGGGGAAAAGCACTGCATTGTGTTGGAGTCTTAGCTGAGTAGTAATGCCAGCTGTGCCGTCGTTAGCTAGCCGAGCTGCACAGATTGCCGACTCCCTCTGTAACTAAGCACGAGTAAAGGCCAGCACCTGAATGAATGCCCACTGTGTGTCGGACACCGTAATGGTGCTTTATCATACATGACCTTTATTTCTCCCCGTAACCTTAGAAGGTTGTTGGTGCTGTCTCCATTTTGCTGATGAGAACACGAAGCTTGTTAAGCTAGTGAGTAGCACTACATCATTGAGTCACTTGCCCAAGGTCATGTAGCCAGCCCCACAGAAGAGGCAGAACTGACATCTGAGTCACAGGGTCTGACAGCCCAGCTCAGCTTTTTAAGTCACAGAGAGCCTGGTGTTCAGAGTTGGTGCCAGTAAAGGTACCCCACCTACCCCACCCTCTAAACATACACTCTATTCTCTGTAAACATAAACTGAAAGTAGCATCTCTCTACCTTGTAGAAAATCCAAGTGCAGAGGGCCGGTCTGTGTGTTAGGACTTGGCCTCCTCTGTGCATTTTGGAACTACCAGAGTCATCTTATCCTGCTGGTGTGTTGGTTGCTTGTTTTTGTTTCTTATAGGTAACCTGGGAGAGAACATGACTCTTAAACGCGCTGCGTGGGTGAAGGTGCCCTCTGGGTTCTATGTTGGCTCTTACATCCACGGAGCATCGCACAGCCCCTCGCTCCACAACCTGGTGTTTGGGAAGTATGGGGCCCTGGTCGTCTGTGAGACATCTGAGCGGAAAGCGAACCTCGAAGACCTTGGTCGCCGCCTCGGGCAGCATGTAGTGGGCATGGCCCCACTCTCTGTTGGCTCCCTGGACGATGAGCCTGGGGGAGAAGCAGAGACCAAGATGCTCTCCCAACCCTATTTGCTGGATCCCTCTATCACGCTGGGACAGTATGTGCAGCCCCAGGGGGTGTCTGTCGTGGACTTTGTGCGGTTTGAGTGTGGTGAAGGGGAAGAGGCAGTCGAGGCTGAGTAGGTCCCAAAGACTCAGGGCCCGGGAGGAAGTGGGTGTTGGTAACTGTGGACATCAAGGCAAAAGGAAGCTGATTCCTAAGCCTCTTCAAACCCAGGATTCATTTTTTAGTTTATAAAATAATGTTAAATAAAATTGCTTATAGAACAAAGAGGGTAATACCCTTTTCCTTCCTTGTTTGGGTTACACTGGGTTTAGCTTTTGTGTACTGTATGTGTGCCAGGTTTGCTTTATTGAAGTGACTGGGAGAACAGGCATCAGCGACCATGCGCTGCTCTACTTATCCTAGACTGGTTCTGGTCTCCCTGAATTTTCTCACTCATCCATTCTAGCATCCTCCTCCTGTGGCAGAGAGCTTCCGTGTTCTGCTTTCACAGGTTTGGACCATACTGGAGTCTCCCAGCTACATGGCTGGGATGCCTGTGAAACTGTTGAGGGTTGTCTGGAGAATGTGGCCCACGTGCTGCTCTCTGTAACATGCGTCCGAGTCACTCCGCATGCTGGCTCTGACAGCATTATGAAAATTAACAGTGTGTGGCCCTCTCTGGCTTTGGGGTAATGGGGTTTGGGTGGGTGGACCCGAGGTTTCCTGGAAGCGTATGTAAGGCAGATTTTGACATCGTTTTGCCAGAAGAGGAATTGCAGTGGTCCACTTAGCGAGAGCTCACTCATCATCCCCAGTGCTGGGACTTTGCTCCCAACCGAAGAGAGAGATCAGCCCTATCGAATTCACAACTGAGAAAATATTTTTCTAAAAATTCAACAAGCTAGTGATCAGAAGAGGCAAATCCCCAATGCTGAAAAGAACTTGGTTTGCTCATCCCGATCTCTTTATTTGAGAAGTTCAGACTGGGCCGGCACGCACATACTGATCTGGGCAGCTGCAGTCTGTCTGTGAATGTCTTGAATGACTGTGAGTTGAGGAGGTTTGGGAAATGCTTAGCTTATGAAAACAAGCTTAGATCCTGGCAGCAGTATTACTAAATGCCTTTTTTGCTTAAACTTTTTTTCCTATCTACCTCTTTGCTTTTCAGATTCATGCAGTTTTAGTGCTTTCTGACTTTTAGCCGGAAGATCACGAAACCCCCATTGAGCAGATAACATATTAGATATAAAACAACTAAGGAATGCAAGGATGAGAAAATACGGAGAACATGCTGTGATTTGCAGACCCTAGGCAAAAACTGGCAGAGAGACATTTTTCCTGAGTTGGCGCTATCTGTTTTCTCTGGTGGTCCTGCAGTAGGCGTGTGCTCTTGTGCCTTAGAAAAGCCCCTTCTCTTTCTTCAGCTGGAGCTGTTTCCATCCAGGGAGAGTAAGAAATTGCCCTCTTGTGATGCCAAACACAGAAACGAAGTCCTGTTCGGAGAGGTGATTCTAGGAGAGAGCACAGGGTTCTTGGTTAGGAGGGAGATAGAGAACAACACTTCTTAGCACCAATGGAGGTAGAGGAGACGGGTGCGGGAGCCCTAGGCTGATCCTTAGAGGAAAACAGACTCTCTACTAGACTTAGCCCTTTTGAAGGCCCATTTTTGGCCTGTGGGAGAAACTGACTGGATTTCAAGCTCTCACAGTTGCCAGGAGGACATAAGATGGACTGTATGAAGGAGTCTCAAAAAAATTTGTGGAAAAATTGCTACATTTTAATTCAAATTTTCCACAAACCTTTGTGCTCCCTGGTATACTAAGGTAAGAATTGGAGACATTAGCTTTTGATGTAATGGCTTGATAGCTTTACCTACTGTTTTAGGGCACAGATGTTCAAATGCCACATCAGGTGGTTCTGGTTGGCAGGGTAAAGTTTGTCTCAACATTTATATACTGATAGGAATATTTCATTTTCAAGTAACAGTTATTGAGATAGAGCCCCTGCCGTCAAGAATGTTGTAGCCCAGATGCTCACGAGTTGGTTGGTAAGACATTGTGGAAAACCCAGAGGCTCTTCTATGATCAGGTCACGCAAGGAAAGATCATCCCATGAACATAGTCACTCACTGCAAACTTTGTGTCTGTTCTCGGGCACCGTTTGAGGCGCTAAGTGGAGACTGATGGTGAAGAAGGCAGACTAGCTCTGTACCCTTAAGCATTTCACCAAGGGGGGCAGTGTTGGAGGTGTAGGCAGAGAAGCCTCCCTGGGAAGGTGACATTGGAGCTTGCTCTGCTTGAGTGATGAGAAGGAGCTGGCCTTGATGACAAGGAGAATGCTTTTCAGGCAGCAGTAAGTGCAAGTGGAGCGAGTATGTCGAAGGAACCACTGGCTGAAGGGCAGTTAGTGAAGAGAATAGCAACAGATGAAAAGTCAGAGTGGGTGGGGCCAGATTGTAGGTTCTTGAGGGCCAGGAAAGGATTGCGGATTTTAAGTGGGAAGACATTAGAAGTGTTTTAAAGTAGAAAGTCATCTTTTTAAAAATAATCTCTCTGGCTGTTGTGTAGGGAATGGATTCTAGGGTAAAGTGCAGTTGGGACTACTGTGGGCGTTCCTGGTGGCTTGGCCTAGGAAGGCAGTAGAGAGCTAGAGAGGAGTGAAAGAGACTAATGGATTAATGTGGGAGGTGAGAATCAAGGTCAAGCTCTGCAGAGTTATGAAAACTCAGACAAAACCAGACACCTTGAGGGAGTGAGTCACTAGGCTCGTATTAAGTGGGGTCTTAAAGGCTCATGAGCAGCCATCTGTGGTGTAACTACTAGTCTCTCCATCTGGAACCAAGAAGAATGAAGAACATTGAAGACACATGGAAAAAATTAGTCCAGTGAACTAGTGGACAGCAAGAACATTCACCTCCATGATGACCCTGAGTCCAGAAGAACTAGGTGGTCCCTGCTACTACCAACTACTCTGAAAGGGATCCCATTAGAAAGAACCTGGATAGAGTGGGGGGAAATGTGGGACACCAAACTCACAATCCTCCAGGTAACCTGGCGTACTGATTGCAGAGAGACTGGTAGAACCCAAGACTACGGCCTTTAGTTACCCTTCCGCTTCAGAAATGAATAAACCCACATGGCTCAAATTTTTAGCCAAAACATCAGACAGGGCTTTTGACACCGTGACACCTGGGAGGTTCACACTAGACTAGTCAACCACTGAGATGAAAAGGGCGGCATTTGCCCATGGACAAAGTTCAGGAGGGTCGGGAAGGAGGAGGCATGAAGGCAGGGACAGGAAGTGGGACAAGTGACGTTACATCATGGGACTCGCAACCAGTGACACAATGTGTATGAGTTGTTGGAAACAGGTGTTACTGTATACAAATGTTAAAAGTCGTGGACTTTTGGCTTGAACTGGGTAGCTCGTGTGTTTATTGCACCTCTAAGGTGCCAGAACCACCCGTGGGCCATTGACTGAGGTAGGTGCTCTGCATCAGACGCATGCCCTTCAGCCACTCACCTCCTTTTTGGCAGGGTTCACATCCTCTGGCAGCTCCTGATTCTGATTTTTCAGTAGAACTTCAATAGGATAATATTTTGGCCCACTGTCAGCAGAACTCATTGCGAGGGCCGTGTTGCTCATGTCCTGTGAAATGAGATAGGAATGCACAGACACAGGAAAAACAGACTGTTTAGTTTTTGTGTATTTACAGTCTTGCGTCTAATACTTACATTTTGGCATGTACCACTTTACCCTCTAGTCATCTTTCAGAACAGTGGACTCCCAACCTGACTGCGTGATGGAATCCTCCGGGAATTAAAAAATTCCTCTGTGGGAGGAGTTCCTTCTAGAGAATACTGACCCAGTAAACCTAAGGTAGGTCCTGGGGGTGCTTTGTTAAACAGCTCCTGGGACGGTGTAGACATACAACCAGTTTAGCATAAATGCTATGCTTAATCTCATTTAAAAATTGGGACCACAGATCTTCTCTTGGAATTTTGACTTAGGCCTCATATTCTCAGCCTTGAAGTAGCTCCAGTCATACTTTTCTGAAATACATTTTCATAGGCTAGCCGCCGTTCTCGCAAGCACTTGAGTGTGTCGAGTGCAAGGACAGGATTGCCAGATGACTTGAACACCTGGCGCCAGGCACTCACCTTGATGTTAAAGAGCTTGAGGGTTCCTGGCTGAGACCCTGTGTCCCTCAGCCATGAACTAGGGACAAGATGACTTAATTTCTGTGCACTTCACTGGCAGCAGGCACTGATGCAACTGTCATTTGTGTTAGAAGCTTATTACTTCTGAAAACCAATACTGACAGTGAATTTGAATGGCATGTCTTTTAAATTCCGGGAGGTAATCAGACACAGAACTTGGCTCTGAGGCCTGCTTTTTCCACTGATTTGGGGGAAAAAAAAAAAATCAAAATAGACGATTAAATAATTCTAAAAGGGACATGTCAGGGTTTTGTCTATGTGGCATTGCTGTCATTGGCTTTGGTTGCCTGTGTTACTTGCTTTAGGAGCAAGCTGCTGTAACAGAAACAGGAGCAGTGGCTTTAACAGAGACACGTATTCTCGCACAGTTGACGAGGTTGGAGGGCTGGCTCTCGGGGCAGGTTTTCTCTCTCACTTGGCTCTTGGGCCATCTTCATGTGGCTTCACATCTCCCTGCCCCCTTTGCTGGCTGACACAGTTAATAGCTCTTCTATCTCCAAAGAGATCAGGATACCCCTTACACGAACCCTGGCTCACTCACATCTCAAAGAAAGCTCATTTCCAAGTGGGATTATAACTAGGCAGAGAGGTTAGGATTTATAGTGTGGTGGGGATGGGGGACACACACACAGTTCAGTCCCTAGCACCAACTCACAGCTGTGATTCTCATGATGGCAGCAGTATCCGCCAGCTCTTCCTTTAACTGTTCATAAGATTTTCCTGCCTGAGAAGAGAGAATACAGGGTGAGGTGCTGATGGTAGGAGAGGGGCCTCTCCAGTGAGCCTGACATGTCACCTCAGGAGAAGCAAAGGGGACAAACCCCAGGGAGTCAAGACCAGTCAGGGAGAGGCACAGAGGACGAGTCCCCACTTCTGGGCCCAGGCAGGACTGGAAGGTGCTGAGACACGATCAGCATTCTTGAATGCCTCCCTCACTTCTTCCCAGGGAGGCTGGAGAGAGAGGAGCTGACTAAGAGTCAACCATTCTGGGGTTGTGGGTTGTCTTTAGCTCAGCTTTCTCATCTAGTACGTGGGGAATTTAATCCTGAGCCGACTGCTGGCTATCGTGCAGGGTACGTTGCAAAGATCAAAAGATCTGGGTTTGTATGTGCTTTATTAACTGGTGCTTATGTGCTCTGCTAATTTTTGAGGCAGGCTGTGGGTTCTCCAGCTGGATTTACCAGTGGGATAGGTAGGAATGAGAAGAAGGTGACATGGAAGGATAGAGTGAGTGTGGAGGAAATGAAGCCCTGTTTTCACTCAGCCCTTGAATTAGGCTTCCTACCAGTGCTCCCTGAGCCCTTAGCTAGAGTGGCCCAGCCGTGAGAGCATCTTTGCATTGTTCTTACGCTCCAAATGTGAGGGTCCCAGGCCAGGAACCAGCCTGTGAAGATGGGCGGCTCAAAGCCCTGTTTAATGATTAGGATTGGGGTGTTGACGTCTCTGCCGCTGGGATGGGTGTTCAGGTACTCCTGGGCGGTAGCAAGGGCTTTCTCCTTCTCTGTGGCATTTGCCTCAGCCCCAATCCACAAGAATACCTGTTGTGGTAGAAATGTAATGTTTTGCAGTCTGCTTATACCAAGGATTTAAATTCTAGATCATCCACACTACCTTATCTTTTCCCTTCAGTCATGAATAACCTTTATAAACTTTCCTAACCCATTGCTAGGCAGAGAGGAAGATTCTCCCAGAATTGGCATGATATTTGGGGTTGTAATTGCCACCCATGTGTATCTCCCGCCTCTTTCTAGTCCTGAAGTCTCTTCTGAACTTCAGCTTCCTGAATCCAGATGCAAAATACTTCCTCTTGCTACCTCCAAGCACCAAAATACCCCAAACGTAACGCTCAGCCTTTCTGTACTTCTGCCTGAGTCACCTCTCTTGGTGAGTGGCACCCATGTAGCCAGTCAGCCAAGAGAGAGACCTGGGTAGGTCATCCTACATTCCCATGCCCCCAATCCACTTAGTCCCCTAGGCCAGCCTGCAAATGCTGGCTCCTGTGTTTGTCAACTCCATCACCATGCCTCTGTCTCTACTTCTTGCTGTCCTAATGCAGACCCACAGCAGCTCTTGCAAGACTCTTCTACGAGGCTACTACCTGGCCTTACAGTGTACAGCCTGCCTTTTCCCCTCCTCTTCCCCTCCCCGCTTCTGTTCGCACAGTTACTGAAGTGATCTACCTAAAGCCCTATCTAACCCTGTTGTTCCCTTGCTTTAACTTAGTGAATGTTCTGGATACATTTCAACCTTGGTACGGCCCGTACTTGTTTCTCCAGCTTCCTCGCTGGACATTCCTTAACTCTATTTGATGTCTGACAGGATTTCTTAGTGTCCGGTTATATTTCACCCCATGCTTTCACTTGTCTGTGCCTGGAATGTTGTCTGCGTCTTTGCCTTGTGAAAGCCTCCTGAGGTGTGCCTTAGGAGCCATCTCTGGGAAGATTCCCTCAGCGGTGGGAGTGCCCCTGGTTTGTGCCCTGTGGCACCTCCCACTTGCCTCCATCACAGAAAGTGATGGTTTCTATCTAGCTTCCCCACTAGCCTGTTAGCCCTGAGGGGAGGGCCCGCCACCTTAATGACACCACCCCTCGCACAGTGCCTGGCACAGAGGATGGAAGTGCGGAGTTTGCGGAGCCAAATGGGAAAACATGGGGCGTGAAGGGGTTGTCTTGGAAACATCCCTTTCATACCCCACTGTTGCATAAAAGGTCCCCTGTCTGTGGACTGGAATCTGCTGCTGTTGGTCCTAAGAGATGAGAGTGCATGATGATAGTCCGGCCTGCTTGTCCCAAAGCAAGCAGTCCCTTCTCCTCTCCCCGACCCTGGGCAGAATAGATCACCACTGACAAATGTGTGACAGTGAATGGGTCAGTGCGACCCTGCTGTTCCTTCGCGGGTGTGGATGTTACTCTAATACAGTTCAAGGCCTCTGGAAGTGACTTGCCTCATCCCAGGTATCCAGGAGCATCACATCCCCGGGGTTCAGGTCATCCTGGGTGAAGTCTGTGATCTCAGTGACAATGAACCGACCAGTCTTATTGGAGCACTCAAAGAGGCGTGGCTGGACATCCAGGGTTTCCTGCTGTAGTCTGGAAGACAGTCCATTTAGAGGAAGTGAGGGGCTTTGAAATCTCCCACATACCCCCAACAGTTTTATTGGTGTATAATTCACATATCATACACTTCAGTAGTACCATCATCCCTACAATCGGTTTTAGAACATTTCCTTCACTTTTGCACTCCCGACCCCCCCCCCCCATACTCCTAAGGAACCATTCATTCAGTTCCTGCCTCTAGATTTACCTATCCTGGATGTCATATACAGGAAAACATAAAAAACAACAACAAGAATAACAGTAAAACTTCGATAGGAAAAGAAAAGAAAGCAGAAAATATTAAAAACCAGAGCAAGTTTAAATGGATCATAAGGGAGATCAAATGGTAGGGTGCTAAATGTTAGCCTCACTGTGTCTGCAACCCCTATGTTCCAATGCAGTCGGCATGTTAGTGAGCCTGTTCACCTCCCTGGTCAGAGGGCTCAATCCACGTGTACTTCCTCCTCCCTTTTTTTTTTTTTAAGCTGAAACGGTTTTAAATGGGTCAAAGGGGAGATTGATAAGTTAGTGCATTTTGACTTAGCTGCGTCTGCCTTAATAGACTTTGCAATGCTCTCCAATAATAGGGCAATTCACATCCCTCAACTATGTCAGAAGGGATTCACCGGAGGCTTAATCCGTGTGAGGATCCTGCAAATGGATTTTGGGCTTCCACTGTCACCCATAGCCTTCTGCAGAACAGGTGTTCACAATTTAAGCTCTAATGCCATTCCCTCAGAAATTTTATTTTAAAAGTGAAAGGGACCTAGAGTTTGTGCAGTTCATGAGACTGGGCGGCAGGGGGAGCCGAGAAGCCAGCGCTCTTGTTCCCATACCTTTTGTCATTGGCATAGGGAGTTTTCCCTCCTAGCAGGTCCCAGAACTCAGCTGGCTCCTGGCCCTCGGCCACCGTGTCCTCAGCGCCGTCACAGAGGAGCCCTGCCAGCTCCTTAGCCATGGCCCGTTCATCCCCGCTCGACCCCTGGGAGGGTGTGGAGAGCACAGATGGTTAGTCCCTCGTGGCACGGAGATGTGGAACAGAAGCTTCTAAGACTAGTAGCTCTGTGCCGTGCGGACCAGCTCCCAAGCCACAGTGCCTCTGCGTGGAAAGGGGCCTGGAGGGGCACGACTAGGCAGCAAAGCCACAGTGTGTGGTGAAACAAGTCACCTCTGTTTCAGCGCCCATTGGGATTTTGGTGCCTACCTTTGATTCTTTCCTTTTAGGAAAAAAAAAATCAATTTATTTTTAAAAATTACATATAGTAAAATTCACTCTCTTTTAGTGTCCAGTCCTAGGAGCTCAGAAAAATGCCCGGGATCATGTCACCAACACCAGAGTCAGATACAGACCAGGATCCTTGCTGCCCAACCCCCTGCCCCATGCCCCAGTGCTGCTCCTCTGAAGTCAAGCCCTGTTCTCTCCCCTTCCCGTAACTACTGAGTTCTTCTCTGTCACCGTAGCTCTGCCTTTCCCCGAATGTCGTGTCAGTGGGATTATATAAAGAAGCTTCTGGGTCTGGCATCTTTCACTGAGAAATGCACTTGGATTGACCATGTTGTATATAGCAGGGGTTCTTCCCGCCTTATTGCTGGTAACGTTCCACTGGGCATGTGTGCATGTGTGCCTCAGTTTGTCTGCCTGGTCTATCCATTCTCCACTTGGGTGGTTTCCAATTTTGGGCAACTGTGCATTACGTTGCCTTAAATATTGGTATACAAGTTGTTGTGTAAAACACAGGTTTCTGTTTCCTTTGGGGAAAGACTTAGGAGTCGAATTCTGGAATCTTAGTCTAATTGTGCATGTTTAAGAAACTCTCCAACTTTTCCTAAGGCTGTGTGTATTCCTGTCAGCAATGTGAGAGTGCCTGTTTCTGTGTCCTCGCTGGGACTGGATATTGTCTTTGAGCCAATGTACTAAGTAGGTGTGCAGAAATCATGGTGGTGCTGTGGGTTAGGCGCGGGGCTGCTAACCACCAGATTTAAGCCCACCCGCTGGAAGAAAAAATGGAACTGTCTGCATGCCGAGAGGTTTACAGCCTCAGAACCCCTTTGCAGGGTAGCTGTGAGTCAGCATCAACTCGAGGGCAGCAGCTCTGTTTTCTTGATAAGAGATGTGCAGTGACACCTCATTGTCATTTTAATTTGCATTTTCCATAGTGACTGATGTTGAATGTCTTTTTAATGTTCATTTTCCTATTCTAGAACAATTTTTTAGTGCATATGCAGATACAAATCTGAATCAAACAAAGCACATTATCAGTGTTTTTGTTTTGCTTTAGTACCTGTTACAACCCACCAAAGAGGGGCCTCCCCTGCCTCCCTCCCCTTAGGAGTCTGTGGGTGTCTCTCTCACTGGACACCTGATTATGGGGACTGCTTGGACCTCCTGCAGACAAAAAAAAGCCTCATCTGGTGAGGACCCTGGTGGTGTAAGAGTGGGCCCAGGGCCCACCTGCCTACCTTGCCGTACCACAGGTAGTGCTCTGTCTGGCTGCGCAGCAGGAAGACGTCGTTGGAGTTTAATGAAGAGGCGAAGGCTGGAACCTCCACTGCTTTGGTGTTAGATTTGTCGTTTCCCTGAATTTGGAAGAGCCTGACTGGAGGGTCCGGCTCCACATTTCCCTTCCTGGAAGTTCCACCCTACGGAGGAGAAAAGCCATGTCTGGGGCCCAAGAGCCAAGTGTGCTTGCTAGCCTTTTCCAGAGAATGTGAGGCGGTTTTGACGCATCTGTGCCCTTGAGAAGCTTCTAGATCAGTGATGCCCAAAGTGGACGACACTTTCTCCTAGGGGGCACTGGAGGGAGGAGAGGGGAATGCTGAAGAAGAGAAGAAAAATTAGGAAAATTGTTGTTGTTTCAGCTGTTTTTCTGAAAAGGGGGGGTGGTAGGCCAACTAAATTAGAGACCTCTGTTCTAGACTCATGTAGAGGCCAGGCTAAGCAGGAGTTACAGTACCAATCATAATTGCTTTCATTTGAGAACTTTGTTCTAGGCCAGGTTCTGTGACTTGCTAACATCAATTCATTGCTCCCCATAATAATAACCCTATGGATTAAGTATTATTTCCCTGCAGTACAAATAAGGAAACAGGCTCAGACAGCGGCTTATGAATGAGAGAGCTAGCATCTAATGTCAGGGTTGTGTGCTACCAAGCATGTGACTCTGCTTTGTGGAGTGTTTCAGCCTGGAGCTCATGGAAGAAGTGGCACTTGAGGTGGCTAGAGTTGGGGAGCACAGGGCATCTTTGGGAAGAGGGGGGAGGAGGTAGGTGAGTCTGATGAGGAGACCTGCCTGACTAGTGTTAGGGAGTTGAGAGGAATGCACCTGCACAGGTAACGTGGTCATCAGGCAGTGATTTGGACTCGAAGCCCTGGGTAGTCAGGATTCACTTATGTATGTTAGATTCATCTCCTTCTCTCTCTCTGGGTACCCACCCCTGCATCTCTGCACCCACCTCCTGTACCGAGGTCCTCCTGCTGGCCCATTTTTTGCTGAGCATTTGTAGTCAGTAGTTTTATCGTGTGGTCCTCACCTCAAAGATAATCAGCTTCCCTTTGAAGATGGCCATGAAGTGGCGTGGCTCCTTTCCCATGGTGACCCGAACCTGCACTGGGGTGCCATCAAACTGCCCATCGACCTCCACTGCCTGGTATGCTGAGGCTGCTAGCTCATCCTGGGAAGCGTGGCGGCCCTGCAGAGTGGTAGCGGGGAGTGGTGGGTCTCTCCACCTCCACCTTCGCCCAGGGCACGGAGGAACATCAGGCTCCCAACCCGAGAACCTGCTCCAGGCTTACCTGCCAGATGTATAAGATGTAGTTTGGCTTTCCGTTAACCTTGTATGTGTAGAGAATCAGATAGCAGTCTCCCCCGTAAAAGAAGCCGTACCACTGAGGCTCCACAGGGACCAGCTCTAGGTTTTCAATTCTCCAGACCTGGGTGCAGAGGAGGCCCAATTCCCCAGAAATGAGATAGCTCCCTGAAGTCACATGGACCCAGCATAACAGAGAATCCAGGTGGCCAGCCGCCAACATCCGCCTAAAGAAGCCCTCCTGCCTTGGGCTCTTCTTTCCTAGTGACAGGGCCTCAGCCACGTATTTGCATGATTTGAACCCCAAGAAGAAGTGGATTGTCTCCACAGCCCAGTCAGGAGCATCCTGTCAAGGCTCATTCTCTGCCCTCTGAGAGAGCATTTGAATATCCTCGCGCCAGGTGAGTTACCATAGCACATTTGGCTATTTGCCCCTCTGCTTCCTGAAGCACTGTGGGAGAGATGCAGACGTGGGAGCCTGCTGGAGACAACAACCAGTTGCCGGAGCGGAAAAGGGAAGCAAAGCCTTCAGAACCCCCTGCCACCGCCTCTCCAGCAAGAAGCACTGAGGGTGCTGGTGCCAGCTGCCTGCCCGACGATGGGACGATGGGACGCCCTGGGCTTACCTCGACTTCCCCATTGCCATCATCAACCATTCTTTCCTGGGCAGCTGCCTCGGGCTTGTTGTGCAGTGCAGTCACATCAAACTTGTCTTGGATGACTTTAGCTGCAGGGAAGGGGTTGGGAAAAGCCACGTGAATAAGATGCAGCAGCCATGCCTGCTGCTGTAGAGATTCCTGGCAGTGAGGGTGATGGGGCTCACCAATCTTCCCAATGCTGAATGTTTTCCCTAGGCCTGTGGTCTGGTCCTTCACTGCCCACTTCTGGAAGAGCTGCTTGAACATGGCGGATTCGGCACCGTCGTTGACCGTCTCTATGTTGGTGCTGCTGGGGTAGCCCTTCATCTTGATGAAGCTCTGCACACACCCCGGTCCCGAGAGCCGGGTTAGTTGAAGAATGGACTGGGCTGCTTCCTTGCTTGAGGAGCCCCCCATTTGAAGCCTTTTGACAGGCGCATTCCCCTGTGGAACTTGGTCAAATTCTGTATTACTGCTGCCTAGGGACTGAGTGAATCTCCCTCAAGGAATGAACTGGATGGGGTGTCTTGACATCTCTTCAATAGTAAGCCTCGATTGTGGTGGCAATTAACTTTTTGGGAGATCAGCTGCCCTGTCTTCTCTATTTTCCATCACATTCCTTTGTTCATTGCCCTGTAAGTGCACCTCCGTTGGCCTGCCTGCATGGGTCTTCCTGTATCATAGAGCCCTGAGGACAGGGCTGTTCACCTTGATCGTGATAACTTCCTCTATAACACCCACTACCTCTTCTCCAGCAAGTGCGGTGTCCCAGGCCCTGTCCCGAGCGATTTATGAGCGTTGTTTAATCTCACCACAGCCTCGGGAGGGGGAGGTGACCGCCTCCACAACACAGAGAAACTGAGACTCGGGTGTTAAGTAGTCTTCCTAAGATCACCCATTTGGAAGAGGCAAATTTGAACCTAGATATGAATCTGTTTGTCTGTTTGAAGAGCTGTGGTGGGACTGTCGGGTAAGCATTAGGCTGCTAATTGCAAGGTCAGTAGTTCAAACCCACCAACCATTCCTTGGGAGAAAAAGGAGGCTATTTGCTCGTGTAAAGATTTCCAGCCTTGGAAATCCTCTATAGCAGTGTTCTCAACCTTCCTAATGCTGTGACCTGTTAATACAGTTCCTCATGTTGTGATGACCACCACCCCCTACCATAAAATTATTTTTGTTGCTACTTCATCACTGTAATTTTGCTACTGTTATGATTTGGGCGACCCTGTAAAAGGGTTGCTTGACACCCCCCCAAGGGGTCGCGACCCACAGGTTAAGAACCGCTGCTCTATAGGGTCTTTATGAGTTGGGATCCACTCAATGACACAGATTTTTTGGTCTGCCTGATTTGGAAGTAAGTCCATGGCTCTCCGAACTCGCATGACGTGTGACCAATGGACTCGTGTGGACAAAAAGCACATCTGTAGTTCGTACCAGGGCTTTAGACATGGCCATCTGTTTCTCAACCTTGCTGGCTCCTTTTCCTTTCCACACGTAGATCTTGGTTCCACTTTGGTCCAGGATATAGCAGTCCTAGAGAGTCAGGGGCAAATATGGTTATTGCTGCTCAAGGCCATAAAGAAGGTCTTCCCACAGGCTCCACCACTGAAGCCAAGCCTGGCCACACCCCAAACTCAGCCCACCCAAGCGCTACTTACATCATGGCTCAGTAAGTCTTGGACCAGAGGCTTTGTGGCGACTTCTGTGACCGCCAGCTGCCCATCTGCATCTGAGACACTGGAGAAGGGATGAAATTAGCCTGTGCTACAACTCATTTCAGTGAGTGTGTGTGTGATTGTGGTTGTGTAGAGATCTGGGTCGAGTTAGGCTTCTTACAACAGGAATGGTATGAATTACAGGTGGGAATGTGACTGACTTGATGCTCTGCGGTGACTGCACTTTCTCTCCCACAAACATTCTTCTTTCCTTAATCCCGAGCGTGTGAAGACCAGTGTAAAGGAAGGCTCTCCCCAAGAGGCCAGGAAAGGTTGCTAACAAGAGTGGAAGGTAGCTGCCTCCTTGAGTGAGGGAACACCCAGGCCCTTCTAGGAGCGGCATTTGAAAAGAACTTAGCAGAAAGCCAGATGGTTGCACCCAAAAGGCGGAGCCAAGCAGGGGCTCCTGGTTTCCTAGGGGTCATCTTCCCCCACCTCAGCTTCCACTCAGCATCCAGGTTTCTCTACTCACTGGTACAGCATGATGTTTGATTTCTGCTGCTGATCTATGATCTCATCGGCGATTGCAGGCTTGATGATGGAGCGTCTGCCAAGGGTGTCCTGAAGGACCTTCAGCAGCTCCGGGCTGGCCGCCTCCCTGTCTCCCTCGATCACTCCTATTTCAGCACGGCCCCCTCGCTCCCTGTCTCGAATGTCTTTTGCCAGAAGCATAGCCTGCCAAAAGAGCCCAAGGAAGCACTCAGCTCCGCTAGCCCCCATTGTGTCTGATGGCTTTGGAAGGAGCAGCCTGGACCCCAGACACAGGAGTTCCTCTGATGCTGAGAGCCAGTGGTGGAGGGTCCTAGGCTCACAGACCTGGCCTGTCTTCAAGACAGTACACAGATAGGGTCTAGAAAGGGTCCTGGGGAAGAGCCAGCAGGGACAGAGGAAGGAAGGGCATCATGGAAGATGACTAACCAAGGGAGGGGGGAGAGGCCCTGAGAGGAGACATGGCTTTACCTTCAGGCGCTCCCCACTGTTGCTCTCTGGGCCATTCCATTGGATGATGGCCTTTCCAAGGTCCAACAAGAAGACATCCCCCTGGTTGAAACTGTCCCAGCTCATTTCCACCTGCCGATGAGAGCCGGGTGTGGGTCGGGAGGGCTTCTTGGGTGCTAGATGGGGAGGCCCTGGACCAGCACTTACCTCAGTGGCCCTGATGTTTCTCTTCCCCTTCACATGGAGTAGCCGCTTGACCGCGTAGGTGTTGGTTTCCACATGCTTCATCCCGGTGGCCACACCCCCCTTCTTGTAGCTGAGGGGACATCCAATCAGTGATTTATTGAGCCCCTGAGCTGTACTAGGTCCTGAGGAGACTGTGCGGCCTCTGCCCGTGTGGGACAAGGACAGTACATAAGCCAGGTGTTCCTACTGTCACAGATGTGGCCTTGGTGACATGGTGGATTTGGTGACTGATTTCAGGGAAGGCTCTGAAGCAGGTGCGAGGAAGCGTGCCCTGGGCAGAGGGGCCCCAGTGACAAAGACCTGGGGCATGAAAGTGCTTGTTTTGCTCCAGGAACCATCTGAATATTGGGAGAGGGGCCTGAGGGGGCAGCAGCAATAGCAGCACCAATGACCCTACAGCTCCACGGCCACTCTGCTGGGAATCACTGTCTGATTAACCAGACCCTGCTCTCCTGTTGGTACACTGCATTAAGCACTGGGTTGGTGGCTCCATTTGGCCAGAGACAGACCTGGCAATCCACTTTCATAAGGACTAGTAGCTTTGGAAACCCCTCGGGCAGTTCCGCTCTGTGCTGCAGGGTCACTGTGAGTCACACTGCAATACCTGGCAGGGGTTTGGAGCTCCAGTCTCTGGCATTTAGCCCCACCCAGCTCCACATCAGGTGAATGCAGAAAGTCGTGCTGATGCCAAGGGCCTTTGACTTAGGGTTCTGTTGGGAGGGGCTCTGTGCCCAGCAGGACCTCAGGTAAAGGGCCTGGAATGTCTTTGTCCCTCTGCCTGTTTTGTCTTTAATCTGAAGTGCAAAACTGTGAATTGACTAAACTCCTCAGTTTCAGACACATTACAAAAGCCTGCCCTTGTTCTGCGTAGCTTCTCCCTAACTAGATCACCACCCCAACATGTGTAGTCTCTCGAGCTGCTTCCATCTGGTAGAGTGGATCCTCTGTTGTCTTGTTTGCATGTACCTCTTTAATGAGCAAATGGCCCTTCTGTTACCTGCCTGCTTCTTTCTTTCCTGTAAGATCCATGTGTATGCTGTGTGTATCTGAGCCGCTGCTTTGGGCTGTTGCATCTTGGCTCCGGTCAGCCATCCAGGGATGGGCTGTGCTGCCACCAGCCTTCATGACACTGCTAGGAGCACTCTGGTTTTGGGTGCTCTCATGGACCCTAGTGGGCATTCTGTTGATGTCTATACACAGAGGTGGCATTTGCCTAAGTGTTGTCCAGCCCACACTCCCCCCAGGGTGGCCCAGGGCACCTGCTTCCTCACAACCTCGTCAACTTGGGGTACCACCCGGCTCTCTAATGAGTGCTGCTCCAGTAGGCAGGAGTGAGAGCTTTGTTCCGATTTGCTTATCTGCTCTTTGGGTTTCCTCTGCAGTGCACCCACTCACATGATTCCCTGCTTGAAGTAGCCGCGGAAGGTGTCAGACTCATGGTCCTGGACCTCTCGGTGCTGCACGGGACTGCCTCCCAGGTAGTCATCCAGTTGGGTGGTGTAGATGGCTGCACAGCTTTGCTCGTCCTGAGAGGACTCCTTCCCGATCCAGTAGTGGATGTCTTGAGAGAGGAGACTTCCTGCCCTCCGGGTCTAGAAGGGGGCCACAGAGAGCAAGTCCAAAGGCCAGTAGTCCCACACCCTTCCCTTTGCTGCTGCTGGGGAAGGTGGCAGCACTGTCGTCCCAGACACCATGCAGTCCCATGACCTCTCATTCTCTGCAGCACCCTGGCCCAGGGGCAGCCCTGCTGTGGGGCTCAAGCACCGGTAGCACACACTCCTCCCCACATTTGGAGACAGTGGACAGCTTGTTCCCGAAATAATTGAGGCACAGCAGGGATTTTGCTGGCTTTATTCCCCTGAGCCTCAAGTCTTCACCTCCTCCAGCCTGTGCAGCCTGCCAGTGCCACTCAGGTAGGAAGCATTTCCTCCACTAGAGAGCGCTTCTGACTGGGCCCTCCTTACTGGCACGTCTCCCTGCAGCCCCTGCTGGTCTCAGGGGTGGGGCTGGGAGCTTAAGGGATGGCACTCACCGAGAGGATGACGTAGCAGTCCCCCTCATAGAAGTTGCCATGGGCATTCAGGGGCACCAGCGCCAGCTCCATGTTCTAGAGGGACAAGTGGTATGTACAGGCCATATCCTCTGGCCCACCCTCCCCCACAAGCCTCCCCTCCTCCCCATCGTTTGGCACAAGCCATAGGGAGAGCTAAGTGCACCATCCCTACTGGCCTTACAGGGTGTGGCGGTCACTTCCAGGGTCCATGTGGGCAGGTCTCTGGCTCCAGCTGAGCTCTGCCTGCATCACCCCAAGTCTGAACTGGGGTCCCATCCTGGCTTCCCCTCCCCCAAGCACTCCTCCTGCTTTCTGCAGGGTCTCATCTTGCTATCTCGGGCAGCCTTGTGAGCCATGGGCAGGCCTTTGCAGGGGGAAGAGTTGGATATGAAGTATCAGGTAAGCACACTGACTGAGCAGTTGCTTTCGTGCCTCCAGCTCCGTCCCCACGGGCCACTGCCGTGTGGCATTCCCAGAAAGCCAGCCAGGACTCCACAGGGCTGTGCTGGGCTCTGCCAAATGTCCCACATTTGGGGTCAGTTGGATTAGGGCCCTGATTTGTCACCTGTGTGTATGGCTTGTCCCCGGAAGGCCACTCAGAATCCCATCACCATTTCCAGGTGAGGAAACCTGCAGCTGTCTGAGTGTGTATGATCTTCGAGGGGGCTTCATAGAGAGTTCCTGGAAAAATACCTTCATCTTTTAATTCCATTTTCCCACACACTTTTTGAAGCCCCTTCTTATGAAATGAGTGTGAAATGTAGGAATATAAAGGCCACACTTTATGTCTGTTGTTTAACTTTCTCATAATTGGGAGCCTTAGAATATGCATGTACCTGGACTCTCTAAGCTCTGAATGTCTCGCTAGGGAGCTGCAACTCCTTCTAACAGAGAAGCCAAGGGTCACCCTGGGGTTTTGTGCAACAGCAACTGATTGGGCTTGCGGTACAGGCACATCTGGCAGGGGGTGCTGCTCTCTGTTCAGGGTGGTCCCCAGCTACAGATCACTGGAGCTCAGGGAACGGAGAACATGCTCTATCTGAGTAGCCCCCCACCCCCAACTTCACAAGAACCAGCAAGCCCGTGGCGAACATGTTCTATTTCCCAGATCAAAGCAGCTGGGTGCCTGTCGGGTGGACCCACCCATCTCCTGGGACAGTCACTGGAAGTGCAGACTCACTGAGCAGATGGCTAGATAAAGGGTGTGCTCATTCAGCTTGGCACCCTGCTCCGCTGGATTGGGACCTGCCACCCCACTTGCCTGTAACACCCAGGCCTAGCAAAGGATGGGAGGCCTTGCACTTTGATGCTGCCTCTGAGAGCAGCCTGAGGAGTGCTGAAGGTGGCCACCTGCCGATCTGCGTGCTGGGTGCTGCCCTTCCCGCTCACCTCTATCCTCCAGGTGATGATCCCAGGGTCATTGCCCACAGCCCGGAAGGCACTGCTCAGAGACATGGTGCTCGGGGTCCCAGGACTGAAACATCACAGAGCAAGAGGGGAGATGATGCCTTTCATGGCTTGCAGACATCTAACCTCCTCCGAGTCACTTCCCATCCTCTCCTCAGTGGCTGGGCTGGGTCTTCTCGGCACACCCTGCACTGCCTGACATGTGATGGGGCTATGACTTGTCCAAGTTAACTGCAAGCCTGTGAGCCCGGTGGGCACCTGGTGCCTCCCTAGAAGTTCTACCTCCCATCTGCTGCTTCCCTGGTGATGAGCTCGGGTACTGGCCTCCATGCTCCCGGTGACGGTGATGAACAGCTTTCTAGGTGAGTGTATTCTCTTCATTGTACACTGTATTGTTAATGCTTGTGCCCTAGGTCACACACTAGAGGGAGTTCAGATCCGACTCTGCAACCTGTGCTGGCAGAGACTTGCTAAGCTTCGCTAACTTCCGTGGCACATGGGGGTGAGGGGACCCAGTTGCCTTTGCGCATCCTCTCATTGCCCCTGCCTGCAGAGCCTCCCCACAACCAACCTTCCAGTCTCCCCTTTGGACTTAGACTTTCTACGCTTCTCAGACTAAACTATCCTAAATCGCAAATAATGCTTTCTCCTTGTCATATGACTAATCTGTTCCCTGTGCCTTGTAGAAAGAGGGACAATGGCAGGGTTGGGTGGGGAAGAAGGGTCAGGGTGCTAGCCAAGGAAGGAGGGTGTGCCTGGTCTGGCCTGTGGGCAGATTCCTCCCTCCCTCCTACGTGCAGACTGAGAGAGCTGGGCTCTGGCCTTGGCAGATTCTCTATGCAAGAGTCACCTTAGAGGACTTGGGGGGGTGGGGGCGGGGGCGGGCTTCTAAGTTCCTTTGGGGAGAAAACGCTGTGTGTGTAGTTTGGGTCAGACATCTACACACATTCATGGTCACGTTAGGTCAGTTTATGACCAGAACACCCATTCCTGCCTGCTCTCAGGGAGTTTGCAATCTGACGAGCATACACAGGAGATGAATGCTAGTTTAGTTTCTCCCAAGAGGCAAGAGAGAGGGCAGGGCTGAAGAGCCTCCAGTGCACCTGGGCCACGAAGCCTCTGGGCAAGGGCTGGGTGGGTGTATGCAATCTGGAGGCAGATTGTGCCTGTGAGGGGGGCATGGCTGACCATTCCTTCCTTGAGCCTCAGTGGGCGAAGCCAGGTTTGGATAATTCAGTGATTATCTAATACAGACTTTGTAAACACACACAACTCCCAAACAAAAACCAACTTCCTTTGTCTACAGCTGCAGTTAAAGCAAAGCAGTGATGCGGAGCAGCCAGTGTTTGAGGCTCTAATTTGATAACTTGCACGGCCCCACCCTTTGCTGCTCAAAAATTACCAGGAAACATTTGATTAGGGTTTTTCAGAGCTTGCTTAGATTTTGGTCATTGAAGGCAAGTGGCATGACCCACCTACTAGGGAAGGGACAAAGGCTAGTGAAATCCTGTCGGAGATGGGGAAGTGTCCACCTGACAAAAGCCAAAGCAAAGGGGAATAAGGAATCTGGGCTGGATCAGGTTTCCCGAATGCAGCAGACTCTGCTGGATGAACAGCCCACAGCAGGAGTCTGACTGTGGTTCCAAATCCCCATAGCTGGGTTCCTCCCTCCTCCCCAAGCCCTACTTTATTAATGCAAGGGCTACAGAGTCTGAGGGTGGGTGGGCTGTTCTTTGGAAATCCCAGGTTGTATTATGGAGGTTCCTAGTTCTTACAAAATACTCAGATAAGTGAATCCTAAGTAGAGGAAGCTGGTTTTAATTTCTGCTGCCTGCTCTCCACCATCTTCCTCAGAGAGAATGTCAACCTTTTGAAAATAAGCCCTTTCTGCTCAGTGGTCCATGAAAAAGGGTCTCTGGATTTTTCAGCTACAAGTTGGCAAAACTATTCACAAGCTCCTGATGTTCTTTCAAAGCCACATCCCTAAAGACAAAGCCATTCCAATCTCATCCTTTCAGGTCTTCCTCAGGCAGTGGGATTGCTCTACTCACGCACCCATATATCAGACAGCACTTACCTTGCCTTCTTTTCCGCCTGTCGATCCTTGTTTTCTGGTGAGCAAGCAGCAGGGAACTGAAGAACCACCACCCCAAAACTCCAAAGTGGGAGGTGCCTGGCCTGCTGCAGGCACTGGGTTATATTTGCTTGTGTTTGCATCTTAACCGCATTTTCCTAGTCCTGGCCAATCACAGCCAACCTAGCCTTGGGCTTGACTTATTCAAACCAGAGGGAAAGCTTTATCTGTCCCTATTCAAAACAAGAAGAGCAGACTTTTAAAGGCTTCTTTTCTCTTTAACTCCAGTTCCCCGCCCTGTTCTAATTGATTTTTTTAAAGTGCACAGGCTATCAATAATGCAGGGAAGGGAGGACCTGAAATTTGCCATATTGTAGATCTAGATACATCATGAGGACAGGAGAGGCAGGGGCTGGAGCTATCTTCTCAGCACACCCTGCATGTTCCCCAGGAAGCTTTGAGGTGTTTCTCAGAGGAGGGGAGTTGAGGGGCCAGGGCCAGGAGAATGCTACGGGGTATCCAGTTTTGCTCTTTGGGGCTACCCTGAGTCCAGCTCAGTGTTGAGGTAACAGAACTCTGCAGGTGGCCTTGTTGGGCTCCTGGGCTGGGGCGTCAGTGAAGGGCACAGAACTGAGACTCTTGGAGCTCCTTCCTGGTTCACCCCCAGAAGTGCACAAGGACCGAGTCCATGCTTGTTAGACACCTTGGGTGGCACAGGAGCTGGTTCTGCATGGGGCTGGGGAAGGGTGATGGAGAGACTCCTGGTAACCTTGAAGGGTAAGTCGCCCAGTGCCCAGTCAGCCAGCAGCAGCAGCTTGCTCAGCCTGGGGGCTCCTCTGTCATTATCACCAAAGGGCTGTGAGGGGAGGAGGGCAGCACTCCTATGAATGACAGTAGGGTCCAGAAGCAGTGCCCATTCCTGGGTAAGAGGTTTTCGAACCCGCTTTATTAACTGTAAGTAATACAAATATTCCAAAAAATATAAACAGACACTTAATGGCGTCCTACATTTCAAGTTTTTGAATACAACAAATTTATCAAACCGTGAATCTGTAACCAAGGTAGTCTGAATCCCATACCCAATCACGGTGGGAAGCAGATCCCTACCCTCCAAATGGCACCCTGACAGAAAGCGTGAGATGGGTGGGGTCAGAGAAGCCTGGGGCCAGAGCAGGGTCAGCTCCAGGGCAGGCAGCACAGCAATAATGGGGTCGGGGTAGCTGGCCAGCACCTCTGGCCGCCCCTCCCCTGGCTGATCATCCATATTGACCAATGTATTAAGTGTAAAGAAAGGCAGACTAAACTAAAACCCCATTTACTTTACAAAAGGTCAATGAGGGACACCAGTGCCAGCAACCAGTCTCACCTCCCCAGACTTGGCTTGGCTGGGGCCTGGGTAGCCTTCCAGGTGGGGTGGTCCCACCAGTGAGGGGGGAGGCGGCAGCAGAAAAGAATGGGGTTCCAGGAATGACTGCCTGGACACTTCCGAGCTTCAGCAGAAAGCAGCTACCGGGCCAGTTAACTAGAGGCCAGTTTGCACACTTACAAAATGGTCAAAATCTTTGGGAGGCAGGAGGGAGCGAAACAGAAGGTCTCATGCTAACAAGGCAAATTTCCGATCTGTTCATTAATTCCACACACACGTAAGACTCCAGGGCACCTCTGTGAGCCAGGGACCCAGGGGTCTAACCCAGTGTCCCCTCTACAATGTGCAGAGGGGGCACTCTTATCCAACCCTTTTCCAAACTGGTCCTGTGTTCAAAGCTCCCCCTATGAGAGGGACACGAACGTCAGGCTTTGACTTAGAAGCCCAATCAGAGAGACACCCTGTGTCCCTGAAGAGGCACCTTAAAGAACCAAACCTGGCAGGCAGGCAGGCAGGCAAATTCCGGGCATGGCTTGAATTGACACTGGCCAGGCACTGTGGCCCACTGCCTCCAGACCAGTCTCAACCGGGAAGGGCTTGTGGGAAGCTATAGAACAGATGCCCGGACGAAATGGCTCACTTCCCATCTTGCCCTCCTCCAAAATTGAGGCCCAATCCTCCGAGGAGCTAGCTTTGCATCCATCACTTGCCTCTAATCTAACACAGTGTGTGTAAAACAGGAAGCTGGTCAGCAAGTAATGACTTTAGGCTGGCTCTGGTCCACCCGAGGGACCCTTGTTAGGCTTTTTTGGGCCAAGTTACTTCTCCAGGGGAGAGAGGAGATGGGGGTGTGGGGTGACATTTCTGGTGAGGCACGGCAGGCAGGGCTGACGAAGCAGGCTTCATGCACAAGCAGCAGGGGCAGTCTCACCAAGCCGTCCTGGGCTCTGGTCCTGGCACACTCTGGACACCTGGGCCTGGAGGTGTTTGTTTGTTT